>NC_083237.1:34105164-34432133 GCF_032191835.1 Heteronotia binoei | reverse complement strand
TGTGCTTTATTGAAGATTGGGGTTTTTTTACTTCTATTGATTTGGATTATAGACGGATCTCAACTCAAAGACTTGCGTAGGCGATTATTCAGTTCCAGTTCAAAGGGTAAAGTGGCAGTTCTGAGCAGCCTCGGCTGCGGCTGCGCTTTATTGAAGATGGGGTTTTGAAGCTTGGGCTTTGCTACTGTCAAGACTTGGATTATAGACAGACTTTTACTGCCAACACTGCTAACACTGGTTACTCCTAATTTTGGACATTGCTAATATTGATATAACTGTTAACTCAGAAAGCTGAAAGCTGAAACTTTTCAAGTTTTAAGGTTTCTTAAGAAGCTAAACAGAAGGGGAAGAGAGAAGAAAGAAGGAAGGTATTGAGAGGACAAGACTGTTTTAATATTTCAGTTATTATTTCCTTGACACTGTAATCATTTTGTGGATATATTGGGTGAAGAGGGGTAGGTTCACTCCTACATAAGTGACATTCAAAACATTTAATTCACACAAGAATTTGAAACAGCTGGAGTGCTATAGTATTGGTTATTAATTAATAATTAATAATCAAGTAAGCGACTTGTTAATCTACTTGTTAATTGTTTCTTAACCCTTAATTAAGCCATTAATGGGCCAAGTATTTTGAAGGAATTGTTACTAGATTTGGACAGAACTTGATTGAAGCTACCAGACTTGATTTATTTGCCTTGTTTTTTAATAGTAGTAAATTGCTCCATTGATTTTTTGGTTTTGTCTATTGGGCCTTTGGGTAGTTTGAATTTTAAGAGGACTATTGGAAGTGACTGAGTCAATTGATTGAGTATCTGATTTGTTACCTAATACTGAATATTTTAAATGAGTTATTGAAATTCAAACTAGAATTTAACTTATTGGAGGTTTGGTCTCTCTCCATTATGACGGAAACAAAGATTAAAAAATATTTACAAGGTACCCCCCCAGCGGGAGGAGGTAAGGTTACTCCAACCTCAGGCAACCAAGATGCTTTGGAGAGATTACAGCATACTGTTACAGCTGGATTTAAAAAGAATCAGGAAGCCCTGGATGAGCTAAAGACAGATTTGATGAGCCAAGTAAAAAAAACTAATGATCAATTAGTTGAATTTCAAAAGCAATTGTTGGCCAACACTCAACAAGTACATGGTTTGACGGCCAAGGTTGACAGAATGGAAGAGCGAGATAAGCAAACAGCTACTATAGCTAGAGAAAATCAAACAGAATTGATGGGCCTAGAAGAAAGGGTGATGAGACTTGAAATGGAGAAAGCTGCTACTATTCTCCGAGTTCAAAATTTGCCAGAAGAGAAAGAGGAGGATTTAATCAATAAAATTGCAACCATCCTAATAGTAGATGACGAAGAGCTACTAGAAGAGGGTCCAAGAGATATTCTTTGGGCCAAGAGAGTCTCCTCGAATTACACAAGGAAATTTAAACTTCCTAGAGAGGTGCAGGTAAAGCTGGTCCGCCCTGAAACAGTAGACAAGATTTTAAGAAAAGCTAGAGAATGTGAAATGGATTGGAAGGGCACGAAGATCAGAATACTAAAAGAAATACCCTGGAGCGTACGCCAAAGAAGGTTTAAGTTCAAGAAATTGTCTACTTGGCTAATTAAGCATGAAATCCAATTTAGATGGCTAATCCCTCAGGGTCTCTTCTTCACATTCCAGGCTAAGAGATACAATATCACCACAGAAGAGAAGATGGAGGACTTTTGGGATGAATTTGTGAAGCGAAATGGCTCTGATTCAGGAGAAGAACAAGAAACAGAAACAGAGGGTGCTAAGAAGTCCACTGACGAGACTCCAAAAAAGAAATCTGAAAAGGTTAAAACTAGGCTTCAGAGCAAAAAAGATCAAGCGAAGATATCTGATAGTATAGATCTTCCCAAATGAATCCCAAGTCGGAAACTAAAATTCTCTCTCTGAATGTTAACGGTCTGAATGAACCTGGAAAAAGAAGGAAGATTTTTCAACAACTAAAAAAATCCTGTGCACAAGTCATCTGTCTGCAAGAAACTCATATTAGAAGTGACAACCTGAAGTACTTAGAGAATAAGAAATTGGGTGTCTTATACTCCTCATGTGATCCCCTTAAAAAGAAGAAGGGGGTGGCTATATTTATATCTCCACAAATTAAATCAAGTTGTTTATATTCGGACGAACAAGGAAGAATTATTTTGGTTGAATTGGAATTAAATGGTCTCAAGACAATTCTTGCTAATATCTATGCCCCCAATGAAAATCAAGAAAAATTTTACCAAGCACTTTCTCTTAAACTTAGAGAATTCAACTCAGATAGATATTGCATTGTTGGAGACTATAATGCAATATTTGACACCGAAAAGGACAAAAAATATGATGACCCGCGAAAAAAGAAGAAGAGCCGGAATGCACTACCCAATGCTTTTTTGAAAATGGCAGAAGAACTAAACTTAGTGGATGCCTGGAGAACCAAAAATCCGAATACAACAGATTTTACTTTCTATTCCCATGCACAGAAATCTTGGTCAAGAATAGACATGTCTTGGGTATCCATGAGCATGATATTGTCTATTAATCAAGCAGATATACTCCCGCAGTCGTATGCTGACCATAGTCCAATTTTGTTAGTCTTTCAGGAGCAGCCAAGAAGCTATCGATGGTCACTAAATTTGCAAATTTTGAAAGAACCCCAATTCTTGGAAATAGCTAAAAAAGAAATAAAGGAATTCTTCACTTTGAACGTAGAGAAGGACACGAAGATTCCAGTTATCTGGGATGCATTTAAGGCTTTCTTTAGAGGTGTCGCTATTAGATACTCAGTGAAGAGGAAGAGAGACCAGAGGAAATCTTATAATGAACTCATAACAAAACTGAAGTACTACGAGAACCAACAGAAAACTGGCAATCTAAAAGAAAGGAAGAATAGAATTACTTTTATCCAGCATCAGATAAACATGCTTTTGGCTGAAGAAATTGAGAAAAAATTAAAATGGACAAGATTAAATCATTTTGAAAACGCAAATAAAGTAAGCAGATGGTTGGCCTACAGGCTGAAGAAGGAAAGAGAGAAAAAGATCATAAAGATGCTGAAAAATGAAAACAATGAGGAAGTGTTTCAAAATGCGCAGCTGAAAGACATTATTCAAAGATTTTATGGGAATCTGTATAGAAAACAAAATATTGTGAAATTACAGCAAGAGGATTATATGAAAGATCTGAAAATGAACCAATTAACGAAGGAACAGCAAACAAGTTTGGAGAATCCTATTTCAATGCAGGAAATAGTGGAAGCAATTAAAGCACAAAAAACTAACAAGACTCCAGGTCCGGATGGATTTCCGATTGAATTTTTTAGAACTTTTGAAGATCTATTATTGCTTCCCTTCAAGAAAGTAATTGAGAATGTTTACAATTTAGGAGAGATTCCAGATTCATGGAAAGAAGCATTAATTTCACTTATTCACAAAGAAGGTACGGATCCGTCAGAAATTAAGAATTATAGGCCAATTTCATTATTGAATAGTGACTACAAGATATTTGCTGCTATATTGGCAAACAGATTAAAGAAGGTTATCGCCTCACTTTCAATTCTTTGGTAAGGTCTGCATTTATACACAATTTTGCATGCTGATCTGTATATATTGCTCTTGTCATTTTTATAAATTGTTCCCCTAAATTAATTTTTTCCATTACCGCAAACATAAAGTCCCAATTTAAGTTGTCGAAGGCTTTCTCTGCGTCAACAAAAAATAAGGCCACTTCTTTTTCCGGGTGCTTTTCATAGTATTCCACAACATTAATAACAGCTCTTACATTGTCCCTTATTTGTCTTTTAGGAAGAAATCCCGCTTGGTCTTTGTTTATAAAGTTGGTCAGGTATTGTTTCAGTCGCTCTGCTAAAATTCTTGTATAGATCTTATAGTCATTATTCAACAATGAGATTGGTCTATAATTTTTTACGTTTGTGCTATCTTTATCTTCCTTAGGAATCAGAGAGATTACAGCTTCCCTCCAGGTCTTTGGGATTTTCCCTTCTTCTCTTATCGTGTTTAACAACTTCAACAGTTTGGGTGTTAATTCATCCTTGAGAGATTTGTAAAATTTTGACGTGAATCCATCTGGCCCTGGAGCTTTACCCTCTTGCATTGCTTTTATTGCTGCTTCTATTTCAATTTTCTCTATTGGGTCATTTAATATCTTTTTCATATGTTCCGTCAAAGGTGCCACCTGAATGTTTCGTAGATACTCTTCCACTTTTTCTTTACTTACATTCACACCCTTGAATAAATTTGCATAGTATTTAAAGAATTCTCTTTTAATTCCTTCTTGATCCACTACTGTTTTCCCATTTGCCATGATTTTATTTATAGTCTTATTTTCTTTCCTTTTTTTTAATTGCCAGGCCAGGTATTTACCAGGTTTGTTTGCACTTTCAAACGATTTCTGTTTCAAATTTTTTAAATTCCATTCTAGTTCTTTATTCAGCAAATGTTTAACTTGGGATTGTAATATCGTAATTTCTTTTATTAATTTTTTCTTCCCTGGTCTTTTTTTTAAGTCCTTTTCTTTTTTATCTATTTCATTTTGCAGTGCTGACAGCCTTTCTTCTCTTGCTCTTTTGTCTTTATTATTCAATGTAATTAATATACCCCTCATTACTGCTTTATAAGTGTCCCATACTGTTGGATATTCCATATCATCCGTTTCATTTATTTGGAAGAATGCTGCAGTCTCCTTTTCTAAGAATGATACAGTGTCTTTATTTTGTAGTAAATCCTCATTAATTCTCCATCTTCTTGATTTTCTTTGCAATTTTGTTGACCAGCATATTGGATTATGGTCCGCCCAAACCTTTGGAAGAATCTCAATTTTTTTTGTTATGAGGCCCAAGCCTTGGGAACCCCACAACATGTCAATTCTGGAAAAAGAATTATGCCTTGCTGAGAAAAATGTATAGTCTCTTACCTCAGGGTTGAACTTTCTCCAAATGTCTTCTAGATTTTCCTGTTTAATCAACTCAAAGAAAGAATTGGGCAGCTTCCCTTCTTTATCATTCTTCTTTGGACTTGATCTGTCAAGGTTGTTTTGTATTGTCCCATTAAAATCGCCCATCATCAATACCTGGTCATAAATCTCTTCGTCCATTTGTCTATTTATGTCTTTAAAGAATTTGTCTTTCGCTCCATTGGGTGCATAGAGTCCTAGTAGTAACGTTTTTTTCGCCTCTATCGTCACCTCAACAGCAATGTATCTTCCTTCTTTGTCTTTAAAGATTAATTTTGGGTCAAGTTGTTCTTTAATGTAAAAAACCACCCCTCTTTTCTTTTGCTCTGCTAGTGAAAAAAATTCCAACCCCAAATTTCTATTCCACAAAAATTTACTGTCCTTGCGTTGTATATGAACTTCCTGTAAACAAATTATATTACATTTTTGCTTTTTAATCCAATGAAATGTTCTCCTTCTTTTCTGTGGTGAATTTAGTCCATTTATATTCCAAGATAGTAATTTGTACTCCATTATGATGTTGGTTCTTTATTTTCTTCAAAAAAGCTATGCATCTCTTGTTCGCTTCTTATTGTAAGGAACAAGGCAAGGATGCCCGCTATCACCATTGTTGTTTATAATGACTCTTGAAATTTTGTTACAACAAATTCAAAAAGATGAAAAAATAGAAGGTCTAAAAATTAGAAGATTCTCTTATAAATATAAAGCTTTTGCAGATGATATAGTGTTCATAATGGAGAATCCGGTTCAAGTGTCACCACTGCTGTTAGCTAAGATAAAAGAGTACGGAGAACTAGCAGGATTATACATAAATAAGGAGAAATCGAAATTCCTCTGTAAAAACATGCAACCAAATAAAACAAACGAACTACAAAAGGTGACAGGTTGTGAAGTCACAACCAAAGTTAGGTACCTTGGAATAGAGATAACAATGAAGAACATTGATTTATACAAAAACAATTATGAAAAACTGTGGTGTAAGATGGACAAAGATTTGATGAAATGGAATAAACTCAACTTGTCCTTACTGGGCAGGATAGCTGCAATCAAAATGAATATTTTGCCAAGGATAATGTATTTGTTTCAAACCATCCCGATTGTAAAAGAAGCAAAACAATTCAACAAATGGCAAAGGAAAATCTCTGATTTCATTTGGGCCGGAAAGAAACCAAGGATAAAGATGAAGATCTTAACGGATGCCAAAGAGAGAGGAGGTTTTCAACTTCCCGATCTAAGACTATACCACGATGCAGTTTGTTTGACATGGATAAAAGATTGGATAATGCTGTTAGATAAAAAACCTTTGTGGTTAGAAGCTCACGGAAATAGATTCGGCTGGCATGCATACATGTACTATGGGAAGAATAAAATGGATGGTTTTTTCTCTCACCACTATGTCAGAAATACATTACTAAATACTTGGATAAAATACAAGAAATACGGGGACGAGAGAAAACCATTATGGATAGTGCCAGCAGAAGTAATAAAAATAACAGCTGATTCTGAAGAAAAAAGAGAAATGTCATATAACCAACTGCTTAAGATTCAAGGAGACAAAATTGAATTAAAAACCTCAGAAGAGCTAAATAACAATTATGATTGGTTTCAAATGCAACAAATTAAAAGTTTGATGGAAAATGACATAAAATCAGAGGGGATTAGACGAGAACAAACAGAACTGGAAAGAGTCCTGTTAGGTGACAATGAAAAATTGATATCAAAAGTATATAAGTTATTATTGAAATGGTCTACAGAAGAAGAAGTAGTAAAGTCTCAAATGGTCAAATGGGCAATTAATGTGAATAGAGAAATACAAATGGAAACATGGGAGCACCTCTGGAAGAACTCAATGAAGATATCAACTTGTCAAAGCATTAAGGAGAACTGTTTTAAAATGATGTATAGGTGGTATATGACTCCGAAAAAATTGGCTAAGATAAGTAAGAAAATGTCGGATAGATGTTGGAAATGTAAAAAACATGAAGGTTCTTTCTTCCATATGTGGTGGACATGTGAAAGAGCGAAAGAATTCTGGAAGATGATACAACAAGAAATCACCAAAATTTTGGGCTATGATTTTAAGAAAATTGCAGAGACGTTTTTACTTGGATTACAATTAGAAAAATACCCAAAAGAAGACAGGACTTTAATTTGGTACCTGTTATCAGCTGCTAGGACTTTGTACGCGCAGCTTTGGAAGCAAGAAAAAATACCAGAGAAATGGGAATGGACCATGAAAGTTTTATCGTGGTGTGAAATGGACAAATTAACCAGAACACTAAGAGACTATGATTTAGAGATATTCAAAAGGGAGTGGAGAAAATTTAAAGGATATATGGAGAAAACTTGGAAAGTAAAGAAATATTGGACATTTTTTTAGTTGTAAGAATATATATACGGAACTTTGAGCAATCAGAAGTGCCTTTAGTATGGATTTGAACTTATAACCTCGGGGAAGTCAACATTGGAGGGAGGGGGGATGGAAATGTCATATGGGTTAATGTGAAAAAAGAAAAAATTAAGAAATAGATAAGCTTTGTAACCATATGCTACCAATAAATTGTTTAAAACAAAAAAAAAGAAGGTTATCGCCGGCCTAATTCATGAAGACCAAACCGGCTTTGTTCCAGGTCGTCTGATGAGTCAGAACGTGAGGATACTACTAAACTTGATCGAGTACTATAAGGAGCATCCTGACAAAGAATTTGCTACTATCCTGGTAGATGCAGAAAAGGCGTTCGATAATGTTAATTGGAATTTTATTAAGATGTCATTGGCAGCAATTGGTTGTGGGGAAAAGTACTCTGGAATGGTTGAAGCAATCTACTCAAAACAGGCAGCGAAAGTAAATTTCAACGGTGTGATGCCTGACTTAATAGAAATAGAACAAGGTACCAGGCAGGGATGTCCGTTATCCCCTTTGTTATTCATCTTGACGCTAGAACCCTTAATTAAGAAGATTAGAGAAGATACACGTATTCAAGGAACCAGAATAAAGGACGTGGAATATAAGACATTGGCATTTGCAGATGACTTGGTTTTTATTTTGGAACAACCCATTTCTTCGGTATCTTTTTTGAAGCAAAGGTTGTCAGAATTTGGAGAAATTTCGGGGTTTAAATTGAATGTTGCTAAGACAAAAATTCTGGCGAAAAATATGGAGAAAGATCGAATTGAAATATTAGAACAGCTCTCAGGTTTCAAGTATGAAAAGAAGATAAAATATCTTGGAATTCAGCTGACAAATGATCTTAAGACCTTATACAGAGATAACTACGAGAAAATTTTGAAAGAAATACGTAATGACCTGATTATCTGGAAGGACCTTCAGATTTCATTTTTAGGTAGAATCGCTACAATAAAAATGAACATCCTCCCACGGATTTTATTCCTTTTTCAAACAATTCCAATTATTTTGCCCAGATCTTTTTTCCAACAACTCAATTCTATGATCAAGACTTTTATTTGGCAAGCCAAGAAGCCCAGAATAAAACTGAAAGTACTTCAAGATAGTAAATTAAGAGGTGGCCTGGCTCTCCCAGACTGGAACCTGTATTATAAGGCGTCTTGCATTGCATGGTTGAGAGCCTGGTGCAAGTTGGATAATAAGAGATTAATGATTCTAGAGGGTGCCGGACTGGGAGAAGGATGGCATAACTATATGTGGTACCGAACTCCTGTAAAAACGGGTCGCTTCTTCAGACATGAAATAAGAAAATCCTTGTTCAAGATTTGGGATGAAATCAAAGTGCAATATACTTATACTCCAAAGTGGCTATCTCCAATAGAGGCCTTGAATCACCCCAATCTATATGACTGGGACAATCCACAAGACTACGCATACTTATTAAATAATCAGAATGAATTGATCGAGGAAGAACTTTCTAAGTTAAATTGGTGGCTTCAGTGCCAAGTTAAATCAAGATTCCAGAAAGATAAAGAAAAAGGTTTCTCCAGTAAACTTATTGAACTAGATCTTATCTTGGACTCTAAGCATAAGATAATTTCCAAAGTATACGATTGGTTACTACAGACCAAAATGCAAGATGAAGTCGTAAAAGAAACATGGATCCGTTGGTTAAAAGACTTTGGCTATAACATAGATATCGAAGAGTGGGAAAAACTGTGGAAACGGAACTTAAAACTAATAAGACCAGCAGATCTTAAAGAAAATCTATATAAAATGGTACATAGATGGTACCTTACTCCAGATAGACTGGCAAAAATATACCCCACATACTCAAATAAATGTTGGAAGTGTCAAGGAGCTAAAGGATCGCTATTTCATATATGGTGGCAATGTAATCGAGCGAGAAAATATTGGTCTCAAGTTAATATTTGGATTCAAAAAATCTTAAAGGTACAACTTAACCATGTTCCAGAATTGTATCTGTTAGGTATCTGTAGACAAAACCTCCCTATACCAAAATTGAAGCTGGTATTATATATAGTCACTATCGCCAGGATTTTGTACGCTAAATACTGGAAGACGAACAATATTCCTAATAGGGAGGAATTTATTAACAAGTTGTTAGATACCGCCGAATCTGATTTAATGTCCACAAGATTAAGAGATGGTAATTTGCAAAAATGTCAGGAGGAATGGGAACCCGTGTATAATTGGGCAAAAAGCAGAGGTTTTGATTTGGAGCAATAAAAACTTATTTGTAATCTCATCCTTTCCATCTCCCAGGGTGTGGGTGTGGGCAAATGTGTTGTATTATTGTTATTTGTGGTTTGATTGTGTGTTGATATATGTCTATGTTTTTACTTTTCTTGTTTCTTTTTGTTGTGTTTATTTCTTGTCATGTATATCTATCTCTTTTATAATAAAAAAAAAATTTTTCTAAAAAAAAAAAAAAGACAGCAATTGCTCACAAGATATACATGCTGACCAATACAGAATGCATGCTTGCCAATAAAGAACAATGGAGACCAAGCTTCTCCAGATGAAATAATGGAGATTAGGCGTCACCTAAGGACAATCATTGCCCATAGACTATACATGCTTGCCAATAGAGAATGCACATTTGCCCATAGGGAATAATAGAGACAAAGCTTACCCATAGGAAATAATGGAAATTAGCCTTGCCCTAAGGACAGTAATTGCCCATAGACTATAGATGATTGCTAATAGATAATGAACACTTACCAAGAAGAAACAATGGAGACCAAGCTTGCTCATACGGAATAATGGAAATTGGACTTCAGCTAAAGACAGCGATTGCCCACAGACTATACATGCTGGTCAAGAGACAATGCACGCTTGCCAATAGGAACATTGGAGTCCATGCTTGCCCATAGGGACAATCTGAAATTAGGTTTGTCCTAAGGACAGCGATTGCCCATTGACTATACATGGTTGACAATGGAGCATGGATGCTTGCCAATAGAGAACACAGGAAACCACACTTGCCCATAGGGAATAATGGAAATTAGGCTTGCCCTTGATAGCGATTTTCCATAGATTATACATACTTGCCAATACAGAATGCATCCTTGCCCATAGAGAATAATGGAGACCACGATTGCCAATTGGGAATAATGGAAATTAGGCTTCCCAAAGAACAGCAATAGCCCATAGAGTATACGTGATTGCTAATAAAGAATGCACACTTTCCAATAGGGGCAATGGAGACCACTTTTTCCCATAAGGAATGATGGAAATTAGGCTTCACCTAAAGATAGCGATTTCCCATCGTATATACATGATTACCAATAGAAAATTCACACTTGCCAATAGGGAACACTAGAGACCATGCTTGCCTTTTGTGTAAAATGGAAATAATGCTCGCTCTAAGGACTGCAATTTCCCATAGACTATACATGCTTCCCGACAGAGAATGCATGCTTGCCAATAGGGAACAATGGAGACCACGCTTTCCCCTAGGGAATAATGGAAATTCGGCTTCACCTAAAGACAGCAATTGCCCATAGAATATACATTGTTGCAAATAGAGAATACACACTTGCCAGTAGGGAACACTGGGGACCACGCTTGACCATAGGGAATAATGGATATTAGGCTTCACCTAAGAACAGCAATTGCTCATAAACTGTATATGCTTGCCAATAGAGAATGCACATTTGCCTATAGGGAATAATGGAGACCATGCTAACCCATAGGAAATAATGGGCATCAGGCTTGCCCTAAGGACAGCCATTGCCCATAGACCATAGTTTTTTGCTAATGGATAATGAACACTTGCTAATACTGAACAATAGAGACTAAACTTGTCCATACGGAATAATGGAAATTGGACTTCACGTAAAGACAGCAATTACCCACAGACTATACATGCTGGACAAGAGAGAACGTACGCTTGCCAATAGTGAACCCTGGAGACCACGCTTGCCCACAGGGACAATTTGAAATTAGGCTTGTCCTAAAGACAGTGAATGCCCATAGACTATACATGGTTGCCAATAGAGAAAACAAGCTTGCCCACAGATAAGAATGGAGAGCAGGTTTGCTCATAGGGAATAATGGAAATTCAGCTCCACCTAAAGACAGCAATTGCGCATAGAATATACATTATTGCCAATAGAAAATGCACACTTGCCAATAGAGAACAATGGAGACCACGCTTGTCCATTGGGAATAATGGAAATTAGGCTTCACCTAAGGACAGCAATTGCCCATAGACCATACATGCTTGCCGACAGAGAATGTACATTTGCCCATAGGGAATAATGGAGACCAAACTAAAACGTAGGAAATATTAGGAGATTAGGCTTTTCCTAAGAACAACCATTGCCCATAGGCTATACTTGATTGCTAATAAATAACGCACGCTTGCAGTTAGGGAACAACGGAGATTAAGCTTGACCATAGGGAAAACTGGAAGTTAGTCTTGTCCTAAGGGCAGCAATTGACCATAGACTATACATGATTACCAATAGAAAATGCATGCTTGCCAATAGGGAACACTGGAGACCACTCTTGGCTATAGGAACAATTTTAAATTAAGCTTGTCCTCAGGACAGCAATTGCCTATAGACTATACATAATTGGTAATATTGACTGCACGCTTGCTGACAGGAAAAAAAAAAGAGACCATGCTTGCCCATACGGAATGATGGTTGTTAGACTTCACCGAACGACACCCCACAGACTATACATGCTGGCCAATGAACAATACACGCTTGCCAATAGGGAACACTGCAGACCATGCTTGCCCATAGAGGAAAATGGAAGCTAGGCTTACCCTGAGGACAGCCATTGCCTATAGACTATACATGTTTGCCAGTGCAGGATTGCCTATACTGAATAATGCATGCTTGCCAATAGGGAGACTGAAGACCATGCATACCCATAGGGAAAAGTGGAACTTAGGCTTGTCCAAAGGACAGCGATTTCTCATAGACTATATACGCTTACCAACAGAAAATGCATGCTTGCCAATAGGGAATAATGGAGACCACGCTTGCCCATAGGGATAATGGAAATTAGGCTTCACCTAACCACAGCTATTGCCCATAAAGTATACATGCTTGCCAATAGAGAATGCATGTTTGCCAATAGAGAATGCACAATTGCCTACACAGAATAATGGAAACCTCGCTGGCCAATGGGCAATTGCTGTCTTTAGGTGAAGCCTAATTTCCATTATTTCCTATGGACAAGCGTGGTCTCCTGTATTGCCTATATGCAAACATGCATTCTCCCTTGGCAAGCATGTATAGTCTATGGGCAATTGCTGTCTTTAGGTGAGCCTGATTTCCATTATTCCCAATGGGCAAGCGTGGTCTCTATTGTTCCCTATTGGCAAATGTACATTCTCTAAAGGTAAAGGTAGTCCCCTGTGCAAGCACCACTCTGGCAGACTTTTTATGAGGTGGTTTGCCATTTTACTGACCTCGGAAGGATGGAAGGCTGAGTTAACCTCGAGCTCGCTACCTGAACTCAGCTTCCTCTGAGTTCAAACTCAGGTCGTGAACAGAGAGTTTGACTGCCCTGTGATGCAGAGTGGTAAAGCTGTAGTACTGCATTCTGAGCTCTTTGCTCATGATGACCTGAGTTCGATCCCGGCAGAGGCTGGGTACAGGCTCTAGATTGACTCAGCCTTCCATCCTTCCGAGGTTGGTTAAATGAGTACCTAGCTTGCTGGGGGGAAAGTGTAGATGCCTGGGGAAGGCAATGGCAAACCACCCCGTAAAAAGCTGTGAAAACACTGTGATATGATGTGACATCAACCCAGAGCCAGAAATGACTGGTGCTTGCACAGGAGATTATCTTTACCTTTACATTCCCTGTTGGCAAGCATGTATAGTCTATGGGCAATCACTGTCCTTAGGATAAGCCTAATTTCAAATTGTCCCTATGGGAAAGCATGGTCTACCAGTGCTCCCTATTGGCATCCATGCATTCTCTATCTGCAAGCATGCATAATATATGGGCAATCGCTGTTGTCAGGTGTGGTCTAATTTCCATTATTTCCCTATGGGCAAGCGCTGTCTCTAGTATTCCCAATGTGCAAGGGTGCATTCTCTATTAGCAAACATGTATAGCCTATGGATAATTGCTGTCCTTAGAGCAAGCCTAATTTCCATTATTCTATATGGTCAAGAATGGTCTTCTGTGTTCCCTATAGCAAGTGTGTGTTCTCTATTGGTCTATGAGCAATTATTCCCTAAGGGTTACCGTGGTCTCCATTATTCCCTATTGGCAAGCGTGCCTTTTCTATTGGCAATCATGTATATTCTAAGGGCAACTGCTGTCTTTAGGTGAGGCCAAATTTCCATCACTCCCATGGGCAACTGTGGTCTCCTTTGTCCCCTATTCGCAAGCGTTCATTCTCCATAGGGAAGCAATTTTGTCTATGACAATCGCTTTCCTTTAGGCAAACCTAATTTCCATTATTCCCTGTGGTCAAGCAAAGTCTCCAGTGTTCCCTGTTCACAAGCATGCAGTACTCATAGGCTATTGGCAAGCATGTATAGCCTATGAGTAATCGCTGTCTTCAGGAGAAGTCTAATTTGCAATTTTCCCAAGCGAGGTCTCCATTGTTCTCTATTGGCAAGTGTGCATTCTCTGTTTGCAAGCATGTATAGTCTATTGGTAATATCCATCCTTAGGACAAGCCTAAATTTCATTATTCCCTGTCAGCAAGTGTGGTCTCCATTATTCTCTATGGGGAAGCATGCATTTTCTATTGGCAAGCATGTATAATCTATGAGCAATCACTGTCTTTAGGTGAAACCTAATTTCTTATATTCCTAATGAGCAAACATGGTCTCCATTGTTCCTTATGTGCAAGCATGCATTCCCTTTTGGCAAGCATATATAGTTGATGGGCAATGAGTGTCCTTAGGACAAGCCTAATTTCCATTTTCCCTATGGGTGTGCGTGTTCTGCATTATTCTCTATGGCAAACGTACATTCTATATTGGCAAGCATGTATAGTCTATAGGCAATGGCTGTCCTTAGAGGAAGCCTAATTTCCATTATTCCATAAGGGCAAGCGTGATCTCCATTGTTCTCAATAAGCAAGTGTGCATTCTCTATTGGCAAGCATGTATAATCTATGGGCAATCACTGTCCTTAGGTCAAGCCTCATTTCTATTATTCCCTATCCGCAACAGTGGTCTCCATTATTCCATATAGGCAAGCATGCATTCTCTATTGGCAAGCATGTATAGTCTAAGGGTAATCACTGTCTTTAGGTGGTGTAATTTCCATTATTCCGTATGAATAACCATGGTCTCGTGTTCTCTTTTGGCAAGCATGCATTCACTGTTTGCAGGCATGTATAGTCTATGAGCAATCGTCAGGGCAAGCCTAATTTCCATTATTCCACAACGGAAATCATTTTCTTCATTATTCTCTATGGGCAAGTGTTCATTCTCTTTTGGCAAGCATGCAGTCTATGACAATTGCTGTCTTTAGGACAAGACTAATTTCCATTATTCCCTATGGGCAGGCCTGGTCTCCATTATTCTCTATGGCAAACATGCATTCTCTATCGGCAAGAATGTATAGTCTATAGGGAAATGCTCTGTTTAGGTGATGCCAAATTTTCATTATTCCCTAAGGGCAAATGTGATCTCCATTGTTCCCTGTTGGCAAGCGTGCATTCTCTATTGGCAGGCATTATAGTCTGTGGGCAATCGTCCTTAGGGCAGGCCTAATTTCCATTATTCCATAAGGGAAATTGTATTCTTCATTATTCTCTATGGGCAAGTGTGCGTTCTCTATTGGCAAGCATGTATAGTCTATAGGCAATTGCTGTCCTCAGGACAAGCCTAATTTCCATTATCCCCTATGGGCAAGTGTGGTTTCCTTTATTCTCTATAGGCATGCGTGCGTTCCCTATTGGCAAGCAAATATAGTCTATGGGCAATCGCTGTCCTTAGGACAAGCCTAATTTTAGATTGCCCCTATGAGCAAGCATGCATTGTCTATTGGCCAGCATGTATAGTCTGTGGGCAATAGTTGACTTTAGGATAAGCCTAATTACAAATTGTGGTCTCCGGTGTTTCTTATTTTCAAGCATGCATTCTATATTGGCAAGCATGTATATCTATAGATAATAGCTGTCCTTAGGACAAGCCTAATACAAATTGTCCCTATGGACAAGTGTGGTGTCCACTGTTCTCTATTGGCAAGAGTGCATTCTCTATTGGCAAGAATGTATAGTCTATGGATTATCGCTGTCCTTAGGTCAAGCCGAATTTCCATTATTACCTATGGAAAAGAGTGGTTTCCTTTATTCTCTTTAGGCAAGCATGCATTCTCTATAGGCAATCATGTATATTCTGTGAGCAATTGCTGTCAATAAATGAAGCCTAATTTCCATCATTCCCAATGAGCAAACATGATCTCCATTGTTCCTTATGTGCAAGCATGCATTCCCTTTTGGCACGCATGTAGAATCTATGGGCAATCGTCCTTAGGGCAAGCCTAATTTCCATTATTCTCCATGGGTAAGAATGTTAATTATTCTCTATGGGCAAGCATGCATTCTCTATTGGCAAGTATGTATAGTTTATGAGCTACAGCTGTCCTTAAAAAGGCAAAGCTAGTCCCCTGTGCAAGCACCAGTCGTTTCCAACTCTAGGGTGACACTGCTTTCACAACGTTTCCACGGCAGACTTTTTACGGGGTGGTTTGCCATTGCCTTCCCCAGTCATCTACACTTTCCCCCCAGCAAGCTGGGTACTCATTTTACCGACCTCAGAAGGATGGAAGGCTGAGTCAACCTCGAGCTGGTTACCTGAACCCAAAGCGTGGTCTACAGCATTCCCTATTCTCTTTTGGCAAGCATATATAGTCAATGGGCAATCGCTGTCTTTAGGTAAGCCTAATTTCCATTATTCCCTATGGGCAGGCCTAGTCTCCATTATTCTCTTTGGCAAGCATGTATAGTCTATGGGGAATTGCTGTCTTTAGGCGAAGTCAAATTTCCATTATTCCCTATAGGTAACTGTGGTCTCCATTGTTCTCTATTAGCAAGCATGCATTCTCTGTTGGCAGGCAGGCATAGTCTATCAACAATCGTTCTTAGGGCAAGCCTAATTTGCACTACTCAATGTGCATTTTCTATTGGCAAACATGTCTAGTCTATGGGCAATCACTATCCTTACGTCAAGCCACATTTCTATTATTCCTTAGGGGCACGTGTGGTCTCCATTCTCTTTTGGCAAGCATGTAGAATTTATGGGCCATCGCTCTCAATAGGTGAAGCCTAATTTCCATTATTCCCTATTGGCAGGCCTGGTCTCCATTATTCCCTATGGGCAAGCATGCATTCTCTAATGGCAAGCATGTATAATCTATGGGCAATCACTGTCTTTAGGACAAGCCTAATTTCAAATTTTGGGAAGCATGTATAGTGTATGTGCAATTGCTGTCCTCAGAACAAGCCTAATTTCCATTACTACTTATAGGCCAGCATGGTTTCCTTTGCCTACTGGCAAGCATGCATTCTTTATTGGCAAGCATGTATAGTCCATGGGCAATTGTTGTCCTTAAGTGAAGCCTAATTTCTATTATTCCCTATGGGCAAGCGTGGTCTTCATTGTTCCACATTGGCAAACATGCATTCTGTATTGGAAAGCATGTATTGCTTATGGGCCATTGCTGTCCTCAGGGCAAGACTAATTTCCATTATTTCCTATGGTCAAGTATGGTCTACATAATTCCCTATGGGCATGTGTGTATTCTCTTTTGGCAAGCATGTATAGTCTTTGGACAATCGCTGTCCTTAGGGCAAGCCTAATTTCCATTATTCCCTATCAGCAGGCCTGGTCTCCATTATTCTGTACAGCAAGCGTGCATTCTCTATTGGCAAGCATGTATAGTCTATGGCCATTCATTGTCCTTAGGACAAGTCTAATTTCAAATTCTCCCTATGGGCAAGCGTGGTCTCCAGTGTTCCGAATTAGCAAGCGTGCGTTCTCTTTTTGCAAGCATGTAGAGTCTATGGGCGATTGCTGTCCTTAGGTGAAGCCTAATTTCCATTATTCCCTATGGGCCATCGTGGTCTCCATAGTTCTCTATTGGCAATCATGCATTCTCTATTGGAAAACATGTATAGTCTATGGGTAATCGTTTTTCTTAGGGAAGACTAATATCCATTATTCCCTTTGGACAACAGTGGTCTCCATTGTTCCATATTGGCAAGCATGCATTCTGTACTGGGAAGCATGTATAGCGTATGGGTAATTGCTGTCCTCGGGGCAAGCCTAATTTCCATTATTACTTAAGGGCAAGCGTGGTCTCCTTTATTCTCTATGGACAGGCATGCATTCTCTGTTGGCAAGCATGTATAGTGTATGTGTCAAGTCTGCTGTATTGTTATTAACATGTTGTCTAACTCTGGTTCAGAAGCAAGGGATTCTGGGCTCTTACTGAACACCGAATGCTGCTAGCTACCTCTCCTCCCCCCCTCCTCCTCTTAGCTATGCCTTTGTTGTGTAGTCTGCTTTGAAATGCTGATATTGTCAAGTCTGCTATGAATTACTCAATACCTGTATTAAGTTTGGTTCTGAAGTGAAGGAGTCTGGGTACTTTACAGTGTACACCGATTGCTGCTAGCTCACTTTCCTGCCCCCTCACTAGAGAGGCCTTTGTTGTGTGGTCTGCTTTGAAATGCTAACATGTGAATAAGATAAGGGCGCCTTCCCAGCCTTGTTCTCTGTGGGAGGATGGGGCGTCGAGGCTTCGGCCTGGGAATGAAGGGAGTAGCATCCTAGTGCGAAAATGTGTTGCATAGATTACCCCCACCGTAGGAATTCCTTTCATCCATACCTTAAATGCTGGTTTAGTGCCTATGTATTTCAGTCCTTCAATCTCTGCCATGGTCTCTAGTTCTGTTTACAATAAACTTGTTACTCTGTTTCACCAAGAGACTCGTTATTGAATTCAGCCGACTTGACATTTTGAAGGACTGAAATACGTTTGTGCTGCGCCAAGCACTAGCCGCCAGCAGGGGAACACCGAAAGCAGCCCCCGGGAAGGCTGAGCCACCTTAAGTCAAGAAGCCGGCGGCGGCTGCTCCGGGGGGGCCCCGACGTTGTTTCCGGTGTGGGGACCCCAACCATCTGGCCTCCGGCTGCCCCCAACCAGCCACCGGGGCTGCCCCACTGCAGGGAGCCACCCGCCCGGGCACCCCCGGCCCCAAGAAGACCACCGGCCGCCCTAAGGATGCGGCGAAGAACAGCTTGCTCCTGGTGCAAGAGGACCTGCAAGAGGAGGAGGTGCGTCTGTCCGAGGAGCTGGCCGAGCTGGCGTGGGAAGAGGAGCCGGCGGGAAACGACGCCGACCTGCTTTGAACGGTGCCAACCAGCAGGTCGACCGGGAGGAGGCACCGCTAACAGTGAGACCCACGGGAAGGTTGTACTTTATAGTGGTCAAATTGTTGAACCCAAAGCTAAAAAGGTTCCTACAGATCCGGGCCCTCATAGACTCGGGCTGTAATAGAGAGCTGATTTCCCCCAAGGTGGTGGAGGCTCTGGGGTTGGAACGTTTTCAACTGCCCCACCCCATGCACTTTGAACAGATGGATGAGTCAGTAATGGGGGGGGAACCCTGCACGCAAGAGACTGAGCCGTGCCCCCTGGGGATTGAGGACCACTGGGACTCAGAGACGTTTGTGATCGCGCCCGCCTGCGGCTACCCCGTGGTCCTGGGAGTGGGGTGGTTGGAGAAGCACGAGCCCCTCATCCGCTGGAGAGCCCAGACCATCAGATTTCCCGACCCAAGTTGCAGCCAGCACCTTTGGCAAGCGGCATGGGGGCCACGAGCGCCAGCCGCTCGGGAGAGGGCGTGCGTCCTGGTGGAAGAGGTGCACCATGTCCCGGACGCCTACCGCGACCTAATGGAAGTGTTTAGTGAGCGGGAGGCCAACCAGCTACCCCCCCACAGGAGCACAGACTGTGCGATAGAACTGATCCCCGGGGAAAGCCTTCCCAGGGCCAAACTCTACCAAATGGGGTGGGCTGAGAAGAAGGAGTTGCGTAAATTTCTAGACTTGAACTTGAAAAGGGGGTTCATCAGACCCGCGGCGGCCCCCGTGTTGTTTAGAAAGAAAAAGGACAACAGTCTTAGGCTTTGCACTGACTTTCGTGGGATTAACGCGATTTCCATGTCAAACGCCTACCCCATCCCCCTCATCAAAGATTTGCTAAGCACGGTGGCGGGGGGGGGGGAATTTTCACAAAGCTTGACCTGCGGAACGCGTACTTCCGAGTGCGCATCAAAGAGGGGGATGAGTGGAAGACGGCGTTCAACACACCGATGGGACAATTTGAATACTTGGTCATGCCGTTTGGATTGCAAGGGGCACCTGGGGTGTTCATGAATTTCATAAATGATGTATTGTGGAAATTTCTGTACAAGGGGGTGGTGGTGTACCTTGATGACATCATTATTTATTCTCAAGATGAACAGTCCCATGTGAAACTAGTGAGGGAAGTGTTGGCCACCCTGCTGAAGCACCAGCTCTACGCCAAGTTGTCCAAATGCGAGTTCCACCGCACGGAACTAGACTATTTGGGCTTCCGGGTGTCTGGGGACGGGCTGGCCATGGATCCAGCCAAAGTTCAGGCAGTTTTAGAGTGGCCCCCCCCGAGGATACGTAGACAGCTCCAAAGTTTCCTCGGATTCTCCAATTTCTATAGGGGATTCATTGAGGGGTTCGCCCAAATCGCTCTGCCCCTAACAGACCTCCTGAAGACGAAGGGGAGGGGGGAAGAGGCAAAGCGACCAGGGGCCAGGCTGAATTGGACACCGACTTGTCAGGCGGCTTTTGACCGGCTTAAACAACTGTTCACAAGCGAGCCGGTCTTAAGCCACCCAGATGAGCGGAAGGGGTTCGTGGTCCAATGCGACGCCTCCGATGTCGCCGTAGGAGCCATTCTCATGCAGAGGGATGAGGAGGGGAAGCTGAGACCCTGCGCTTACATCTCGCGAAAGTTCTCGGAGGAGCAGAGGAACTGGTCAGTGTGGGACAAAGAGGCTTTCGCTGTCATGTTTGCGCTGAAAACTTGGAGGTCCTGGTTGGAGGGAGCCAGGGTGCCCTTTGAGATATGGACGGACCACAAAAATTTAGAGGCCCTAACAGGGAAAAGAAAATTGAGTGAAAAACAAATCAGGTGGGCGGGCTTCTTCTCCAAATTCGACTTCACCCTGAAGCACATCCCGGGGACCCGCAATTTTCTAGCGGACGCCCTGTCCAGGCTCCCACAGCATGAGAGCCAGAGGGAGGAGGTGGTAGACTCCCTGATCCCCCCCACGCAAGTGGCGGCTATGGTCACTACCCGCTCGCAGAGAAAAAAGGAATTGAGTGGGCTAAGCAAAGAACGAATCGCCCTAGAGGCCGAACGGGAGGGAGGTGGGCGGCCAGAGGGGTTGCAGAAAAGAAAAGACGGTCTTTGGTACAAGGGAGAGAAACTGTACATCCCGGAAACCTTAAGGAAAGAAATTCTCCAACTGTGTCACTGCTCCAAGCTAGCTGGGCACTTCGGCTATGTCAAAACCTTGCACTTAGTGCACCGGCAGTTCTGGTGGCCGTCTCTAAAGAAGGATGTGTCAGACCTTGTGGCTGGTTGCCCGGTGTGTGTGATGGCAAAAAAGAGGGGGGGGGGAAACCCCGGGGCTCCTACAGCCGTTAGAAACAGCGAAACGGCCATGGGCCGTAGTGTCCATGGACTTCATAGTCGAGCTGCCACCCTCCCGGGGGAAAACAGTCATACTGGTGGTAGTGGACACGTTTTCAAAACAAGCCCACTTCATCCCCTGCAGCCAGTTACCCACAGCCAAGAAACTAGCAGCTTTATTTTTCGACCACGTGGCCAAACATCACTCCATCCCTGACAAGGTCATAAGTGACAGGGGGCCTCAGTTCGTTGCCACCTTCTGGCGGGAGATTTGTAAATTATTAGGGATGGAACAGGGGCTAAGCTCTGCCTATCACCCCCAGACAGACGGACAGACGGAGAGAGTGAACGGGGTGCTAGAGCAGTACCTACGGTGCTTTGTAAGCCTACGCCAATCAGACTGGGTGGACCTCCTCCCCTTCGCAGAATACGCTTACAACAACGCTCACAGTTCCACCAAAGCATCTCCCTTTGCAACAGTGTTTGGGTATGAGGGGAAGCCGATCCCCATGTTGCCAGGGGGGGAGGGATTGACGGGCTCAAGTTTCGAGCAATGGTGGCAAGGTCCCAGCCAATGTTGGCCAGCCATACAAGAAAACCTGAAGCTGGCCAAAGAGGCGTATAAAAGACAGTACGATAAAAGCCATGTGCCAGTCTGGGACTTGAAGGTGGGGGATTCTGTGTTTCTGTCAACAAAAAACCTGCCTCTGGCACAACCGTCTAGGAAGTTGGCTTTTAAGTTCCTAGGGCCATTTAAGATCAAGCGGGTAATCAACCCGGTGACAGTAGAGCTAGACCTCCCCCCTGCTCTTGGTAAAGTCCACCCTGTTTTTCATTGCAGCCTACTGCGCCGATCTCCGGAGCCGTCCAAGTGGCACTCACAAGATTCACCAACCCTCCCCTCGAAGGGGGAGTGCCGGAGCCTCTCGGGGCCCGAGTTGCTGAGCCATAAATGTGAACCGCCCTCCTCGCAAGCCCGCCCGGCAGGGGAGGGGGCCTAGGGGGGGCAGTATGTCAAGTCTGCTATGAATTACTCAATACCTGTATTGAGTTTGGTTCTGAAGTGAAGGAGTCTGGGTACTTTACAGTGTACACCGATTGCTGCTAGCTCACTTTCCTGCCCCCTCACTAGAGAGGCCTTTGTTGTGTAGTCTGCTTTGAAATGCTAACATGTGAATAAGATAAGGGCGCCTTCCCAGGCTTGTTCTCTGTGGGAGGATGGGGCGTCGAGGCTTCGGCCTGGGAATGAAGGGAGTAGCATCCTAGTGCGAAAATGTGTTGCATAGATTACCCCCACCGTAGGAATTCCTTTCATCCATACCTTAAATGCTGGTTTAGTGCCTATGTATTTCAGTCCTTCAATCTCTGCCATGGTCTCTAGTTCTGTTTACAATAAACTTGTTACTCTGTTTCACCAAGAGACTCGTTATTGAATTCAGCCGACTTGACAGATATGTGAACAAGATTGTGGAGCCTTCTCAAGCTGGGTGTCTGTGGGAGTGTTAAGCGCCAAGGCCTTGGCTTGGGAACGAGGGAGTAACATCCTTGTGCGAAAATATACTGCATAGAGTGCCCCGCCCGTAGGAATCCTTTGATCTATACCTTAAATGCTTGGTTAATGTCCATGTACCCCAGTCCTTCAATCTCTATCATGGTCTTCATTTCTGCTTTCAATAAACTAGTGACTTTGTTTCAACCAAAGACTCGTTATTGAATTCAGCTGACTTGACATTTTGAAGGACTCCCTATCTTGGGGTTCAACCTTTCCGGCAACTGAAAAGGCGATGACCGATCAGCCTCCGGACAACGGAGAACTCCCAACCAGAGCGGAGGGGGCCGAGATACCCTGGCACATTCATACTGCCAGAAGGACCGCGGCCTCCCCTCCCCAGTTCCAGCTGATGGTCACCCCCCGGCAATACCAGCCGAGGACCTCGACCACGTTAATGGACCAGGCACCAATCCGCCGAGAGGCGATCATGACCCGCCACACCAAGCGGGTTCAACTGGCCGAAGCCGCAGCTACCAACCCGGGCGAGTTGGGTGAGGGAGTCGAGGCGACCGGGGCCCAAGCCCCTGGCAGTGGGAGTGAAGGCGCGGAGTGTGGGGCGGAGGACGGAGGGCCGAAGCCCAAGGACCCGCACTATGAGGACTACGAGATGTTTCGATCGATGTTCCGCCGCGAGGTCGACGGGACGATGAAGGACCTCAAGGACCAAATGCAGACCCTAACCGCGCGGCTGGGGAGAGCGCTGGGGGTAACCCGGGCCCGCCAGCAACAGCCAGGCCCGGCGGGGCCGCGGGGCCACCTGAGCCAACCTCCACCCGTCGCCCCTGCGGCACCCCCAAGTGCCGGCGGTGCCCCAAGCGCCGGCGGGCCCCGCCCCGGCCAGGCAACGAGACCTGCGGGGGGCCGGGAGCTGGATGCAACTTTTGACGGGGACCCGGAGGAAGTGAACTACTTTGCAATCCAAGCAAATAGCTACATGTACTATTGGGGAGACCTGTTCCCTGATGAGATGAGCCGAGTTGACTATCTGGGATCGAAACTGCGGGGCGCTGCTAAGAAGTGGTATGTGAGCCTGTGTGAGACCAACAGCCCGATCCTGCACTTCATAAACACGTTCGTGCAAGCTCTACTGACCCAGTACGAGGACCCCCTGCAAGAGGTTCGGGCGCTATCGGCGCTGCGGAACATGAAGCAGGGGGCCCGATCCATCCGGGAGTACGCCGCAGATTTCCAGGCGAACGCTGCCCGAGCCCGGAATTGGAACGAGGTAATGAAGATTGAGCACTTCTCCAACGGGCTGAACCCTAGCATTCTGGACCGGGCGCTCACCCAAGACAGCCCAGATACGCTAGTGGGGTGGATTCAGCTCGCAGGAGAGGTGGAAACCAACCTGAAGAGAGTGGCAATGCTGCGCCAAGCACTGGCAGTGGGCAAAGGAGCACCCAAGACCACCCCTGGGAAGGTCGAGCCTCCCAAAGCCAAGAAACCGCCGGCGGCCGCCCCGGCGGGGCCCCGCCGCTGCTTCCGGTGCGGTGACCCAAACCACCTTGCCTCCAACTGCCCTCAGCCACCCGTGGGGGCCGCCCCGACGCCAGGGTCGACCAGGCAGAGCACCCCGGGTCCTAAGAAGCCCACTGGCCGCCCTAAGGATGCGGCGAAAAGCAGCGCGCTGATGGTGCAGGAGGAGCTGCAGGAGGAAGAGGTCCGTCTCTCCACCAAATTGGCCAACCTCGCGTGGGAAGAGGAGCCGGCGGGAAACGACTCCGACCTGCTTTGAACAGTGCCAACCAGCAGGTCGATCAGGAGAAGGCACCACTCACGGTGAGAACCACGGGAAAGCTGTACTTTGTGATGGTGAAACTGCTGAACCCAAAACTGAAAAGATTCCTACAGATTCGAGCCCTCATAGACTCGGGGTGTAACCGAGAACTAATCTCCCCCAAGGTGGTGGAGGCTCTGGGACTAGAGCGCTCGCAGCTTCCCCACCCCATGCTGTTCGAGCAGATGGATGAGTCAGTGATGGGGGGGGAGCCCCGTACACAGGAGACAGAACCATGCCCCATGGGGGTTGAGGGACATTGGGACATGGAAACTTTTGTCATCGCCCAGGCTTGCGGCTACCCTGTGGTGTTGGGAGTGGGGTGGTTGGAGAAACACGAGCCCCTCATCCGCTGGAAAGCGCAAACCATTCGCTTCCCCGACCCCGACTGTAGCGGGCACTCATGGAACCCGGCGTGGGGGCCGTGAGCGCCCGCCGCCCGGGAGAGGGCGTGCGTCCTGGTAGAGGAGGTGCACCAGGTCCCGAGCGCATACCGAGACCTAATGGAAGTGTTTAGCGAACGGGAAGCCAACCAATTACCCCCCCACCGGAACACGGACTGTGCCATAGAACTGATCCCCGGGGAAAGCCTACCCCGGGCCAAGCTCTACCAGATGGGGTGGGCCGAGAAAAAAGAACTGCGCAAGTTCCTAGACTTGAACTTGGAGAGGGGCTTTATTAGGCCTGCCACGGCCCCCCATGCGGCCCCGGTGCTATTTAGAAAGAAGAAGGACAATACGCTTAGACTTTGCACTGATTTTCGCGGGATAAACGCGATATCAATGTCCAACGCCTACCCCATCCCCCTGATCAAAGACTTGCTGAGCACGGTGGCGGGGGGGGGGAAGATCTTCACAAAGCTTGACTTGAGAGATGCGTACTTCCGAGTGCGCATCAAAGAGGGGGATGAGTGGAAGACGGCGTTTAATACTCCGATGGGCCAATTTGAGTACTTAGTCATGCCATTTGGTTTGCAGGGGCGCCTGGGGTGTTCATGAATTTTATAAATGATGTGTTGAGAAAATTTCTGTATAAGGGGGGGGTGGTGTACCTGGATGACATCATTATTTACTCACAGGATGAGCAGTCCCATGTAAAATTGGTGAGGGAGGTGCTAACCACCCTGCTGGAGCACCAACTGTATGCCAAACTATCTAAATGAGAGTTTCACCGCACTGAATTAGACTACCTCGGGTTCCGAGTGTCTAAAGAAGGACTAGCCATGGACCCCGCGAAAGTGCAGGCGGTCGTAGAGTGGGCCCCCCCGAGGACACGTAGACAGCTCCAATCTTTCATCGGATTCGCAAATTTTTACAGAGGATTCATTGAGGGGTTCGCCCAGATCGCCCTGCCCCTGACAGACCTCCTAAAGACAAAAGGGAAAGGGGAGGACGCGAAGCGACCCGGGGCGAAGCTAAACTGGACGCCCGCTTGCCAGGTGGCTTTTGACCGGCTCAAGCAACTGTTCACTAGCGAGCCGGTCCTGAGCCACCCGGACGAGCTCAGGGGCTTCGTGGTCCAATGCGACGCCTCCGATGTTGCCGTAGGAGCCATACTCATGCAGAGGGATGGGGAAGGGAAGCTGCGACCCTGTGCCTATATCTCGAGAAAATTCTCAGACGAGCAGAGAAATTGGTCAGTGTGGGACAAGGAGGCTTTCGCGATCATGTTTGCTTTAAAAACCTGGAGATCGTGGCTAGAGGGGGCTAGAGTGCCATTCGAGTTATGGACGGACCACAAAAACCTCGAGGCCCTGACTGGGAAAAGGAAGCTAAGTGAGAAACAAATCAGGTGGGCAGGGTTCTTTTCCAAGTTCGATTTCACTCTGAAACACATCCCAGGGACCCGGAACTTCTTAGCCGATGCCCTGTCCAGGCTCCCCCAGCATGAGAGCCAGAAGGAAGAGGTGGTTGACTCGTTAATCTCCCCCACGCAAGTGGCGGCCATGGTCACTACCCGCTCGCAGAAACGGAGAGAGCTGGACGGGCTCAGCCGTGAGCGCATCGCCTTGGAGACCGAAAGAACATAAGAACATAAGAGAAGCCATGTTGGATCAGGCCAACGGCCCATCAAGTCCAACACTCTGTATCACACAGTGGCAAAAAATTTTATATACACACACACACTGTGGCTAATAGCCACTGATGGACCTGTGCTCCATATTTTTATCTAAACCCCTCTTGAAGGTGGCTATACTTGTGGCCGCCACCACCTCCTGTGGCAGTGAATTCCACATGTTAATCACCCTTTGGGTGAAGAAGTACTTCCTTTTATCCGGGAGGGAGGTGGGCGGCCCGAGGGGGTGCAGAAGGGAAAAGATGGTCTGTGGTATAAGGGGGAGAAACTATACATCCCGATGACCCTGAGAAAAGAAATCTTGCAACTATGCCATTCATCTAAATTGGCCGGGCACTTTGGCTATGTAAAAACCTTGCACTTAGTAAACCGGCAGTTTTGGTGGCCATCCCTTAGAAAGGACATGTCGGAATTCGTAACCAGCTGCCCGATATGCATAATGGCAAAAAAGAGAGGGGGGAAGCCCCCCGGCCTGCTGCAACCACTAGAAACAGCCAAACGCCCCTGGGCCATTGTGTCTATGGACTTTATAGTAGAGCTTCCTTCTTCACGGGGGAAGACAGTCATTTTAGTGGTAGTAGACACGTTTTCCAAGCAGGCTCATTTCATCCCCTGTGCTCAACTACCCACCACCAAGAAACTGGCCGCCCTATTCTTTGATCACGTGGCCAAACTCCACTCAATTCCAGACAAGGTTATTAGTGACCGGGGGCCTCAGTTCGTTGCCACCTTTTGGTGGGAGTTCTGCAAACTGTTAGGAATGGAGCAGGGGCTAAGCTCAGCATACCACCCCCAGACGGACGGACAGACGGAGAGAGTGAACGGGGTGCTGGAACAGTATTTGAGATGCTTTGTAAGTCAACGCCAGTCTGACTGGGTAGACCTCCTCCCGTTCGCAGAATATGCCTATAACAACAGTGCTCACAGTTCCACTAAAGCCTCCCCCTTCTCCACAGTGTTTGGGTATGAGGGAAAACCGATCCCGATGCTGCCGGGGGGGGGGGGAGGATTCAGGGACGGGCTCTGCCTTCGAGCAGTGGTGGCAGGGTCCTAGCCAGTGCTGGCCAGCTATCCAAGAAAACTTAAAAACAGCAAAAGAGGCTTACAAGAGGCAATACGACAAGTCTCACGTGCCAGTCTGGGAACTAAAAGTTGGGGACTCAGTATACCTGTCAACGAAAAATCTACCCCTTTCCCAACCATCTAGGAAGCTGGCTTTTAAATTCGTGTGGCCCTTTAAGATCAAGCGGGTAATTAACCCAGTAACGGTGGAATTAGATTTTCCTCCGGCTCTTGGTAAAATCCACCCTGTATTTCATTGCAGCTTACTTCGTCGAAGCCCGCACTCGACCGATTGGCACCAACCAGAGTCAACGAAACACAGTTCCGAAACACAGAGCTATAATCAGGAGCAACCTCGAGCCCGCGCCGTAGGGGGGGCTTAGGAGGGGCAGTATGTCAAGTCTGCTGTATTGTTATTAACATGTTGTCTAACTCTGGTTCAGAAGCAAGGGATTCTGGGCTCTTACTGAACACCGAATGCTGCTAGCTACCTCTCCTCCCCCCCTCCTCCTCTTAGCTATGCCTTTGTTGTGTAGTCTGCTTTGAAATGCTGATATGTGAACAAGATTGTGGAGCCTTCTCAAGCTGGGTGTCTGTGGGAGTGTTAAGCGCCAAGGCCTTGGCTTGGGAACGAGGGAGTAACATCCTTGTGCGAAAATATACTGCATAGAGTGCCCCGCCCGTAGGAATCCTTTGATCTATACCTTAAATGCTTGGTTAATGTCCATGTACCCCAGTCCTTCAATCTCTATCATGGTCTTCATTTCTGCTTTCAATAAACTAGTGACTTTGTTTCAACCAAAGACTCGTTATTGAATTCAGCTGACTTGACAGTATGGGCAATGGCTGTCTTTAGGACAAGACTAAATTCTATTATTCCCTATGGGCAGACCTGGTCTCCATTATTCTCTGTGGCAAGTATGCATTCTCTATTGGGCAACAGTGGTCTTCATAGTTCCATATTGACAAATGTGCATTCTGTATAGGGAAGGTTGCATAGTCTATGGGCCATCGCTGTCCTCAGGGCAGGACTAATTTCCATTATTCCCTATGGGCAAGCATGGTCTACATTATTCCCTATGGGCACGTTTTCATTCTCTTTTGGCATGCATGTATAGTCTTTGAGCAATCCCTTTCCTTAGGGCAAGCTTAATTTGCATTATTTCCTATGGGCAGGCCTGGTCTCCAATATTCTTTATGGCAAGCGTGAATTCTCTGTTGGCAAGCATGTATCGTCTATGGGCAATCACTGTCCTTAGGACAAGCCTAATCTCAAGTTGTCTCTATGGGCAAGCATGGTCTACATTATTACCTATGGGCAAGCGTGCATTCTCTATTGTTCTCTCTTAGAGCAAGTCTAATTCCCATTATTCCCTATGGCAGAGGTGGGGAACCTTTTTTCTGCCAAGGGCCATATGGATATTTATAACATCATTTGCGGGCCATAAAAAATTATCAACTTAAAAAACAGTGCTCTGTCAAGGGAGAACTATTCAGGCTGGCAAGATTAATGCAAATAATTGTTTTTCTATTTGAAGTCATGTGGGGAGAGCCTAATCTGGCACGCACACACACACCCAGCCAGCCTCCCCAGGCAAATGCAGAAACTCAGTAACATATTAGACCATATCCCCTAATATTAGCATATTAGGTCACACACTCATTTTTATATTAGGCCACACCAACTGGGATAATCAAGTGCAAACTGAACTGTGACAGTAACTTTTCTAGGCCCTGCAGCAATTCTGGCCGGCCAGCTAGGTCCCAAGGAGGCTGCCACACAGTACATCTGGGCCCTGTGATCCCTGCTTGGCCCTGGGGAGGCTACTGCACAGTGCGGCTGGGCCCCATGATCCTTGCTGGCCAGCCAGGCTCCAGAGAGGCTGCCACATGGCTCGGTTTGGCCCAGCAATCCCCGAGGGCCACACAAAGCGACCTCAAGGGCCGTATGCCTCGGGATGAAGGTTCCCCACCCCTGCCTTATGGATAAGCATGATCTCAATTGATCCCTATTAGCAAGTGTGCATTCTCTATTAGCAAATATGTCTAGTTTATAGGCAATCACTGTCCTTAGGACAAGCTTAATTTCAAATTTTCCCTATGAGCAAGCATGGTCTCCAGTGCTCCCTATTGGCAAGCATGCATTATCTTTTGGCAAGCATGTAGAGACTATGAGCAATTGCTGTCCTTAAATGAAGCCAATTTCCATTATTCCCTATGGGCAATCGTGGTCTCCATAGTTGGCAAGCACGTACAGTCTATTGGCAAGCATGTACAGTCTATGGGCAATTGCTTTTCTTAGGGCAAAACTAATTTCCATTATTCCCTATGCGCAACAGTGGTCTGCATTGTTCCATATTGGAAAGCGTGCATTCTGTATTGGCAAGCCTAATTTCCATTATTACTTATGGACAAGTGTGGTCTCCTTTATTCTCTATGGCCAGGCATGCATTCTCTGTTGGCAAGCATGTATAATCTAAGGGTAATCGCTGTCCTTATGACAAGCCTAATTTCATATTGGCCCTTTTGTCAAGCATGGTCTCCTGTGTTCCCTATTGGCAAGTGTGCATTCTCTACTAGCAAGCATGTATAGTCTATGGACAATCGCTGTCTTTAGGTGAAGCGTAATTTCCATTATTTCCTATGGGCAAGTGTGGTCTACATTACTCCCTATGGGCAAGTGTGCATTCTCTATTGGCAAGCATGTATAGTCTATGGGCAATGGCTGTCCTTAGGACAAGACTAATTTCCATTATTCCCTATGGGCAGGCGTAGTATCCATTATTCAAATTGTCCCTATGGACAAACATAATCTCTATTATTCTCTGTGGCAAGCATGCATTCTTCATTGGGCAACAGTGGTCTTCATTGTTCCATACTGGCAAATGTGCATTCTGTATTGGAAAGCATATATAGTCTTTGGGCAATCGCTTTCCTTAGGGCAAGCCTAATTTCCATTATTCCCTATGGGCAGGCCTGGTCCCCATTATTCTTTATGGCAAGCGTGCATTCTCTATTGGCAAGCATGTATCATCTATGGTCAATAGCTACTTAGGACAAGCCTTATTTCAAGTTGTCTCTATGGGCAAGCGTGGTCTACATTATTCCCTATGGGCAAGCATGCATTCTCTATTGTTCTTAGAGCAAGCCTAATTCCCGTTATTCCCTAAGGGTAAACGTGATCTCCACTGTTCCCTTTTAGCAAGTGTGAATTCTCTATTGGCAAACATGTCTAGTCTATGGGCAATAACTCTCCTTAAGGCAAGCCTCATTTCTATTATTTTATGGGCAAGCGTGGTCTCCATTATTCTCTACGGTCAAGGATGCATTCTCTACTGGCAATCATCTATAGTGTATTGACAATTGCTGTTCCTCGTAAATCCTGGTTTTCCCTCTCGGGGAATGGAGGTTTGTACTGACAGCCATTACAGCAAAGCTCCATTTTCTAAAGGGAAAAGAGCTGTTGTTGGACCATGGGCTGCAGCCCAAATGTGTTCCACTTTTGAGGGAAAGAAACCTTCAACCAAAAGAGCAAAGCAAGATCTGACATGTATAAGAAGACCCAGCTCTCTTCCTGAGACACAAGCACTTTCAGGGATTTGCCTGTCATTCGAAACAGCTTTCTCTCAAGCACAATGCACTTTTTGGTCATGGACTGACTTAACCAGAAGCGATCTCTCCACCACCATCCTAGACTCATAAATAGGAAATTGCTAACCTGCAGTTATGGGCAGATCTGGAACTGCATTCGGTTTCTAAGATTTCAGCCTCTGAAAGCCGTTTAAGCAATTCTGACTGCAATCCTTAAAAGACTTTCCTGGGACTAAGCCCCACTGAATAGAATGGGACTTACTTTAGAGTCGACCTGCTTAGGTCTTATATACCGAAGGCGAAAACAATAAAACGCAGAGATATGAAAAAAGTGGATTTTTGTGCAGCACAGAAAAGCCACATTAAGAACTGAAAAATATGATTGTCATATCTTCTGGGCACATGCAAAATGTTCTGAATAACTAACCCTTTAACTACTAGCCAGTCTCCATAGATAAACACCTCCTTGCGTTTAATGATAACAGTCTCCCCCCGCCCCCACTAATAAACTCGGCCACCCGAAACCCCCTCTGCACAAAATCCTGCAATCCTCCACAAACCTTAACGCTTACCCCTAGTACTGACAATTTCCCCCGCCTCTGCCCATGCACCTCATCGCTTTCTTTCCTCACTTTGCAAATTAATTAATCTCAGCTCTCTCGCCCTGTGCAAGCGCACAGACTGCCCGAGCCGTGAACTCGGAATCACCCCGCCTGCGCTTTCAAAACAGGGTTCCCTGGCGGGAACAGGGTTAATCCTTTTCCTCCCGAAACACGCCGTAGAGAGTGGTCGACGTGCCTGCCATTCCTGTGAAAAAGAGGCGGGTCTAACCCTTCGCTCACCTGCTCTGTCTGGGTCAGTATGTGATTTTTGTTTTAATCTTGCACCACGTGTTATTATTGGAGACGGTTTGTAGCCAGCCACTCTGTTCTGTTGATTCGCCCTCCCCTCCATCTGTCTGTGCATCTCGGTTTACCGTGAAAGCGCCGCCGAGCATGTGCAAAAGGCATCGGCTGAATTCTGAGTTAGCATCTGCACAGCAGGCAGAAATTCAACAAATGGAACTTCCTCCTTCGCTGCGTTTGCATGCTGAGAAAAACTGCAAACCTGATTTCTGTAGATCATACAATTTGTATTGATGGAGATATATTGGAATGGGCAAAGCGCTCGATTGAATGGGGCGTAGATCCTTTCAATTGATAAATAAAACGTCCCTAAAAGCAGAGACACTCGCGCACACCGTGCCGGGTTGCATGTGGGAACTTGCAAGTTGCTTTTGAGCCTAGTCTCAAAACTCGTTTTTCGGAACAAAGCAGATTCTGTCACAATTGGATAGCTACTGCCGCATCCGAGTTTTATCTATTAACTCCACTGTGCGGCTGAACAACAAAGTCCGCCTTTCTCGCTGAGACTCAAAGGGTGTTACATAGATAAAACACTGTCTGCAAGCAGTACAATTGAATGCCAACTCGCACTTTTAGGGAAATCATCTCTCGCTTTAAAAGAATATTTGCTTCAAAAAACCCTTTGGGGGAAGCCATGCCTTTAGACCTGAAAATCCTTACCCTCCCCAATCCCAGATGTGTGAGCTGCGGTTACTTTCTCAAGGGGGAGGAGAAAGCACTCTGCATATGCCTGGAGCGGCATCCTCCCGGTACCCTAAAAAGGTAAAGGTGCAAGCACCAGTCGTTTCCGACTCTGGGGTGACGTTGCTTTCACAACGTTTTCACGGCAGACTTTTTACGGGGTGGTTTGCCATTGCCTTCACCAATCATCTACACACTTTTACCCCAGCAAACTGGGTACTTATTTGAACTCAGAAGGATGGAGTCAACTTTGAGCCAGCTACCTGAACCCAGTTTCCCCCGGGGATCGAACTGAGGTCGTGAGCAGAGAGTTTGGACTGCAGTACTGCAGCTTTACCACTCTGCGCCACGGGGCTCTAGTACCCTACTGCAGAGCTAAGCACTGAGAAAGATATCTTGGGCGTTCGCTTTTCCTGGTTTCCGAACTGATCTCTGTCAGCCGTTCCGATCTGTGATCCACCCGCAAGCCCTGCAATGCTAGCAACCGACTGGAGTGCTTTGCTGGAAGTTCCAGCAGACGGAGCTCGAGGCTCGCCCAACCGGAATCAGCAAGCCAGAGACGGAGCGCCCGGGTTGGCTTCGCTGCGCGCGGGCCTGTTTGCAGGGGCAAGCAAAGATTCGAAGCGGTTAGAAGGAGCGAGGGAGACAGCTGGTCAGGTACAGGTTACAGGTACGGATCTGATTTGGGGTTGCTGGGGGGAAAGGGCTCGGGGTCCAGAGCTGGCCTGGGGCGCCCTCTGCAGCTGTAAAAGCTTGGCGACGGACCCCAGGGCCCACGGATCTGGGCTGATGGACACTATAACCCATGCATCAATAAATGCCCTGTGCCAGCATATACTTATGTATGTAGAACATAAGCTCTCGTGTGCTCTCTAAGCACACTCCATGAGACAACGGGAAAGCTTACGTTCTGAATAAAAGTTGGTTGGTCTTAAAGGTGCCGCTTGACTCCTCCTTTGTTCAGCTGCTTCAGACCAACACGGCTGCCCTCTTAGATGTATGTATGTTGTGTGTATGCATACCTATATATGAGCATGTGTAAGTGTGCACATATGGGGGGTTTACAGTTTGAGTATCCGTTTGTATGTGAATTCCTCTGAATTTAGTGTACAGGTGCCTAAAAGTTGCATTAAACAACAGGTGCCTCTCAATCTTTTCAACCTGGCTGATAGTCTTATTTTTTTTAATGCTTCCCCCAAGCTTTTCCTGACATTCAAAGCAGCCCATAACTAGACTTGTACACTGGAAATGTTTGTTAACATGGTCTTGACTTGGATTTGAAAACTGCAGTGCATTGCTTTTGTGTGCAAATCTCAGAAGCACTTGGTACTATTGGATCTCTTATTGAGTGCAGAAGTAAAAACCTAACTCCAAAGCAAGGGCAGCTTCATAAGAGCAGAAGAACTTCCAGTGGTTTTATGGGCTTCAGTTTCATGCTTATGCTGTGTAATATCCTCATATTTGCTACTTTATGCATGATTATGTCTTTTGTTTACTTCTACTTTGCAGGGCACCTTAATTTACAGAAAAGGCATCTGTTTTAGTAGGTATAACATCTGTCTTGTCAGTGCTACTTGTGGTTGCTGGTGTAAAGTGAATATCTGAGTCTGGGATGTAGTCTTTCAAGGATATTCTACTCAGCAGGTATTATACCAGTTTTCTTATTTATATTCAGCACTTCATAACTTATCTAAAAGACTACACATATTGAAATTCCAGTCCTTCCCATAAAAACTCAATGAAAGAGCAGGTTCATAATACAATTATGGGTTGGATCCAGCCAGCTTTTCCATTCAATTTCACCCTGTTCTTCTCTTACTACAGACTATTGTTCCACATGGCTATTGTCCATGAGGGCCCCATAATTCCCAGCATAGATGTTTTGACTGTCCAAGTCAAAGGGGTCCTTTCATCTCTTTTTCAGTGGTGGAAAAACTGGTTGGATTCTACCTTGTGTTTATGAGTTGGAGCCAACTAGCTGTGGTGGGAAACATGGGACCTGCAGGCTCAAAAGCATGGGGACTATAATAAGGAAGAGAGTTGGGTAACAGTTGGTGAAAAGGCTGGCTGCAGCCAGCCCTATAAGAATGCATAATTATCGAAGAAATTATTTTCATTTCCTGATGCTCTTTTTTCCACATCTTGGTGACATTGTATGGTAAACTCACCCTAAACTGGTGGGTTGATTTATGAATATCTTTGCCAAGGGAGTTCATTTGTTTGTTGGTCTCAGACTTCACCCTGATCTCATCCTTTCCCCCTTCTCCTTTTTGTTGCAGTGAGATTGGCTTGAGGTTTTGTCATAGTCGCCATGGGGGACCTGGGATTGGGCCGGGAGTTCCATACCTGGCACCAGTTCAGCACGTTCATTGACGACTGGTGCGAAAAGCACAAGGTGCTCTTCATTGTCGCCAGCCTGAAGCCGCTGATCTCACTGCGCCAGAACCCGCCGCACCATCAGCCCAGCCTGGCTGAGATCCTCCGCTTCCGTTTTGTGCGCCTCATCTGCAAGCACAGTGGGACCTATGTTGGGCAGAGCACGGTACAACGCAACCGCCTGTAAGTGTGCCTTGGTGTCTGGGGAGGGGCAGGAAAGCTCCGAGAGCCAGACCTGGCATGCCAAACACTAAAATGGCCGCCTGTTGTGGTATAGGTCTAAGAATGTGAGCCAGGATGGCCCCCCACTCTCGCCATGGCAACAAGCTGTTCAGGTGGCCTTTATAGAGATGGGAATTGATGCAATCATGTCTCTGAAGAGTAAAACATGTATGCATCAAACCTCAGTGAAAACAAGACAGATGTTTTGCTTCTTCTAAGCTAGGTAAGAATGAAAGAAATGCCAGCTTCTCCCCAGACAAAACAACCAAACCCTGGCAAGCCTTCTTATTCTTATTAGATTTGTGAATTGTCTTATCCCAGCTGATGCTGGACTTTAGGCAATGTACATCAATATATAATACATATAAAATTAGTGGATCCAACTAATTAAAAACAGTTTGCAACCCGATGACATCCTTTGTAAAATGCAACAATTCAGCTTTCGAGGCAATAGGAGCAGAGAATCCCCCCTTGGGGAGGGAAAAGGGGGGGGTGCCAGCCCACGAACCATCGCTGTCCTTAAATAAATAAATTATTGTTCGTAAATAAAACCTAAGTTTTGCCTTAAATTCATTTCCTTGATACTTTGGAATCTACATTTAAAAAAACCCAAAAAAAACTACTCCTTCCCTAGAAAATAGAGAAGACCTTGGGATATCTTTAAACCATGTCACTGAATACTGTTTTAGTTTGTGCTGATAGATATGTACAGCTGTATGAAAACATGTGAACCATCCAAAATTCAGTCATGCTCTTCTGAGTAAATTCGACACAGCTGCTTAATCCTCTTTGCCTTTGTTTACACGAATACTCCTGAAGTTATTATCCATTTGTCATTTTTAATAACTGATGTCTTGAACAAGAGCAAACTGTTTCAGATGCTTTTCATTTTTCATTAGAGGCAGACAGCACAGTAGTGACAGTTGTGTCATTGTGGTTCATACTAGAAGGACTGAGTCAGCTGCATGGGCTGCCTCCTGGTGTATTCTCTTGCCAAGTGGATTTACTCCTTTTTCCCTTGCAGCAGTGAGAAAATTGACTGCCCCGCCTCCATCACACTCCGCCTGGGCCCCAAGAAGGACCGCTTGGTGGTGATCGAGGCCAACCTGGAGCACAACCACCGTCTGTCTGAACTGGAGTTTGCCCTCCACTTCAAGCGGCACCAGCTGAAAGCAAGCCTGGGGCTGCCCATCCGCATCACCAACAGCATTTCCAAGCGCTTCCTGGCACCTGATCTTATCTGGAACCTAGAGGATTATAGCAAAGCCAAAGACAAGGGCATGTGTGAGCTCTTGGCTGTCCTGGATGGACTCTTCAAAACAGATCCCGGTGCCAAAGTTAAACTAGTGTTCGAGGAGGATGTGGCCATCCTCAACAGCATTTTTCTGGCCACTTTGTGCATGCGCAAACTGGTGCAGCGCTTCCCAGCCCGCCTTTTCCTGGAGCGTGCAGCTTGCCTCAATGCAGACTTTGAGCTCTACACGGTGCTGTGCCAGGATGCCAATGGGCGCGGGCGGGAGGTAGCCTATTGTCTAGCACGCCAGGGACTGCCTGACCTGCTCATATTCATTGTGGCTTCGTTGGTGCAGAGCGCCCCAGACATCAAGCTGCGGGTGAAAGTAGTTACTGTTGGGGCTGGTGTAACAGGCCTTGATGCCGTAGAGGAGGTGCTGCCATGTGCCCGAGTGCAGATTTGCCGCCTGCAGGTCTTGGAGGCGCTCTACCGCAAAGCCTGTGAATTGGCTGTCCCCAAGGAAGACCAGGTACGTAATCTGCTGCTCAACCTGGCTAATGCCAATTCGCCACGGGTCTATAGCCAGTACCTGAGTGACCTCGAAGATGTGGCTCCACTTTCCTTTCTACAGCACTTCCTGGAGCGCTGGCACCCCCACAAAGGTATGTGGGTAGAGTGCTGGGCCTTTGAGAAGAACCAAGAATGCCCATTCCTGGACCACCTTAGCACGCACCGCCGCAAGCTGCTGACAACACTCAATCCCCCCATGGCACTGGCTTCCTGTGTCCAGGGTCTGTTGGATCTCCAGGCCTTGCATGTGGAGACTTCAACACTAAATGTGGTGCCAGTGGTTGAACTCTACCAGACTGTCTGCCTGCCTGACAGTGCTGACCTGGTAGCTGAGGAACTAGATTTGGTGCCCCATGTACACTACGAGCTCAAGGACGCTCCTGATGGGTACCTCTTGGAGGGAAGCACTTGCTCCTTTCTGGTGAGCCAGGATCTGGCCACTTGTAGCTGTTCTATTTATATGGCACACCAACTGCCTTGCCGACATATCTTTGCTGCACGCCTTTGGGTAGGAGAGCCCCTCTTTGACCCCAGCCTACTGCCCAGTTCACCAGATGGACATAAAAATAGCACAGGACAGGAGGAGTGCTAACCAAGAGACCTGTTGGACTTATGTCAGCCCAAGGCAAGTGCTGTATGCATTGAATGGTGGTGCGCAGGCCTGGTTAACTGCCTCAAATAATTATTAGTCAGGGATGATGGAGATACAATTTCACTAATTGCCAAACATCTTGAGTGGTCCAATTGGGCATAGTAGGACTGGCTGCTGACCAGCCATTACAAGAACAGGCTGATGTTGCTCACCTGTATGCACAAGGATTAGTGACATTCTCACTGCCAAGATCTAGAACTGGGTTGGCATGACCTGCACCAGTTATGTTGGGTCTGAGAAAAGGAAACAGGAGCAAGTTCAGTGTGAAGAGGAGTCCTCGTTTGCTCTTGTCTCTGGGGACTCAGTTGAAGCTCAGTAGGGTTTTGCATTTGGCTGCTATTCTTCAAATCAAAATCCAAAGTTCTTCATCCAGGAAAGCAAAATTCTGCTGGAAGCTAGTGGATAGAATTGAGCTAGCTTTTTCATTAAATCTTGCCCTATTCCTGTCTATTACAGTCCTGCAGAACTTGGGTTTTATTCACCCAGATCCCATGATTCCCAACATAGCTTTTTGGTGGCCAAAATGAAACCTTCTTCTTCCTTTTTGACTGACAGAAAATCTGGTTGGAACCAACCCATTCTCTGCACTTCATGCGGGGTGGGGGGTGGGGGGGAGGGACAATATTCTGCATTAGGACAATCCAACTGCTTTTCAGAGGAAAGCTGAATTCCTTACCCTGTACACATTTTGCATCATGTACCTTAGTTCTTGTAGAGGTAGGTACACCTCTCTTGATTTCAGTGGGCTTAGGTGCGGCTAACTCTGCATCTGCTTGAGCTGTTTAACACATTTTATTGTTCTGCATGTTTTACTTCTGCTAGTTTTTGGAAGGAACAAAGAACATGTAGGGTGCTGAAAACCTGCCTTCCAAACACTGATAATCCTGCTCAACCCTGTGCTTTCCTTTGAGCTTCTACCCATATGCTCTGGATGCTGGATTTCATGCCCCATATTTTTTAAAGCCATGTACAGTGTAATTCTGAGTCAGTGTTACATCCTTCTAAATCCATTGAAGTAAAATGCTAATCTTTTATCCAAATCAACCAAAATATCATAAACAGGTGTGCAACTTTCTAAATCAGTGACAGATGAAGTTTTTCCTCCATCCCATTTTTTAATGTTCAACCTTATAAAAAGAATTCAGAAACTGCCACATCATTGTATGATAATTTGACTGGTCAAAATGAAAAAAGCATTGGGCATGAAGAAAGAAGGGGTCCTTTTTGATCACCCAAAAAAGGCTGTGCTGGTCATCATGGGACCTGCATGTAAAAATGTTATATTGAAGAGAGGCTGTAGTAAATAAAAGAATGGGGATGAGACTGAGTGAAACAGGTAGATGAATCTAACCTATTACACAGCTTTTGTTTCAGAATTTTGACTTTGAACCAGTGGAGCTACCTGAAAACTGTGCCCAATATCAGTTTGAGCACATAAAGCATGCACAGAGTCTTACGACTAAGCAGTGCATCTTAACACAGAATTTGAAATGTTTGATTAATAAACCCACTGATTTTATCTTACTTGATTGCTTGTACAAATTCTGTCCAACAAACTTTTCCAGAATGTGGACTACAGAGGGGAAGTGTGATTGAGATTAAAGAACATTGATGCGTATGTATGTCAAGCAAGCAGATTTCAAAGTAACCAGTCCTTGAGTTGAAACAAAGTATGGTTTATTGTAAATCCATATGCTTCTATTGAGATAGGTATTGGAACTGATACACAGTAACATTGGAGAGCACACTTAAAGATGGCACATCAAAGGTTCTCTAAACATAGCTACAATTTCTAAACAATGCCGTATTCACGTGTGAATCTTCACACGGTAACTTTCTTATCTCCCCTGTGGTTTCCTTCCCTGGGACCAGGCCTGAGAACCTGTCCCTGGAGGCGCTTATCTTCAAAGAGCGAATTCCTGCATTTGTTAGTAAAGGCGAGAGAGGCGCGAACGACACTCCGGCTAGTTTCTACTTTGATGTGCCCAGCTTAGTTTCGGGTTAGTAACATTCATGGAGTCTTGTAGATACATTCATTTAGCATCATATTATCAAAGGAAAGATTAACATTGCTTGACATACTGCCCCCCCTAAGCTCGTGCTTGGAGTTTGTCTGTGTGCAGTAGGTAAAATCTTTTGAGAAGAAGGGGGGCTCAAAGGTCTGAGGACTTCACCCACTCATTGCAGCTAGGAGGGAAGTATTTCCAGCGCACCAAGTAATATAACACCCTCCTTTTCTTCTTGGCATCCAACACCTCCTGCACCTCATGATGACTCTGACCCTTCACTTGAATAGGTTTGGGCTCTGGAGGGCGGGGGTGCCAAGATGTAGTCCCCGGATCTTTACGAAGAAGGCTGCAATGGAAAACAGGGTGGATTTTACTAAACAGTTTAAGCAGTTCTAGTTCCACCGTCACTTTATTCATCACCCTCTTTATTTTGAACGGTCCCAAGTACTTATAAGCTAACTTCCGGGATGTCTGTGGCAATGGCAAGTTCTTGGTAGATAGGAACACTGTGTCCCCCACTTTAAATTCCCACTCAGGGGAATGTTTTCTTTCAAACTGGGCTTTGTAATCCCTCTTTGCCATCTCTAAATTGTCTTGGATGACTGCCCATCCCTTCCCCAAAGTCTCCCACCATTGTTGGCAAGAAGTAGTGGGTTGGGTTCCATTGTTGCTGGATAACAGGGGGAAGGGCTTCCCTTCATAGCCATTTACAATCTTAAACGGTGTTGTATTGGTGGAGCTGTGGAGGCTGTTATTGTACCCGTATTCTGCGAATGGGAGTAGTTCCACCCAGTTGGACTGCTGATAGTTCACATAGCACCATAAATATTGCTCTAGAAGAGCGTTCACTCGTTCCGTCTGACCGTCCGTCTGCGGGTGATAGGCGGAGCTTAATCCTTGCTCCATGCCTGTCAATTTACAAAACTCCCGCCAGAAGTTGGCAACGAACTGCGGCCCGCGGTCGCTAATGACCTTGTCTGGGAACGAGTGTACTTTTACAATGTGTTGAAAGAACAAGTATGCCAGCTTTTTTGCTGTAGGGAGTTTTTTGCAAGGAATGAAATGTGCTTGTTTCAAAAATGTGTCCACCACCACTAGAATCACCGTCCGGCACTGGGACACTGGTAATTCCACTATGAAGTCCATGGACACTACTGACCAAGGCCGTTTGGCCATAGGGGTCGGTTGGTGGAGACCAGGTGGTTCCCCCCCCCCCCCCCGTTTTTTAGCCATTATGCAGACCGGACAGGTGGCCACAAACTCGGAGATGTCCTTTTTCATGTGCGGCCACCAAAATTGTCTGTTAACCAAGTGCAGCATTTTTACATATCCAAAGTGGCCAGATATCTTGCTGCAATGGCAATGCTGTAAAACCTCCTTGTGGAGGGCTTTCAGGATGTACAGCTTTCCGTCATAGTACCAGAACCCGCCTGTCCCTTTTATGAGCCCTTCTGGTCTCTCCTCTCCCTCGCACTCTACTTCTTTGATCAGTCTATTGCCCCCCCCCCACGGTTCTGGCACTCTAGGTTTTCTCCCGGACCGTGTGGTCACAGCTCCCACCACAGCAGAGGGAGTAATGATAGAGTGTACCACCTCTTCCCTTTGGCTTTCGTGCTGCGGCAACTTGGACGGCGTCGGCTAAGAAGTTTTTTGACCCCGGAATATGTTTAAGAGTAAAATCAAACTTGGCAAAGAACCCGGCCCACCGGATCTGTTTCTCAGCCCGGTGAGCGCTTCCAAGTTTTTATGGTCGGTCCAGATCTCAAATGGTACCCGGGCCCCCTCTAGCCAAGACCGCCATGTTTTCAATACAAAAGTTACTGCAAACGCCTCTTTGTCCCACACTGACCAATTGCGCTGCTCTTGTGAGAACTTTTTGGAAATGTAAGCACATGGCCTCAGTCTCCCTTCCGAGTCTTTCTGCATTAATATTGCTCCTACGGCCACATCGGAAGCGTCACATTGGACCACGAAGGGTTTAAGCTTGTCAGGGTGGGCTAAGACTGGTTCACTCGTAAACAAGCGTTTGAGCTTGTCAGATGCTTCCTGACAGGTTAGAGACCACTTCAATTTAGCCTCCAGCTTTTTCGCTTCGGGGCCCTTCCCTTTGGTTTTTAATAAGTCTGTTAGTGGCAGCATCACCTGGGCAAACCCCTGAATGAACCCCCTGTAAAAATTTGCAAACCCGAGGAAAGATTGTAGCTGTCTACGTGTCCTTGGGGGGTCCCAGTCCAATACTGCTTGTATTTTCATGGGGTCCATCGCCAACCCCTTCCCTGAGACTTGAAACCCCAGGTCGTTGAGTTCCGTTTGGAGAAACTCGCACTTTGACAATTTGGCGTACAGTTTGTGCTCGTACAGGGTGGTGAGCACCTTTCTCACTAATTGGATGTGGGAGGGCAGGTCCTTAGAATAAATAATGATGTCATCCAGGTACACCACCACCCCCTTGTACAGGTATTCCCTCAGGACTTCATTGATAAAGTTCATGAACACCCCTGGGGCCCCTTGTAATCCGAAAGGCATCACTAAGTACTCGAACTGCCCCATTGGAGTGTTAAAGGCAGTCTTCCACTCATCTCCCTCCTTGATCTGCACCCTAAAGTAAGCGTCTCTCAACTTAGGTCCAACTTAGTGAATATGGACCCTTCTGACATGGTGCTTAGCAGATCCTTGATTAGGGGGATGGGATAGGCGTTGGACATCGAAATCCCGTTTATCCCGCGAAAATCTGCGCAAAGTCTAAGACTCCCGTCCTTCTTTTTCTGGAACAGGACTGGTGCGGCATGTGGCGCAGTGGCTGGTCTAATGAAGCCCCTCTTTAAGTTCTTGTCTATAAACTTCCGCAGTTCGGCTTTTTCTGCCCACCCCATGGAGTACAGCTTAGCTTTGGGTAGCTCCTGGCCGGGGATAAGTTCAATGGCGCAGTCAGTGCTCCAGTGCGGGGGCAACTCATTCACATCCTGCTCGCTAAACACCCTGCGCAAGTCTCGGTACTCTCGGGGAATCAATTGGAACTCTTCCACGGACACGCACATCTTTTCGTTCCTGGGGGGTGGATTAGGTCCCAATTCCCCAGCCAGTGGTGGTGTTTGCACCGCTTGTCGGTGAAGTCTATGGTCTGGACCCCACATTGTATGTCTGGCTGGTGCCTGGCCAGCCAACCGACCCCTAGCACCACATCGAATGACGAGGAGGGGGCGATCACGAAAACCTCTACGCCCCAGTGATCATCTATCCCCACCGGTAACCCTTGAGTCTCCTCTGTGCAGGGCTCCCCTCGCATTATGGGCCCGTCCATTTGCTCGAACTGGATCGGGTGGGGTAGGGGCATTCGGGATAGTCCGAGGGCATCCACTAGCTTTGGGGTGATAATCTCCCGCGTGCACCCTGAGTCAATCAGAGCCCGGGCATGAATGAAGCGTTTGAGCTTCGGGTTTAATAATGTCAATGGGACAAAAAAATAAGGATCCAGTTATTCTCACCCATAATGGTGCCGTTAGATCCATGACCTGCCTTCCAGCACCTTTCAGTGCAGGTCGTTCTCGTTTTCCGCCGGCTCAGTCCCCCACGACTCCTCACTCAGGTCATCTAGAATTATAGTATCCTCGTCAAGCACCATCGAGGTTGCGGTGCTGCCCCGACTCGACTCCTTCGGTTTGGCTGGTGTTTTCTTCGGTCCCGCCACTGTCGGTTTCGGGTTAAGGGGGGGGGCTCGAGGTTTCTCTGGGCAGTTGGCGGCCAGACGGCCTGGGTCGCCGCAGTGGAAGCACTTGCGACCTGTGGTGGTCTTAGGGGTCCCCCCTTGGGTCGATCCTTTCTTCCCCTCTGCTTTGCCCCCTGGCCGAGCCTCACGTCCCCCCTTTCCTCCTTGCTGCAGTTGACGTTGTAGGGCCACGCGCTTCATGTTGGTTTCAACCTCACCAGCCAGTTGCATCCACCCCACTAGAGTCACAGGGTGGGCCTGCTGGAGGGCCCGATCCAGGAGGCTGGCATTGAGGCTGCGTTGGTAAGCCTCAATCTTCATCATCTCGCTCCAGCCCCAGACTTTGGCGGAGTGTGCCCTAAGGTCGGCTGTGTACTCCCTCACCGATTTCGACCCTTGTTGCATGTCTCGCAGTGCCTTGACAGCCTGGGTCTCCTGGAGCGGGTCTTCATATTGGAGTAGTAGGGCCTGCTGTCCCTACTGCACCCAGACAAACCCCGAGCAAGAGCTTAGGGGGGGCAGTATGTCAGACTCTGTTCATTGATACTATATCTGAATATTGATTACTAACCATATTGATCAATAAAAGGTGTATGCTTACTAACCCATGCTGTTATACAGTAGTAGAAGGGGGGGCATGTAGGGGCTAGGGGGCCAAGAAGCCGGTCAAGCCGAAGGAGTCGGGCCGGGGCAGCACCGCTTTGTCAATGGTGCTTGACGAGGATTCTATAATGCTAGAAGAGTTGGGTGAGGACCCCTGGGAGACCGAGCCGGCGGGAAACGGGAGCGACCTGCACTGACGGGTGCCGGGAGGCAGGTCGTGGATGTATCGGCACCACTGAGGGTGAGAATATCTGGATCACTGTTGTTTGTTCCATGACTCTGTTGAATGTGAAACTGAAGAGGTTCATGCACGCCAGGGCACTCATAGAATCGGGGTGCACTAGGGAAATCATAACCCCTAAGTTAGTGGACATGCTAGAGCTGACCCGGGAGCCCCTCCCCCGCCCAATTCAATTCGAGCAAATGGACGGGTCATGGATGAAGGGGGAATCTTGCGTGGAGGAGACCCAGGGGGTCCCCGTAGGGATAGACGACCACTGGGACCTGGAAGTTTTTGTGATCGCCCCATCCTCCTCTTTCGACCTAGTACTGGGGGTAGGGTGGCTGGCCAAACACCAGCCGGATATTCAGTGGGGAGACCAAACCATAGACTTCACCGATGGATGGTGCACCTCCCACTTCCAGAAGTGGCAAGAACAATGGGGGCCCAACCCCCCACCAAAGAATGAAAGGCTATGTGTATTGGTTGAAGAGGTCCAAAACATCCCCCGCGAATACCAAGACCTGCGGGGGGTGTTTAGCGAGACCGAGGCAGATGAACTGCCTCCCCACAGGGACACTGACTGTGCCATTGAACTCATCCCAGGGCAACCACTCCCCAAGGCAAAGCTCTACTCTATGGGATGGGCAGAGAAAGCTGAGCTGAGGAAATTCCTAGACAAAAACCTCAGTCGAGGGTTCATTCGCCCTGCCACGGCGCCACACGCCGCCCCAGTACTTTTTTGGAAGAAGAAGGACGGGAGTCTTAGGCTTTGCACAGACTTTTGTGGGATAAACGGGATTTCTATGTCTAACACCTATCCGATCCCCCTGATTAAAGACTTGTTGAGCACAGTATCGGAGGGGTCCATCTCACCAAGTTGGACCTGCGAGATGCTTACTTCCGAGTGAGAATCAAAGAAGGGGATGAGTGGAAAACAGCCTTCAATACCCCAATGGGCCAGTTCGAGTACCTAGTAATGCCGTTCGGGTTGCAAGGGGCCCCAGGAGTGTTTATGAACTTTATCAACAAGGTAATAAGGGAGTACCTGTACAAGGGGGGGGGTGTACCTGGATGACATCATTATTTATTCAAAGGACCGCCGCTCGCACGTGAAACTAGTACGGGAGGTCCTAACCACCCTATATCAGAATAAACTGTATGCCAAACTGTCCAAATGTGAGTTCCATAAGGAGGAGTTGGACTGTTTGGGGCTCAGGGTATCAGGGAAAGGGCTAGCCTTGGACCCCGCTAAAATCCAGGCAGTGCTGGACTGGGAACCCCCGAGGACACGTAGACAGCTCCAATCCTTCCTCGGATTCGCGAACTTTTACAGGTCGTTCATACAAGGGTTCGCCAATTTATTTATTTTATTTATTTTGTTCGATTTATATCCCACCCTACCCCACCAAAGCGGGCTCAGGGCGGCTTGCAACACAGAATGCTAACAATAGATCAATTTAAAATACATTAATAATTTATACAGTAAAATACATAAAAATAGATAAAACACACATCAATATACTATGCTACCTCTTCCTTAAGTCGGTTCTTCAAGTATTCCAGTATTCAAATATTCTGATGTTCATAAGTTTGGATATTCAGGCATCCAGGTATCAGTCAGTTGAATGCCAACCAGAAGAGGGCTGTTTTACAGGCCCTGTGGAACTGTTCAAGATTCCGCAGGGCCCTCACCTCCTCCGGGAGCTGGTTCCACCAACAGGGGGCTGCAATCGAAAAGGCCCTGTCTCTGGTCGCTTTGAGACGGGCCTCCTTTGGCCCAGGGATTATGAGGAGGTTCTGAGACCCCGATCTCAGCACTCTCTGGGGAACATGTGGGGAGAGACGGTCCCTAAGGTAGGCAGGTCCCAGGCCATAAAGGGCTTTAAAGGTCATAACCAGCACCTTGTACCGAACTCGGTATGTTATCGGCAGCCAATGCAGTCCCCGAAGCCCCGGCTGAATGTGCTTCCGTCTAGGGAGCCCTAACAACAGCCGGGCGGCGGCATTCTGCACTAGCTGCAACTTCCCGGTTCGGCACAGGGGCAGCCCCATGTAGAGGGCATTGCAGTAGTCCAGCCTCGAGGTGACCGTTGCATGGATCAATGTTGCCAGATCGCCGTTCTCCAGGAAAGGGGCCAACTGCCTTGCCCGCCTAAGGTGAAAAAATGCGGACTTGGCGGTGGCTGCTATCTGGGCCTCCATAGTAGGCTCCAATAGCACCCCCAGACTCCTAACCCTGTGCGCCGCTGTCAAAGGCACACCGTTGAGGGCTGGTAAGGGAATCTCCCTCCCTGGGCCACGGCGACCCAAGCAAAGGACCTCTGTCTTCGCTGGATTTAGTTTCAGTCCGCTCAGCCTGAGCCATCTAGACACGGCTTGCAACGCCAGGTCCAGGTTTTCTGGGACACAGGCAGGCCATCCATAAGTAGATAGAGCTGGGTGTCATCAGCGTACTGGTGGCAACCCAGCCCATATATCTGGGCAAGAGGGCGCATGTAGATGTTAAACAACATCGGGGAAAGTACTGCTCCCTGAGGGACCCCGCAATCAAGCAGGCGCCTCTGGGACAGTTCATTCCCAATCACCACTCTTTGTCCCCGACCCTCGAGGAAAGAGGTAAGCCATTGTAAAGCCAACCCCTGAATCCCCAAGTCGGCGAGACGACAGGTCAGCAACCGATGGTCGACCGTATCAAACGCTGCTGATAGGTCTAACAACATCAGTACCGCCGAGCCGCCTCGATCCAGATGCCGCTGAAGATCATCCACCAGGGCAACCAGCACTGTCTCTGTCCCATGACCCAGGCGAAAGCCCGACTGATGGGAGTCGAGGACGGAAGCATCCTCCAGGAAACTCTGTAGTTGCAACGCCACTGCCCTCTCAATGAGTTTACCCAAAAAGGGTAAATTCGAGACCGGCCGATAGTGTGCCAATTCGGCCAAGGTGGCCCTGCCCCTCACAGACCTCTTAAAGACTAAAGGGATGGGGCCAGAAACAAAAAAACCGGGCACCAAGCTAAAATGGACCCAGGAGTGTCAGGAGACATTTGACACCCTCAAACGACTGTTCACGAGCGAGCTGGTACTAGTGCACCCAAATGAAATTAAGCCGTTCATGGTCCAGTGCGACGCCTCCGACACGGCCGTCGGTGCAATATTATTGCAGAAAGACGAGGGGGGCCAGTTACGCCCGTGCGCCTACATCTCTCGGAAATTCTCCCACGAGCAGCGTAGCTGGTCAGTGTGGCACAAGGAGGCGTACGCTGTTACTTTTGCCCTAAAAACCTGGCGGTCCTGGCTAGAAGGGGCGAGAGTGCCGTTCGAAATCTGGACCTATCATAAAAATTTGGAGGCACTCAAGGGGCGCCGCAAACTGACAGGGAAACAAATCCGGTGGGCGGGCTTCTTCACCAAGTTTGATTTCACGCTACATCACATCCCCGGCTCCAAGAATTTTCTAGCGGACGCCCTCTCGAGGCTCCCCCAGCACGAGAGCCAGCGGGAGGAAGTAATAGACTTGTTAATACCACCAGGGGCGGTGGCCGGGGCAGTGCAGACTCGGGCCAAAACAACCCCGAGCGGCCTGACCCCTGGGGAGGGAATAGACTGATAACCGAGGGCGAAAAGGAAGGGGAGGAACGGCCGGACGGCCTAGTAAAAGAAGAGGGGGGTTTCTGGTACCATGAAGGAAAACTATACGTCCCGAAAACCCTGCGACTGGAGGTGCTGTAGCATTGCCACACTAACAAACTAGCAGGGCACTTCGGCTACGTCAAAACCCTCCATTTAGTGAACCGGCAATTTTGGTGGCTCCAAATGAAAAAGGACATTTCCAATTATGTACAATCGTGCCCCACTTGCCTCATGGCCAAAAGGAGGGGAGGGAAAGTACCGGGACATTTGCAACCCCTCCCCACAGCCGGACGGCCATGGTCGGTAGTCTCGATGGACTTTATTGTGGAATTACCGCCCTCGCGGGGACGGACTATGATATTAGTAATGGTGGACACTTTTTCCAAACAAGCCCACTTCGTCCCTTGTAAAAAACTCCCCACTGCCAAAGAACTAGCGTATTTGTTCTTTCTCCACATGGTCTGGGTCCATTCATTCCCTGACAAGGTCATTAGCGACAGCGGGCCGCAGTTCGTTGCCAAGTTCTGGTGGGAGTTTTGTAAATTGGCTGGGATGGAGCAGGGACTGAGTTCCGCCTACCATCCGCAGACGGACGGACATACGGAGCGTGTGAACGGGCTTCTGGAGCAATACTTACGGTGCTATATAAATTTTCAACAGTCCAACTGGGTGGAGTTGTTACCATTTGCAGAGTATGGATACAACAACAGCCTCCACAGCTCCACTAAAATGACTCCGTTCCAAGCAGTAAATGGCTATGAGGGGAAGCCGTTCCCAACGTTGCCCGGGGGGGAAGGCAGCTCCCCACCAACGGACTGTCAGCAATGGTGGGGGAGACCGGAGAAAACCTGGAAGGTAATCCAGGAGAACCTAGAAATGGCAAAAAGGGACTACAAAGCCCAGTTTGACAAAAAACATGGGCCAAGCTGGGATTTCAAAGTAGGAGAGACTGTATTTCTATCCACCAAAAACTTGCCGTTGCCACAAACCTCCCGGAAACTGGCCTACAAGTTCCTGGGGCCCTTTAAAATAAAGAGAGTGATCAACAAAGTGACTGTAGAACTAGAATTACCTAAGCTGTTTAGTAAAGCACACCTTGTCTTCCATTGCAGCCTTCTTCGTCGGGATCTGGGTGGCTCGAGGTGGCATCCTCGGGGCCTGGAATATTGATTATTAACCATATTGATCAATAAAAGGTGTATGCTTACTAACCCATGCTGTTATACAGTAGTAGAAGGGGGGGCATGTAGGGGCTAGCCCAAGAGTAGTTTCCCAGGAATATCAAAGGTTGTAAGTGAGGCTTTGAAGTAGGGAATGCCCGGGCAGATTCTCGCCTCCTCCCTAGAGCCGGCAAGGACACTGCCGCAGGGAAATGTAACCACCAATGGCAGGAGATAAGGGGGAGCCGTGTGAAATGTATCACATGCAAAGACAGCCTTTGTTTTGGGAATTAGAATTAGATGCGATTGCTTTGATGTGTAACATTAAATACCAACGGCTCGAACTGCTAGCTATCAGTTCCAATGTCTATCATCCTGAAGTAACTTTGGAGTATACAATAAATGCAACTTTGTTTCAAATAATCAAGTTTGCTTATTTTGGGAACTTCAATGAACGTTCGCTGACACCTGCAGGAATCCGGCCACACTGTCCAGCTTGGGGCCCCGGGTCTTGTACAGACTCACGTACCAGCGCCTGGCTGCCCCCCTTAGTTTGGAACCTAGATAGTCCACTCGACTGGGGTCATCTGGGAAGGTATTCCCCCAATAGTGCATGTAGCTATTGGCCTGTATGGTGAAGTATTCCACCTCTTCTGGGTCGCCATCGAAGGTGGCATCCAGCTCTTGACCCCACCCGAAATCTTGCGGCCCCGGGAATCCTGGTCCTGGCGCAGGGATCCCGGGTGGTACTGGAACCTCTGGGACCACCAGGGGGGGGATGGTGCAGCTGGTGGAGCCGGTGGGGCGGCCGGGGCTGATACAGGTGGCGCTGGTGCGGCTGGAGCCGGTGGACCCCTTCTGAAGTCCCGAAACAGCAATCGGTCGATCTGCCTCTGCATCTCCCAGGCCATGAATGTGGCGTTCACTTGAATCTCGTCCCGCAGCTCTCAGGTCATGGCCATCATCTCCCCCCTCACCGTCTTCAGGATATTCGTCTCCTTAGGAGGGCTCCCGTTGTCCTCCTCCGACTCTGATCCGCGGTCATCGTCTGATCTCGGTTCCTCCCGTTCATCATCCTCCTGAATAAGGCAGTCGTACCTCTTGTCTCCGGGATTTCCACCCTTTCCCACTTGGATTGGCCTCGTCAGGAGGGTCTCGTGGCGTGCCAGGGCCTCGTCCATCAAGGTGATGGAGGTTCGCGGCGCCCACTTCCGAGGAGTGATGAACAGCTCTTAGATGTGCAGCGGGGATCCATGGCCCCTGACTCTCCGCGCCCCGGTGATGTGCCAGGGGGGAGTTCTTACTTCTGCTCCTTCGAGGGGCTCAGTGGGCTCTCTGTTATCCGGAACTTTTTCAGCCATCCGGCTTAAAAGTGACCGGTTCAGATAAACCCCGAATATGGATCAGTTCCAAAATGTCAAACAAGCAGATTTCAAAGTAACCAGTCCTTGAGTTGAAACAAAGTATGGTTTATTGTAAATCCATATGCTTCTATTGAGATAGGTATTGGAACTGATACACAGTAACATTGGAGAGCACACTTAAAGGTGGCATATCAAAGGTTCTCTAAACAAAGCTACAATTTCTGAACAATGCTGTATTCACGTGTGAAACTTCACACGGTAACTTTCTTATCTCCCCTGTGGTTTCTTTCCCCTGGACCAGGCCTGAGAACCTGTCCCTGGAGGCGTTTATCTTCAAAGAGCGAATTCCTGCATTTGTTAGTAAAGGCGCGAATGACACGCCGGCTAGTTTCTACTTTGATGTGCCCAGCTTAGTTTCAGGTTAGTAACATTCATGGAGTCTTGTAGATACATTCATTTAGCATCATATTATCAAAGAAAAGATTAACATTGCTTGACAATGTGAACAAATGGCTATATAAATCAAATGTCATTCTAAATTGGGCCCCCAGCATTGTGCACATGGGTGTCATTGTGTTCACTGGCACCTTTTCTTGTGCCCACCAAAGTTAGGGAGGAGGGGGTTGTTATACTTTTTATTTATTTCTTTTTGCAGTGATTAAAGAAAAATTAAAAGGTGTTATTTAGGAACTGTGCAGGGCCAGGTGAAGCTTTTGCCTGGCAGGATTTCTGATTGTCTACTGGAGATCTGAGCAGCCATACAGATTAAAAACAAAACACTGCTTCAGCAGCAGCCGTCACCACTGCACTAGAATCTTTACTTCATGACTGAAGATGTGGATATACAAGAAAATATTTTTCAACAGTATGTTCATTTTAAAAGGCATCTTGTTAAGAAGAGCATCTGCCTGAAAAATTGAAAAGTTACTATTAAATTCATGCATCATCTCACTCACTAATAGTCTGTGGTTGTCTCTCCTTGCTGCGGCACTATTTTGTGGTTGCACTCACTGTCCTCAGATGTGCCCACAGGCTCAAAAAGTTTGGGGAGTGCTGTTCTAAATGGCATCCACAACAGTTTTTGTGACATGAAATACCAGAACTCTAGCGTTCGTGTGGAAGCAGAGAGTTTGGCTCATTTGTGTGAGTGGTTTCCAGTTTGGTTTTTAGGTTGAACTCATTTGATTAGCATTCTCTTTTTAACTCTTAAAAGACCTTGGAATGGATGAAGAGGCAGTCCTGTCCAACTGCATAAACTCACTACTCATGGGTAAGAGGTAGGGTTGCCAGTCCCCAGGTGGGATCTGGAGAACTCCCACTTTTACAACTGGTCTCTAGCTGGCAGAGATCAGGTCCCCTGGAGAAAATGGCTGCTTTGAAGTGTGGACTCCAGGGCTTTTTTTGTAGAAAAAGCCCAGCAGGAACTGCATATTAGGCCATACCCCCTGACATCACCATTGTTTCACACAGAGCCTTTTTGCAGAAAAAGCCCAGCAGGAACTTATATGCATATCAGGCTACACCGCATGACACCAAGTCAGTCGGAACTGTGTTCCTGCTTTAAAAAAACGCTGGTGGGCTCTATGGCAGTGTACCTTGCTGAGGCCTCTCCCCTCCCCAAACCCCACTCTCTCTCTCGGATCCACCCGCAAAGTCTCCTGGTATTTTCCAACACAGACCTGGCAACCCTAAGTCTACTCCTGCTGTGTCTCCGGTCTCCAGCATTAAGACTACGATTCCCAGCATGCCTGAGGAAAAGGTCTTTAAAAGATGACGCATCTCGGCGCGCTTCATTTGTCCACTTTGGCGAGCGCGAAGCGTGTGACGTCGCTCACTGTCAACAGATTTCGCGCGAAAAAACAATTGCGAAGTCTTGTAAGGGGAGGGAGAGACGTCTAAGTGGCAACTTGAGGCTCGCGCCAGGTAACTCTCCTCACCCCACGTCCCTTGCAGGGGCTGCTGAGGGAACCCTAGCGTACGCGGGAGAGTTGGCGGGAATAATCTCTACTCGTGTGCGAGCGTGAGACGATAGCCCCTTTCCTGAGGGAGTGGAGGAGAGAGCGCGCGCGAGAAAAATGGCGGAAATATAACAACCCTTATCTCTCTTCATATGGATTCTGTCCCTCCCTCCCCCTTCCGACTGCCCTTTTTCACATAGGAAAAAGAGACCCTTTTTTGACTGGTGGAAGTGGAGGGGGGAAAGGGGATAAGGATACACACACCCCGACCTCGCCTCTCTCCTCAAGTGATGATCTTATTTAATGTTGGTCTTCGTTATATTATTATTGTTGCTATTTCCCAGTTTTTGCAAAGGAATGATTTTAACCAGTGGTTCACGTTTCACAAGCAGCTGTCATTGAAGCCTACATATAACCCAGAGAGTGCCTTTTCAGGAAATATTGCTAGATGGAGTGGGATAAAAATATAATTGGGGAGGAATAACGATATATGCATCAGTTCCTATTGATAAATATTCTTTTAAAAACCCACCTTCTAATAGCATTTTGAACATGAGGCAAAAAAATGGCTTTGAGTTTCTCACATTTATGTTAATGTGAACTTTTATATTAAAACTAAACTACTTAATTCCAGTGATTAACTTTGAAGTCTCTAGTTTGGAGGGCTTCTGCTTTTTAAACAGAGCTTTTAACTTCCACATGGGTTTTTTAATTTAAGAGCCTTGTCGATTACGTGCAAAAACAGCTCTGTAATCCCCCCCTCCCAAAGACATGGGATGTAGTTCTATGAATGAGTTGCAAGAGAAATGGACAAAAGGAGAAAAATGTGCACAATAATAAAAGGCCATAATCTACGCTAGCGACTGTGTGGATATGGAGTTGTTTGCCAGTAGTAATTCCTGGTTAATGTTGCGTAAATGATATTATGGTGTTTATGTACATTGACAAAAGATGGCTATTGTCTTTTTGCTTAAGCAAATATTTTTCTTACACAGTATGATTGCAGGCTGATCTTGTAATTGAGGATAGGCTGTGTTAAGTAGACAAATGTAACTACTCATGTTTTGGTTTTTTATTCCTTCCTGGTTGAAGTATATATGTGTGCAAGTATATGATGCAAAAAAGAGGGCTCCACCAATAGTTAAAAAAGAAAACAAAGAAAAAGTTGGTGTAGTGGGGAAAACAATTTAGTCGGCTTGACCTTATGCATTTCACCTGTGCTTTGTACAAATATAAAAACATCTGAAAAGTGATAGATATATCTAAAACACACAAATTTAAGAACAAATGTTAGCAGAAAGTAGCAGCTAAACATAAAAAATACACAGTAGGTGGAAGCTGGTGCAGATTGAATGCTGTAAAACAGCATTACCAGAAAGTTCCCACAGTAGCTAAGTTTCGAAGATAAGAATGTGAACCAGACACAGTTTTTATCACATGCAGATGGTAACAAAACTAAACTTTCATTTAATTATAAGGAATCAGAGCTTTCAGTGTCAATATCAACTCTTCCTCTAGCACAGTTGTGTCAAACATGCAGCCCAGGGGCCAAATCAGGCCCCCGGAGGACTCCTATTAGGCCCCTGAGCAAGTGGCTCTTGTTTGCTTCCTTCTCCCTCTCTGTTGCCTCCTTCTGTATCTCAGCTTGCTTTGCAACACTTGTTGAATTGCACAGGAGCTAGAGTAAAGCCTCGATTTTCTCCATTGGTTGAGGTTCCTCTCTGTCCTGGACCCCTGGGGAGAGAGGGAAAGAGCCAGAGCTTCCTTTGCCCAGTTCCCTGGATCCCACGGGAGAAGTACAAAGAAAGCACCTTTAAGACCAACAAGTGCTAATGTTTTAAGCATGTTTTATTTTAAGTTTTTTTAAAAACCTTTCGTCTTGGTTATTTGTGTTCTTTAAAAGGTTTATATCTCTGCTTAAATCTTAAATAAGTATATGCATGGCCTGGCCTGACACAGCCCAGCCCGGCCCATCAAGGTCTCATTTAGGTCAGAGTTCAACACCCCTGCTCTAGCAGGTTGAGAGGTACTACTGTGTACTAATTGATCTCTATTAAATGTGATCATTTATCTAATTATCTAATCTAATCTAATCTAATCATTAGGTGGTGGTGGAGTCTTGCTTCACAGAATACTCTTTCTACTGCAAGCTCAACCATCCAATAAGCCGTTTGAAAAACCTGATATGGGTACCCACTATCTGCCAAGTTTTAAATAATAGCCTCTTTGTGGAACTCTGTTGTACTGAACTATTTTTCCTAGTCCTGAAAAATGATTATGCGGTAAGTCATTCTTCATGGGTAGTTGAAGGTAGCTGTTGTATCTAAGGGAAGAATTTTTATCAGCTTTTTTTTTTTATAGACCTGTATAGATCTTCCAGGTGTGATACTGTAACCACTAGACCAGGGGTGGGGAACAATGATTCTCCAGATGTTTCTTGCCTACAACCCCCATCAGCCCCAGCCATTGGCCATGCTGGCTGGGGCTGATGGGAGTTGTAGGCAAAAAACATCTGGAGAGCCATTGTTCCCCACCCCTGCACTAGACTATGATGGTTCTCACAGTCTTGCTGCATTTCTGGAAGTTCCTCAGATTCCTCTGTTGTATGGCTAAAAATGTTGTGTGGTTGTGGTTAGCCTTCTCTGTTGTATGGCTGTGGTTCAGTGATAGAACATCTGCTTTGCATGTAGAGGGTCCCAGGCTCAATCTCTGGAATTTCTTGTTAAAGGATCCAGTGTTAAGTGATGTGAAAGACCTGCCTTAAGACTATGGAGAGCTGCTGCCAGTCAACATAGACAATATTGGCCTTCATAGGCTGAACCAGTATCAGGCAATTGCTTACCTGATCCCTCTCTCTATCAGGTGTGACATGTGAGAGAACACGGTCTAAAAGATACTGTGTTCCATGAACTCCACTCTCCTTGCCTTGTGGAACTGGCCCACTGAGCTGTTACCCTGACAGCAGCTTCAGTAGCATCCTTTTTCAGACTTCTACAATGCAGAGCACTATTAGGTAAGCACCAACTTGAAAATATGGAAGATCTTGACGTTTATGTTTTGAAACCAAAACTTTGTGGGAGGGATTGAAATTGCAAGGGGGGGGGGATGTTTCCTATGAAATATTTTTCCTTGGGATGGACATTTATCATTTTGAGAAGAAATTGTATAGAGGGTGTTTGGTTTTCAAATAACTTTAAAAGTAGATAAAATGAAGGTACTTTTTAAATAGTTACAATACTACATAAGTATTTTGAATGTTAGGAAATGTTGTGGTGCTTTCAGCCCTATTGTTGCAAAAACTGCATTGAATGCTGCACTTGTAAGTGTAACAGAAGAGTTCATGTAACTTTTTGTTTCTGGGCAGATCATTCTTCCAACCCCTATCCCAAATAAAGCCTGGAAAAGAGACAGCAGAAAAGAAGCAACCAAAAGATAAGCTGACCCCTAAAAAGTAAGTTACCTTGAGCCATGGAATAGACTGTGAAGAACTGTGAATTTTGACCCTCCATTCTTTTTATGCAGTCTGAGAGAACTGTGATGTCAGATTTTGCACCAAATATTATCAGATTCTGCATACTCGCAAGCAAACCTGTTGGTGTGTAGAGTGCACACAACCTACCTACCGTAGTCAGAATTGTTGTTTGCTTTCCACTAAGATTATTTCGTTATATTTTCACCTCCATAAAATCCGCTGAGATCATTATGGTGTCACAACCTTGACTGAAATGACCTAAAGCGATCTTATTCTGGGAAAGATACAGTGGGCAGGTTTTTGCATTCCTCCTGAAAATCTTATAGTGCCATATTGGAGGTATTGTATTTATGGCAAAAGCAAGATTTGCTTTTGATTAGCTTAGGAAATATCTTAAGTAAGAAAGTAAACAAGCAATTAAAATGGTGTTTGAAAAGAGAGTCTTGGAGAAAATATCATAAGCATATATTTCCAATGGTTGTGAAGGACCTAAAACTCAGATGAAATGAGTTGTTACTCATCTTTACAGAGAATTGCCTGTTTGGTAGTCCTTACTGGGGGGAAGGTTAGTGCTTTGGCCAGTGGAACATGACAGGAAGACTTGAAATGTAAAGGAGCCAAGAAAGATTTCTGTGTATATAGTCACTCATTCTCTGCTTAGGACTGGAGGGAATATGCTTGCTAAATGTTTAAAAGGCATTGAAGTACACTTTAAATGTATTCTAACTTAGATAGTCCAAAAGTAGTGGGTGTTGCTTTTATGCTTAGGTGGCTCTGTATGTATGGTGAGGGAAAGGGGTAAAGGTCCAATTGTGCTATTGTTGTGTTATTGTTTTTGAGGGAACCAAAAAATACTGACCAATTGGTAAATGGTACGACCCTCCATGAGGATTCCTCTGAGAAATGTGTAGCCAAACAAACCACTCAGAACTGTGAAGGTGGAAAAGATTCTGGGAAACCAGAAGGAAGAGATACAAAAGCAGGTGCTGCAACCCAGGTAGGTGCTTTTCTATTTTGTCTTGATCTTTATTGAACTGACGAATTAGGGGTACTTTTCTAATTCTGTAGTGTAGATTTTTGCCTTCCCTTTCCAAAGTGGGAAGGATTATAGTCCTAGTGTGGTCCATTTCAGTTTCTACCAATTTATCTTGGCTGAAGATCTAAGGTCTCATTTCCTTATTCTGGAAACTACCTCAGATATCTTTGTAGTGTTTCTTCCTTTTCCAATATAAGTTACCCCTCATGGAGAGTAAGCCTAAAATGGCCTACTCAGAGATCAATTTTATTCAATGGGGTTTACTCTCAGGAAAGTGTTCTTAGGATTTTAGTGATGGTTTTCTTATCCTGCTTACTTGCAAGCCTGCAACACCCTGTTGGGGTGTTATTTGTTCTGACCTCACTTTTTGACCTTGTAATGCTGCCTTTTTAGGAATTGGACTGTGTTCCTGAGCAAAAGACACCTGCAGAGAACATCTCCCCAAGCACCAGCCCAGTTGCCTCTAATTCCCCCTCACCTCCTGGCATTCCCCGGCGTAGAACCGGTAAGTATTCACTCTTTTTGACTTTCAGGCAAGTCAGGGATTGTGAGACTTGGTCTTTCTCTTCACAAGAGTCAGTAGTAAAGTATTTGTCAGATTGTTGCTTTATAGCTTTTGTGAACACTTAGACTCCTCCTCCCTCTGAGGAGCAGTTTAGCAGTTAGAGAGAGACATAAACACCTTTCTTTAATGTAACCCAAATCATACATGCAGGGCACTGCCTGTTCTAAAATGGATGCCAGCCAAGTAAGAGCCTGGGAAAGTATTAAGTAGATGAGTTAGAGTGGCTGATTGGCTAATGGCCCCTTCCACACCCCCAGAGAGATGCATAACTATAAGACAGTGGATGTCCCAGGACCTATTGACTCAAATCTGGACTAATCCCATCAATATTCCACCTTGCTTCCTTACCTTAATCAAGCAACAATTAATCGATACTCAGTTCCATTCACTGAACTCAATAGAGCTACCTGTCTGGTACTTAGAGGGTCATTAAGCCTCCCCTAAAACATTGTCCATTCCCAGTAAGCCCATCAAGGTATTGTTTGGGGATCATGTCACTCCAGCCCAAGGGTGCATTTTCTCCTATAATTGTGGCACCTTGCGCCATAACAGTGTGTATGTCTTCTTGGTCACACCCCCATTTTGTGAGTTGTCTTTTTGTGAAAAGCTGGCCATTTTACTGCTGCTTCCCAGACCTCAGCAAGATTGGTAAATATTACCATTCCCCCAAAGTACTTTCCCTCTTTCCTCCCCAGTTTCCTCTTAGTTAGCTCGTGTGTGTGTGTTTATTGTGTGTGTATTTTTGTTATATACTTTATTTTAATAGAAAACCTTTCTGGTTGAACATTATCTGGTTTATTTGAAAGTCCTCTTAAAGGGCAAAATCTCTGTATACATAGATAGAGAATCCTAGTTACCCCTTCTTGCTCTGTCTCCTTAAAGCAAATCCTCCCCCCTTTTATTAGGAGACTGCCTATTTGGGTAAGACTTTGGTCTTCTATTTAGATAGCTGCAATCAAAGTCCTGAACTTAGCCATAACGCATCTCGTATCTCAGTGAACTTGCATTCCAGCAATAGACTAGTAAAGTGCAATGCCATTTTGATATTTGACAAGATTTACTTTTGCCCTCAGCCCGCAAGCAACTCCATAAACGTAAAGTAGAGGAAGATGTTGACAGTCAAGACAGCGCTCAGAAGGAGATGTGTGCCAAAAAACAGAAAACAGACAGTGCTGGGGAAGGTGAGTACTTTCTGAGGGCTGTTTGAAAGGCTGGAAAAGGACTAGAATGTGAAGCAGTAAGATAACACAATGGCATTAGGGCATGAGAATTGGTAGCTGGGTGGGAATACTGTCCCTCCTGAAGGTGAGATGGCATTCCTGCCTACAGGGTGCTGTGACAGCCAGAAGGAGATGTGTAAGAGCAGTCATTGCAGGCAGCAATATTCCACGTCTTCCCATTTTTAATTTTGCTTGAATCCCTAATGTAATCTGTTAACAAAACTCTGATCTTCAACCCTTCCCTTGGCCTCCTAGGCTCAGACATTATTACCTATACTCTTGCTTCATCGTAGGCACCTATATACATCTTGCAGTATAGTTCTGTGCAAAGTTACTTCAGTCTCAGGACTTGATTTCAGTGGGCTTAGACTAAAGCAGTGGTGGCCAAACTGAGACTCAGGAGCCACATGTGGCTATTTCACATATATTGTATGGCTCTTAGAGCACCTACCACCCTACTGGCCAGCTTGGAGAATGCATTTAAAGTTGCTTTCTTTCTACCTCTCCCTCCCTCCTCCTCCTACCTACCTTCCTTCCTCCTTCCCTCCCTCCCTTCCTCTCAAACATCTGGCATTCATGTCTTGTGGCTCTCAAAAATCTGACATTTATTCTATGTGGCTCCTATGTTAAGCACGTTTGGCCACCCCTGCACTAAAGTAACTGAATAGGATTGTGTCATTAGACTATGCCTGGATCAGAAGCAAACATTCTGCATCCCTACATTTGGGTGGAGCCTGCTTTTAGGTTCTGATGCATACTTGGCACCTGCTCCTTGTGTAGAATCAAAAGAGGAACTAGATGAGAAGCCAATGGAAGCAGAAGATGTGAAAGAGGAGGATGCTAAGATTGTGGAGGATAAAACTGAAAAAGAAGAGGAAGCAGAAGAAGAGAAGATGCTGATGCCCTCCAAGCCATCCAGTATACCCATCTCTAGTTTTTTTGGTGAGTGTAAGGGAGGTATGGCACTTCTTTTGTGTGCAAGTGTGTTCCTAGCATCTCCATTAGGAATGTTTTGTGGAATGTGGGCATAGCTGGATATATTTTCTTATTTCACCTGGAATTTGCTGTGTGATATTGAGACTGGATTTCTGAAAATACGAGAATTTATTAAAATACTTCTAGCTAGCATGGTTATGGAAAGAGATTTGGAGACATGCATAAGGGACTGAGAAGGCATTATTGTGTGAGAGTAAAGATATTTTCTTTACAAGCATAAAGGGAACAGAGATTATACTGTGGGTGTGTCTTGCAGGGCTTGGAGGTGATTTTTTGAAAACAAATTAACATTTTCTTGAAATTTTGTAATAAACTGATACAAAACAGAAATACAGAAATATAATAATGCCTCTAATAGGAGACAAAATGATCTTACAATACGTACTTATGCATTACAGGTGTCATTTACACTAGATAGTGCTACTATATTTTGTCAAACATATGAACATATGAAGCTGCCTTATACTGAATCAGACCCTTGGTCCATCAAAGTCAGTATTGTCTTCTCAGACTGGCAGCGGCTCTCCAGGGTCTCAAGCTGAGGTTTTTCACACCTATTTGCTTGGACCCTTTTTTGGAGATGCCAGGGATTGAACCTGGGACCTTCTGCTTCCCAAGCAGATGCTCTACCACTGAGCCACCGTCCCTCCCCAAAGTAGCATTGTCATGTTCAAACTTGAAGAAAATTCATTTTTTGATGAGAGGTATTCGTATTCCAAAAAAGGAAACCATATAGAAACAAATTGCAATTCATTTTTTTAAACTAAAAGATCTTTATTGAAAGAAGATTGAATACAATGACAAGCATAAAACAAATTGTGATTCATAACCTGTCAACATTTTTCTGCTCCAAAGATTCAGATATGTTGTCCAATATACAAGGCTTGCATGTTTTGGATTTCCAATCAAAACGCTGCAATGGTTTGGTAGTTTTCCAAGATTTAGCTAGAAGTAGTCTAGCTACTACATATTAGTGGTGGTCACTCTTTCCTTTCAGTACCTTAAAAGGGAGGAGGGATGTTTGAAGAACCTGACTAACAGCAGGATTTTTTTCAAAGTTTCAGACTTTGCAATGGTACCTCTGAGATTTTTTTGAGACTGCTACAAATTCATCAAGCCTCCAAAATGTGATCTCTGCATTTATAGGGGAAGTGCTACATTTGTTCCTCTTTCTCCCATGGTAGCCCCTAGAAAAGCTTCTGTGAAAGCAGAGAAAAAGAAGACACCTGCGATGGGGGAAAACATGCCTGCACAAAGGAGCCACAGTGAAGTCAGTAGTTATGAGTCTGGCAGTGCAGTTGGAAAGTAAGTGATGCTTTTTGGATGTGTTTGACCCAAATGTGAGAAAGAGAAGTTGTAAAAACATTCTGCCATGAGGAATTTTTTCGTTGTATACAATTATTGCTACTCTGGACTGATTGACATAAGATGATAGCTTTTTTTAGTACAATAACTGTAATTATTTATAGTTAAGAGGTCAGGGATTGTAAACTAAGCTATCACAAAACTTGATTTTTTTCCTTTCACTTTGTTTGTAGAGGAGCAAAAGCAGCTGCTACCTACTGTGCTTATCTGTCATCTCTCTTTCATGAACAGGGCATTCACTCAGCAGTTAACTAGTAAGCTGGCAGTCTTACTGGTACTGCCAGCACTTGTTCCTAGTTTATTTTAATTTTTTCAAAATGCAGTGGGCTAGTAACTACTTCTAAACTACTTTAGAATTTACATGGTAACCACTCTTCCAACTAACCAAGTCTGATTCCTGTTTTTATAGTTCTCTCAACCCATCTCCTGCAATTGACCCGGCAAATTATAACCCCACAAAGAACAACTATCATCCTGTCCATGATGCCTGTTGGGGTCCTAGCCAGAGGTGGGGATTTATGTGGCAGAAGGCCATAATGCTCAACCATTGCTTCCATACTGTTTTTGCCATGTGAATAGCCCCCCTAGACAAGAGTTGCTAAAATTATCCAAAATTGTGTAGTGTGTATAGCTTACTTGCCCCGGGTCAGTGATGTGGGAGGAGAGGTGGCTTTCTCTACAGAATGCTTTAGCTAACTTGGTCCAGTCACAGGTTGATTACCTTGTCTCCACTTGTGTACTCCATGCTCTGGATTGATAATGGCTGGGAAGACATTACATTCTTCATAACTTTTGGGATATATGGATGAACAAAATAGCTGTTCAGAGATCTCTTGATGCTTTGAATCTGTGACACCCTCCATTTCTGTCCCAAAACTAGACATTAAAAGAATTTTGAAGAGAAGTCAGGGTTCTGTGTTGCTGCTGGTCTCTGTCATTTTGCTTCAAAGCCCTGAGCCGCTGTCTTGCCTATGTTTCCCTCCACAGGGTACCATATCTGGCTGTGGCCCGTACCTTTGAGCGAATCGAAGAAGAGTCTGCCCGGTAAACTGACTTACTAGACTCTGTGAAATACATACATTGTGCCATTTTATCCTGACCTTTAATCCATTAATCACCACATTGTTTTGTTTCCAGGCTGAAAATCATAGAGACTCTGAGTAACCTGTTTCGCTCTGTGATTGCTCTGTCTCCTGAAGACTTGCTGCCCTGTGTATACCTCTGTCTCAATCGGCTAGGCCCAGCATACGAGGGCCTGGAGCTGGGCATTGGCAAAACCATCCTCATGAAGGCCTTGGCTCAGGCCACAGGTGAGCTGGCCCAATTTATGCTATATCTGATGAAAATACTGTAGACAGTTATGCCAATAAGTGCTAAAAAGCTTGCCTGAAAACTAAAACTTGCCCATAGGTCGGCAGCTGGACCAGATCAAGGCAGAGGCAGCGGAGAAGGGAGACCTGGGTTTGGTTGCAGAGAGTAGCCGCACTACCCAGGGCACCATGTTTGCCCCACCCAAGCTGGGTGCTGCTGTTGTCTTTGGCAAGTTGCAAGCAATTGGACGTATGACAGGAAACGCTGTAAGTACAGGGTGAATGAGCCTGGGAGGTCAGGGGACAAAGCCAAAGAGAGTGTCATTGGGCTCACAGCGAGAAGGTTTCTGAGCTTCTTGTTTGCCTGTGACAATGTTCAACTTGTTCTGTACTTCGATATAACAGGTCAGAGGTGATTTCCTTCCCCCTGACTCCAGAAATGTGCAGTGTAATGCTGACTTTGGAAAGGCAGGGACACAACAATTCTCAGATCAAGGTGTTTTTCGCTAAGTCCTTGTGGTTCTGACTGCTCTTGCCGCAAACGTCCTGCAAAAGAGTTGGGAGGAATGGAAAAGAATCCTATGGAGCCTTTAGGGGGAATGAAGGCTGTGATAATCTTTGGAAGCAGAGCTGTAAAAACCATGTGTCTGAATCCCTCTGTCACAATGATTCAAATGGATATGTAGAAAAGAGCCTTTTATTGTGAACTGGCTATCTGTGTATACCACCAGAAAAAGAAGAAGAAGAATTGCAGCTTTATACCCCGCCCTTCTCTCTGAATCAGAGACTCAGAAAGGCTTACAATCTCCTATATCTTCACCCCCCACAACAGACACCCTGTGAGGTGGGTGGGGCTGAGAGGGCTCTCACAGCAGCTGCCCTTTCAAGGACAACCTCTGCCAGAGCGATGGCTGACCAAAGGCCATTCCAGCAGGTGCAAGTGGAGGAGTGGGGAATCAAACCCAGTTCTCCCAAATAAGAGTCCACGCCCTTAACCACTACACCAAACTGGCTCTCACTACACCAAAAAAGCTTCTTTAGCATGTACAGGCCTTCTCTTCCCTTTCCCTAGCCCCTCAGGATGCATCTCAGCTCACCCCCTTGTCTTCCACTTTTAGTCCATGAGCAAGAAGATTGACATTATCAAGTCCTTGTTCGTTGCTTGTCGCTACTCAGAGGCTCGCTATGTTGCTCGGTGAGTATGATATGCTCTCATTTTATGTGGCTGCTCTCATCATCCCAACTGTTACATGTCAGGAACTTTATATCCTTTGACTGCTTTACTTAGATTTGGGGGGTTTTTATCCCACCCTTCAAGGAGATCAGGGTGGTGTACACAGTCTTTCTCTCCTTCCATTAACCCTTTAAGGGTAGACTGAGCTGAAAGATAATGACCCATTCAAGGTCATTGATTAAGCTTTTGAGTCTGAGCAGGAATTAGACTGGGGTCTTCCTAATCTGTCTAAAGCTGTAATCACTATACCATACTGGCTGTTCGGGTTATATGGCTGGCAGTTCCCAAAAATACCTCTGAAACCATGCTGCAGTACTTTATTTAGAAGTCTTTTCCCCACCTCTACCTTTACCCATTGTGTTATTTCCAGTAGCAGCACTTTGCTTTTCTGTTCCCATTCTTAGTTCCTTGCCAACAAACACAAACCCATACTTTTCACTCCAGTCTTGTAAATGAAGTCCTTTGCGTGTTACAGGTCACTGGAAGGGAAGCTGCGGATTGGGCTAGCAGAGCAGTCTGTCCTGTCAGCCCTGGCCCAGGCAGCATCACTTACACCTCCAGGACAAGGTAAGTTCAGGATGCTGCTAGAGGTTGGCAGTAGTGCATATTCATTGGAGACTTAGGGGGAGAACTGGTGTGCTGCACCTGGGTCTGGTTTCCCATGGCAGCCTAGTGTAAAAATTTGGTGATCTTGGTCATCTGGATGTTGTGTACAAGGGTTCATGGACAGTCTGATGCTATTTACGTGAAAGGGGTGTTTGTGGTTAGCCAAAATAAGCAGACTGTCTATGATTTCAAGCACAGGAACACGAGAACACCCATGTTAGATCAGGCCAAAGGTCCATCTAATCCAGCATGCTTTTTCCCTACAGTGGTCAAACCGATGATTCCAGACAGCAGGGCATTTGAAGCCCAAGCCTCTCCCTGTTGTGCCCATAGCAACTGATTGATCCATTGTTTCTGAGCATGGTTGGTTAATTTAGCCAGTTTTAGCAAATTTGAGGACTAGATGCTGCCTTTTTAAAAAAAAAAACATACTTGAGCTCAATAATCAGGTGATTGCACAGTGAAATCATGAAAGTGCAAAATATGTACTTCCTGGCAGTGGGATATTTATTCCATAGTTGAGTAAGTTGGTGATTTGCATATGTGTGCATTCTTTCCATCAACAGAATTCCCCCCAGAGATTTTGGATGCTGCTAAGGGTAAATCTGCAGAGGCACGCAAAGCCTGGCTAGATGAGAGAGCCTTGATTGTTAAGCAAGCCTTCTGGTTAGTAACAGTCTGTATTTTCTTTCCATCTGTTCCCACACCTTTGTTTCTAGAAACTGCGTTATTTGAAATTCTAAAGAGAATAAGAGAATCCAAAAGCCCTTCTGAATCAACAGCCTGGGGTTATGAAGAATAACAGACTTTTGCAAGAAGTGGGTTTGGGATTTGATGTGTTAGACTAGAAAGCCACCCACAGGAGCAGGAGTGGATCTCTGTTATTCTATTGTTTGTTTTTCAGTGAGCTGCCAAATTATGACACTATTGTGCCGGTCCTCCTAGAGCACGGGGTAGAGAGCCTGCCTGAGCACTGCAAGATCACACCAGGTATTTGCAGCCTTACAGGAGTTGGAAGGCAACTGATGTAACAGGAATCTGAGCACAGAATGATGCTTAAAATGCTGTCCAGCATAAAATAGGGATTTCTAAAAATCTTATGCTTCCTTTTTTAAAAAAAAAAAATGTAGACTTCATGATTGCTGGCTCAGATTTAAAAGCATGTACATTTTCCTATGGGGAAAAGTTCCAGTACCGTCTATGACCTCATGGATATGATGTTTTCTAATTGCTTCACTTAACTGCATAAATTGGCTGTTTTCACATTATCTTTACTCTTCTTTCTTTCATCACAACTTCTTGCCAAGAATGCACACCAACATATGTTTCAGGATAAAGCATGCGTATATTATGTACACATGAATAGCTGTTCTGTATATATGTATAAGAGAATGATAGAGATTTTGCACCAAAGAAAGCTTAAACTCTGCTCAAATTGGAAAAGATACTTGGGCAAAAAAATATTGGACATCCTTTGCCTGTTGAATACCCTTTACCCATTCCTTCTTCACTGTCTTATGTGATCTGAGTCCTGCACTTTACATTGTTGAGAGCTACTTTGTCTAACTCAGAAACTGGAAACTGAAAGTCATAGCTTCATGAACTTTTCCATACAGGGTTCCCATTGAAGCCAATGTTGGCCCACCCAACCAAAGGCATTGGGGAAGTCTTAAAGCGCTTTGAGGAAGCAGCTTTCACCTGTGAATACAAGTATGATGGGGAACGGGCACAGGTAAGAATATGTGGTGCAGGCCTGGCAAAGGGAAGCTCTTGTTCACCTTTCCTCTTGTAGTTCAATATCCTTTCCATTGTTCCAGATCCACATCCTGGAGAATGGGGAAGTGCACATTTACAGCAGGAACCAAGAGAACAACACATCCAAGTATCCTGACATTGTCAGTCGTATTCCCAAGGTGCATAAGTTTTTAGAACTGTAACATGAAGGGTGGGAACAGAAACCAGTGGCATCACTGTCCTTAATGATGCTTTTATTGGTATAAAATTACTGAGGTTGGGACCTTTCTGCAATAAGTGTCACAGCTAAACTGAGCTCTCTCCCTTGCCCAGGTGAAAAAAAGCACTGTGCAGTCATGCATCTTGGATGCAGAGGCTGTGGCCTGGGACCCAGATTCAAAACAGATCCAGCCCTTCCAGGTACTGACGACCCGCAAGCGCAAGGTAAATTCTCACTACTGGATTGTCACACAAAACAATTCCTTTAGTTAGTTTGTTTTTTTTTCTCCTTAGGCCATAACACTCTCACAGTGATACAGAATAATCTCAGAGATAGTTTTGAGCAGTGGAATTGATTGCTTTAAGAACAAAATCACCTGCTATGAACAAATTGAAGGATGCATAGAAAGGACATTGCTCTTTCAGCAGCTGTTGGGGAGGGGGGGGTGGCAAAAGTATTCCAAGGAAGATAGAAGCTGACAAGATAAATATCTGGAAGAAACAAGGCATGACAATAGAAGTCTTGTGTTCTGTTTTGAAAATCTTTACTCTCTCAACTTCATCAATATCTTCCAGGATGTAGATGTTTCAGAGATCCGTGTGCAAGTGTGCTTGTATGCATTTGACATGCTCTACCTCAATGGGCAGGTAAGTATAGCCATTCTTCCTTACATATGCATATTTGGTGCCTTTAGTCATAATATTGTTTCCAGTCTCACCTGCCTTATGCAGTTTTCCTGCTGCTCTACTTTGAAGTCTTCCTCACTCCACTGGAGTCCCTCTTCAGTGTCTGCCTTATTAATATGTAATTGTGTGTTCATCCAGTCTTTGGTCCGGGAGCCCCTAGCTCAGCGCCGAACTTTGTTGCGTGATTCCTTCACTGAAGTTGAAGGCCAGTTCCTTTTTGCCACCTCCATGGATACTAATAACACTGACGAAATAGCAGATTTCCTGGAGTGCTCCATCAAAGGTAGTGTGAAGGAAATGGGAGCTCATTTGTAGCTTTTCTTTTCCATTTATTGTTTCCTTACAACTCCAGATGTCAGCTGAGTCCAAATTCTGCTGGGGAGTGGATAGAGTAATAAGATCATTTTTCTCATTTAGACTCATGTGAGGGACTGATGGTGAAAACATTGGAAGTGGATGCCACATATGAAATTGCAAAAAGATCCCACAACTGGCTGAAGGTGAGAACTGAATGCCTGGGCAGAGCAGTGACTTGAGCAAGATCAGTGCCGATGTCCCGTTTTCCCCAAAAACAAGACACAATTTTAATGTAAGAATATTTCTAGTCATTATTTCTCACAGAGACATAATTTATTATATCCTTTCTCATGACCATATTTCCGAAGTACCAGGCCTTTTGCTGCTGTCTAAATTCAGGTTTGCACCTTGTACCTGGAGACGAATGACTCAGTTTCTGCTTTCTCCTATGGGTAACTATTCCTTGTTCCAGCTTAAAAAAGATTACCTGGACGGTGTTGGGGACACACTGGACCTTGTGGTGATTGGTGCTTACCTGGGCAAAGGCAAACGTGTAGGCATCTATGGAGGCTACCTCTTGGCTTGCTACGATGAGGAAAGTGAGGAGTTCCAGAGTATCTGCAAGGTGAGGCATCCCCTGGCTTATTCCCATTGTTAAGAGTATTTGGGCACTTATTTCCTGTCCTGGGGAAGTTTATGTATACCCAGGACTTTTTTTGTAGCAGAAACTCCTTTGCATATTAGGCCATATCCCCTGATGTAGCCAGTCCTCCAAGAGCTTACAGGGCCTACTGTAAGAAGAAGCCCGCTTAAAATCCACTAGAGACAGGGCCTTCTCTGTTATGGTCCCTACATGGTGGGATCAGCTGCCGGAGGAGGTGAGGGCCCTGCGGGACCTTGTTCAGTTCCGCAGGGCCTGTAAGACGACCCTCTTCCGGCTAGCTTACACCTAGCTGAGACGAGAAACCCAACGTAGCTTTGCCAGACTCCTGTTCACATAGTTTTGGAATGTTTAATGGTTTTAAGGTTTTAACTGTTCTAAATGTTTTAATTGTTTATATATTTAAATATTTGTTTAATTTTATGTTTGACTAATTGTTGGGAGCCGCCCTGAGCCACTTGTGGGAAGGGCGGGATACAAATCATAAATAAATAAATAAATATAAATAAATAAATAAATACTGTAAGCTCCAGGAGGATTAGCTACATCAGGGGTGTGTGGCCTAATATGCAAAGGAGTTCCTGCTACAAAAAAAGCTCTGTGTATACCTAACCTGATAAAGTAGGGACTCTTGTGGGTGGGAGAAAGAAAAGAAGAAATAAAGTGGGTGGGTTAGTTTTCAAGACTATGCATGGGGTGGCATTTGCAGAATAAAATTGCTTGGTTTGTACTTCCTGTACTGTGTCCAGCTGATGTGTTTGCCAGCCCTGCAAGGCAATACTTCCCAGATCAAACCACTGTTTGATTTCTAACAGCCATCCCTCCCTCTGCTCTCAGATTGGCACTGGATTCACAGATGAGGACCTGGAGAAACTTTATGCCTCCCTCAAGGTAGGCCCTCCTCTCTGCAGTCAGGCACCATCCCTTCACAGCAAATAACTAGTCAATGTATATGCAGTAAGGAGTGGTAGAGAAGATAGGAGCCCACTCTCCATAGATCAGCTCTAGTTCTTGATTCTGTGAAAAAGAGAGAGAGAGAATTTGCTTACCTGATTAATTCTCTTCCTAATTATTTGGAGGCTGTGAAGGCACTGGAACAGTAGAAACCAATTCAGCAGCCTGCTACTAAGGAGTCTCCTGTGCAGCCAATTAGTTTAGTTGGCTACCATGTGTTGTCTCGACTTTCTGGGGGCCTTGGCACCTTTCCAGAAGGGGCAAGATGTAGGTTACCTTCATAGTGTGAAGGACTTATTTTGCAGAACAGAAAAGAAGTCAGTGGAGAAAGGGGTCTCAGCCATGAGGCTGTCTTGATGTTCCACTGAGGGCAGAACCCAGGCTACTATCCTGTTGGTTCTGCTCATATTACACAAAGAAGACTTAAGTCCTGCTATTGGAGGGAGCAGACCAGGGGAAACTTATAATAATTTGCTGCCAAGGTAGGAAGAAGACTCTTTGGGGGGAAGGGAAAGGTACAGCCTTCAAACAGAAGACTTGGCTTCTTGTGTATGGAAAGGAGAGCACCTCATGATCTGGACCACTGAAAGGGGAAAAGTAGAGAGAAAATGTTCTGCTTCACATGGCCAGAGAGTGATAGCATATCCCATCTCACATTCTCCAGTCATCAGATCCCAGAAAATAAGTTATGCTGGGGAGCACTGGATGCACTCGCTGCACTGTCATGCTAATACTATTCATCCTAGTCTGTCTTTGACAGGACCACGTGATTCCACAACCACGGTCATACTACCGCTGGGGTGGAACAGTTGAACCTGATCATTGGCTAGAGGCCCAACATGTCTGGGAGGTGAAATGTGCTGACTTATCCATTTCTCCCGTTCACAAGGCAGCCACTGGTTTGGTGAGTGACTAAAAAGGTAGAGAAAGAGGTATCTGCAAATACACGTCTTCTGAATGGACTGTAACTAGGGGTGTGCTTTCAGATCTACCTGAGCTGCAAATATACCCAAAACATTCAATGGACTCGAACTGAAAAATACTGGTAAAAAGAAATTGCACACCCCTGGCTGTAACTATATACAAGTCTGGTGTTTGAGAATGAAGTTAAAATGCTAATTTTGCATACTTTGAAAGTAGAGGAGGTACTGAGACATTGTACTGAAAATGATGAAAACACAATGATGGCATGTAAACCCATTTCCAGCCATGCTGAACATGGAATAGTGAGAAAAATCACAAAACGTTTACTGTCAAGACAGTCTCATATGCTGTGTTTTATCATACTCTATTCTTCAAGACATTTTGTATAAGGATTATCTCTTTCTGGAGTTTATATTTAATAGTTAACAGTGTTATACTAAGAAACAGTCTTCATTTTCCAAAGCTTGCCTTGTTAATTGACAGTTGTTACATGACAGCCAAGAAATCTAGGTATAATTTTACTTCAGTTATAACTTTTTGGGGTACAAAAATCCATTGTTAGCTAATTATTGCTTTTGCGTTTTCTCACACAAAACTAGTATGTTTTGTGTCTACAAAAGTACAAGTAGAAATACACTCCAAGATTCAGACTCAGATGGATTTGGCTATTATTCAGAGCTCTGGATTACCCATCCACCCCCATAGTTTTGAGTATTGAAAGCTGCCTACCATTGCCTGGATTATTACCTTAGAGATTGGTCTGCTGTAAAGTATGAAAAACCTCCACTACTTTGCTAGCGCTGTCTGAAGCCAAAGGCATATTAAAAATGTTATGAAAGATTCACCTCAATTCTAGATACTGTATTTCTGGAGAAAGGAATGTAGAACCTCCCTAATGGCATTTTTGAAAGTCCAGATAGAAATGAAAGTGTTGATCCATCTTAGCCAAAGTTCCTTTCAGGCATATTGCTCAAAACACTGCATTAATGGAGACTTAGCAGTCATGTGCAGAGCTGCTGTACTTGCAACCATAGCTGTCAAAATTAGAACAGATTTTATTATATGCAGTAAAAAGGCAAAGGTACTAGTAGTTTCCGACTCTGGGGTGACGTCGCATCACAATGTTTTTGCAGCAGATTTTTTTACGGGGTGGTTTGCCTTCCCCAATTATATGCAGTACATGATGCCAAAATGCTGTGATGTAAAATGCAGACCACATATTGTCTTACTGCATATTCCAGTTTGTTTGTAATTATTGTGGTAGTTTTTCTTTTAGTTTTGGAAATAATGCAATTACGGTACTGTTGTAGACACAGTGGCTGCAACATAAATATACCTTTATTTACAGCTGGTGTGTTTAAGACAAGTACAGATTTAGTTCCTAGATAGTACAGTGCACTTGATCAGTCATTATAACAGCAATTTGCCATCAAACCTGTGAAACTAGAAATCCTTAACCAACTGTTAATGCAGATCTTTATTACTAATGCATTTCGTTTGTGGTTCTTCAGTGACACATACAGTATACTTGTCTATGTAGGTATAAATATTTCTACACCCATTGAATTGTAGTATCTGAACTGGTGGTGGGGCAATGGTGTAGTTTAGCAGAGTAAGGTGGTGAAACTGCCTTACAGAAATTAGTGCACCCAAATCCTTCTTTCTTGATAAAACCAAGTCTCTAACAGCAAAAGCTGTTACAGGGGAGACAGCTTGAGAGCCATTGAGGCAACACTTTCTTTACCTGTCTATACAGCACCTGTGCACAGGGACTGTTAAGAAAGAAAATTACCTTGGATATGGAACTGTTTGCGGTGGCTACTGCAGGACTTGGACCCAGCTTCATGATCTAATTGTCCTTCTGCTATAGGTGGATGAAGAAAAGGGAATTTCTCTACGCTTCCCTAGGTTCCTCCGCATCCGAGAGGATAAGAAACCAGAAGAAGCCACTACCAGCACTCAGGTATGGGTTCGTGGGACATGAATTACAGAAATAGGTAAACTGATAGTATCCTATAGCTGTATGCAGAGTGGCTTCTCGCCTCTTTTTACTACCATTGTATTAATCACTGGTAATTGGAAACTGGATATTTGCTACTGTGAAAATGCTTCAAAGAAATACAACAGTTGTTACATGATAGTCAAGAAATCTGGGTATACAGGTACAGTAAGAAACCAGCCTTCCCAAGGACTTAGGCAGCTATAAAGACTAAGATAGGGAAAGCAGTTGTAATTGTTACGGCCAGAAGGCCAATCTATTGAAAGAAAGGAGTTCTGGGCGAGTAGGTCGGAGAAGCAAGCGTTTTATTGCGTGATTTGCAAAGCACAAGGAAATCAGGGCAAGTAGACCCACCCAGAAATCCAAAGTCTGCATTGCAGTGCAGCAGATTTTAAGCCTTCCCTGTCCCACCTAGGCTGGCCCTGTGAACCAATTAGCCCACAGGCTTACAATCTGTTTGCCCTATCCCGTTCACTCTATCACACACACACCACGTGTTTCTCTCCCCCCCCCCCCCCCCTTAAGATATGTTTTGGCTCTTTTACGGCCGTGAAACCTCAAGTTTCATTTTCCTAGTTTTGGCTCACATTAGCTTTTGTTTCTCTGTCTGAAGCATAGTATGTACACCCTTATCGGCTTGGCAAAGCAAAGCATCCTGCTGCATAACTTTGACCTCAGTTTAGCTTCATCCCGTTACACTGTACCACCAGGTGTTTCATAACCAAAATGAAACATAATTTCCTTTACTTTCTCTTTCATAATGATCAGGCACAGAGTGGGGTCTCAAGGCTGATATAGTGTAATGCAAGGGTGTCGAATTCATTTGTTAAGCGGGCTAGATCTGACACAAATGGGACTCTGTGGGGCCGGCCATGTGTGTCATGAAATGTAATGTAAGGTAGCAGAGATATAAACTTTATAAAGGATACAGACAAACACAATTAAGGATATTATGTTTTAACTTAAAATACAAATATGCTTAAAACTCTTGCAATATTTTGTTTAAAATGGAAAAGTGGGAATAGTGGGATTTGGCAGTGCAATTTTTAAAATTAAAATAAAGTAAATGCACAGCAGAAACTAGTAATATAAAATGCTCTGGGCCTGGGAAGACAATGATATGGCATTGCAAGCTTCTCCCCACCACCACTCTGGAGTCTACTCAGATTGGCAATGGCTCTCTAGTGTAATAGCTCCCTTTGGCTGTGAGTTCCCAGGTTAAAGTACTCACTAGGCACCCGTTCTCAGGTTCATCAACTCTTTATTTGCAAGGACACAAATCCAGGAACCATGAGCTTCAGATAGTTTCACTTTCAAAGTTCCTATAACCATCTCCACTGCATTGAAACACATTGCAGCACAAAGTTGCAAGGAAAACATGGAATGGATTTTCCATTATAGTCTCTGGGCCCTATCTATCTAGGCACAGAGACCTCAATGGAAAATCCACTCTGCATTTTCTTTGCAGCTTTGCTTCCTGCTCCAGTGGGCAAAGACAGAGCAGGGAACTTTGGCAGCCTCAGAGCTTTGAAAGGTGAGGACAGGAGGTGGGGGGAAGAGCCCCATGGGCCTGGGTAGGCCAAGCATTTGACACCCCAGGTGTAGTGGTCAGGTGACACACTGATCCTAGACCTAGTGTGGCCTACAGGCTTCAAGGAAGCCTGTGTTAGTGACCAGGCCTACATTTCCCAAGATCCCTTCTGATTGGGTTGGCAGAAGTTTTGGAGGAAAAACTTGCCCAGTGGAGACCAGAGGAGTGGGACCCAACCTGGGAGGAAGGAAGTAAAAGGCCCAACTAGAGAGGGTAGTTTGCTATGGGAAGGCTGAGCTGGAGAGAATGTTGCAGTCATGAGTTCCCTCATCCAAAGAGTGGTGAGTCAGTTGGAATTAGAAGAAGGGGACACATAGTTGCATCAAGAGCCAGTTTGGCGTAGTGGTTAAATGCATGGACTCTTATCTGGGAGAACCGGGTTTGATTCCCCACTCCTCCATTTGCACCTGCTGGAATGGCCTTGGGTTAGCCATAGCTCTGGCTGAGGTTGTCCTTGAAAGGGCAGCTGCTGTGAGCCCTCTCAGCCCCACCACCTCACAGGATGTTTGTTGTGGGGGGGGGGGGAGATATAGGAGATTGTAAGCCGCTCTGAGTCTCTGATTCAGAGAGAAGGGTGGGATATAAATCTGCAATTCTTATTTATTTGCACCACCTTTACTGTTTCTCTCTTTCACTGTTGCACTAACAATTAAAACTCACTTCTTTGTTCTTGAGGATTTACAATAAATTTGTTATATTGTTTGGGTCTGGACGCCTCTTCAGTCACAGATAAAAGATGCTTACTGAGAAGACAGGTTGGGTGGGCGCTCTGGGCCCTCCCAAACAAACCCTTACCAGAGGGATGGCAGCCAATAGAAGGCCCTCCCTGGTCCCATTGTGACACCCTTGCTCAATCCTGGAAGTCTGTCAGCTGACCTTCAGCCCATCAGAGTCTCTACCTTCATAACATTGTTATGAGGATTAAGTGGAGGAGGGGGAAAAAATGATGTGAAAAGCTGCTTTGGGTCCCTGATGAGGCAGAAAAGTAGGTTATAAATAAAAATAACATAATTTTGGTAGGGTAGGGAAACCATGAAAACAGAGACTGCTGCCCACAATATGTTTTTCTGGTTGCAGGTGGCTGAACTATACCGGAAGCAGCAGCAAATCCAGAACCAGTTAGTGGAAAAAGGAGATGACGATTTTTACTAATAAAGGTGTTCATCTGGTTGGCCAAAAGGTCTTTTTTCTGCTTCTTTCTTTAGGGTGAGGCTGAAGCCTCCTTGGGCCCTTTTGAGGCTGGGACTTATGAATGCAGCCTGCCACCTTTCATTACAGGAACTAGCTTATGATATTCCACTGCCTTCCTTCTGCCTATCCAATGGCAGGCAAGTTTTGAGTTGGTGATGGTCTGTCAATAAATCCTTGGTGTTTCCCAAATGGTTGCCTGGCTTGTAGCTTGTGGTGTTTTACTTTAACTTTCATAATTTGACTCAGAGCATGTGATTTAAACAATGTTTATTGGTGCATAGTTGAGAAAAGGTAGCGCAAAGAAGGAAGTGCTATGAAGGTATACATACAAAATAGCCATGTCACAACCTTGGGACTGTGGTACCTGATAAAGGGGAGAAAAGAGAGAGACTAACCCCATATAACCTATCCCCCCAGAACCCCAAGACTGTTTCCAAAACAGGATGACCTTGGGCCTCTCTTACCTCAGCAATCCCATTTCCAACCAAATGAAGTCCATCTACCCCTCACCTACACAGTCTAGTAGCCCCACCTGACTCTGCATGTCTCTTGCATAGTTCATATACTAGCCACCTCTGTCTCATAGGCTACTGATTCCCACTGCCTCCCAAACTTTATTCCTACATGCTTCCTCCAATCTTGTTTACATTCAGTGCCCCCTTTAAGTGCTTTTGTTTTTGATTTGAGGGAAGGGAAACAAAAGAGAACGGGTGCGGCTCCCTTCCTTTAGGGGGTGGTGCGCAGGCGCTGACTTCGTGCCTTATAGACCTCAATAAGCAGGTCTTTGACATATTGGATCTCTCTCTCAATAGATTCTGCTTTCTCACGTAGCTCACGGTTGCGTGCCTCTAGGGCCTGGCATTCATCCCCTAGTGCCTCATGTTCAGCCCGTTTGCGCTGACGGTACCGCAGGGCTGCTGTTTTGTTCTGGTCTCGCTTCTTCTGGCGCCGGTCCCCCTTTGGTGGTAGGGTAGGTGGGCGTTGTAGTGAGACAGGTACTTCGTTGCCCTGCAGGGGGATCTCTGCAGGCACATCTCTACCATAGAGCTCTAACAACTCTAAGCAGCTCGAATCCAAGGTCTGCAAGGGAGCAGGTGTGCTGTGGTGCTCCAGGGGTTGGAAACCATCACCAAAGGGAAAGTGGAAGTTCCCATCAGAAGGGGGTGTGCTGGGTGCTACCTGATCAGGAGAGAGTGACTCTTCCAAGAAATAGTCCTCCATCTGCTCCAACTCCTTTTTGAGTAGTGAGGCCATGGCCTCCAGGTCCGGAGTAGGAGGGGAGGGCAGTGAGAGTAGCGAGGGCTCCCCTGACACACTCAGGAGCGCGGCCAGGTCTGTGCGCTCCGTCATCCAGTCTGAGTAGCCATCACCTGCAAACAAGCACCAGCAAAGTCAGTGATGGGACAGACAAGCAAGGGCCTGTGGCCATGCAGGCTTACTTAGCACATGAGCTTTGCCATCCTGTGTTGTGTACTAAAATGAGCAGAAAGAGAAAGAAAATGCTTTCCAGTCAGTGGGAGCTCTCTCCAATGTTTGCTGCTGTTCAAGTCATAAACTGCTTCCAGCTTCCAAGCTGTCCTCAAACTACCCAGAGTAAAAGAGTCATCAAACCTGACAAGGGGCAGGGTATGAGGTGGACATCAGAAATTTCAAGAGGTATATGTTTTAAAGAACTTCAGATCTCTACTGTGTTTAATTGATTTTTCTGCCCAGTCAACCCAGGCTGACAATTGCCAGGCCCCAACTTGCTATTCTTTTAATATGCTAAAACAATTTTCACTATTTTGCATACTAATTCACTGCCCACTCTCTATATATGTAGGACTGCTAATTCCATCCCATACTGTTGTCTGATGAAGTGTGCTTTTAGCACACAAAAGCTTACATTGTGAATAAAACTTTGTTGGTCTTAAAGGTGCTACTGGACTCCAACTTGGTTCTACTGCTTCAGGCCAACATGGCTGCCTACCTGGATCTAATGATGTGTATTACTAGTTTCCCTTTGTTCGGTGTCATGGGAAATGACTGGGGAGATACTTTGACTCAGGGGCCTGCAAGTCAGGTTCAGGCCCCAACACCTCAAGCTAAAGGGACTAGGCAGTAGGTATTGTTCTGGAAAGCTGCTGCCAGTCTGAGTAGGCAGTACTGAAGTTGATGGACCATGGTCGTATTCAGTATAAGGCAGCTTCATAGTGTTATCTCCCACTTCTCCTGAGCCCACTCTCCCCTCCCCCCATTCCGATTTATTCACCTGTCAGTGGCAGACGCTCCATACTGAGGACAAAGCCCTCATCTACAGGTCCGGCAAGCAGCTCACAGTGACCGGCGTGGGGCAGCCGGTGCTTGAGCAGCTCCGGCCTGCAGGACATGGTGCTAGCTGGGAGCATGGTCAGGTCCAGGTCCAGGGTCAGCGCCGCCAGCAGAGACATTGTAGTGATGATCGTTCACGTTAGACGCAGGATTGGGCTGCAGCACGCAAGGAGGGGCTCGACTCCTGCAGGCAGGGATGGTGGTGGCGGCAAAACGAGACCTGGAGGAGGGAAATGGTAAGGCAGAGAAATCCATGCTGCTTGTTTTGTCTTGTTACAGGAAGGAGGAGTGGAGCTCTTCAGAGTTTGCTATCTGTATGGGGAAAGAGCTGTACATTCCAGATTGGTCTGGCACAGAAAAACCAAAAAGGATTCTTAACGGCACTCTAAAGCCTGACTCTGGGTAGTGAAAAACATTAGCCTTCAGAATAGCACCATAATTACATTTTTGCAGATTTTTAGCAGAAGCCATAAAGAGTGCTGCTGCAGATAACGGCCTTTTTCTGGGACAAGGCGCCAAAACTTATGAGGGAGAAACATGAGTGCCTCATGAAATTTTAAATTTTTTAAAAAAGAATTTTGTTTCCATGAAGAGGTTTCGGAACTCAGTTTCACCACATTCCTATAAAATGTTATAGGAAAAAAGGCCCTGCTTCTAATCTCTCCTCCCTGCCATCCTAGCTGGTCTGCAGGAAGATGATATGCAGATGTATAAAAACATTGCAAATCTGTATGGCACTTTTTAGGGTTCCAAGTTTTTGGCACATTGCCTTAATAATATTTACAAATCCCGGCAATGTAGGCCAGCAATATCCCTGTGTTCTAGATAAGGAGCTCTTGTAGGGGTGCTTTTCCAAAGTCATTCTGATTCTGGATCTCGTCCACCCTGCTACATCAGAGTTGCCAAAGGGGATAAAGATCACAGCCCTTGTATCCTAATATCTGATACTCAGTGCACCCCTATCCCATAGTTTGTGCTGGTCTTCGCTATGCTGCTTGAACGAAGCCACTGCCAGCCAGCGGGAACGGAAAAATTCCGCAGTTCCCAAGAGGTACAGCCGGAGGCGAGGTAAATGAGTCACGCCCCCTTCTGTTTTTCATCTCCTCCCTTCGCTCCTCCCGTGCTCGGAAGGGGAGGAGAGCTGTCACTGCACAGCCACAAGGGCGCACCGGCTTCTCCCAGTGGGCTTGGACATAAAGCACCTACCCCACAACAGCTAACCTGGTCTGAAAAGAGACTGGGAGGAAAGCAAGACCAGTTACTGCTGGCAAGCGCGCACACCCACGGACGCGCGGAAAATCTCAATCCCACGGCCGTAGCTCAGACCCCAGAGTCGAGGTTGCAGGAGCACCACAGCAGGTGCCATGCAGGCCAACTGACATCCCCCTTCCCTGACCTCCTGCGCGGGGGAAATCCAAGGCGGAAAAAAACCCAAATCCTTTACTTACTCCATTTTGCTGGTTTTGTTGCAGCGCGCAACACACGCTCGCTGGCTTCGAGATCTGTGCAGGTCTAGAAAGCCATGTTCTCGATCTCGCCCACGGGCGTATTCTCCGTGTAAATGACTACTGGCGCCTGTGCAGAGAAGGGAATGAGTCACAGCCGGGGTGGAGTCTCCCTATATCGTCCCACCGCCCTCCGAAGCCGCAGCGCAGCCTCGTCGCGTATCCATCCTCCTGCCCCGGGTTTTCCCCGGGGATTTTGCTCACTCGCCGCTGAGCATGCTCAGCAGGTGAAAGATAGAGGAAGTCTGGTGTCTTTTTCACACACCCCTCCCAAATGGCGGAGGTGAGGGAACTTAAAAACTTTGATTCTCTGAATCCAAATGAATAGACGGATGTAGTTAGTGGTGAGGAGGGTGCCTCTTTGGACGTCTTTAGAGGCAGCCATGTCATTTAAAAATCATTTCATGTTATTAAGAGCCTGGAGCATGAACATACGCCTCCCTCCCCCTCCAATTACACTCTAGATTTAGAGTCTGGCTCAGTTGGGATGGAAGTCATGCTCACCCATCCACTCCCAGATGCGAGACGACATGAATGAGATTACGTGGTGGGAGTGGGGGGCAGGGGATGTAATATGGTTTTGTGGTTGTAGCCTGGAATAAATGAAATCCTGACCTTCCAGACTCTAGCCCAAGGATGGCCAGTTCTCATGTAGCTCTTTCACACACACTGTGTGGCTCTCGAAGCCCCCACTGCCCTGTCGGCTGGCTTGAAGAATGCATTTAAAGTTAAAGTTGCTTTCTTTCCATCCATCCCCCCATCTATTTGCCCTCCTTCCTTCTTTCCTTCCTTCCTTGCGGCTCTCAAACATCTGACATTCATCTCTTGTGGCTCTCAAACATCTGATGTTCGTGATTTGCAACTCTCAAACATCTGATGTTTATTCTATGTGGCCCTTATGTTAAGCAAGTTTGGCCACCCCTGCTGTAGCCCTGCCTAGGAGTGACCCCATTATCTCGAGTGTCCCGTGTGGCTGTGCTGAGTTTAAGATTCTCTCAAACCAAGTTCTTGGGAGACGGACTGATTTTTGTGATTCCAAAAACAAGATTGAAACAAGTGTTGTTGTTTTTTTTAAAGTCTGTTTCTAGGAATAATGTTAGTTTTTGAGTTTCACCAAGTTGTTTTTAGGAAGGATATAAAAGAGTAAAATGAAACAAGTCCCATGACAAGAAGTGTGCTTGCACACGAAAGCTTAAACCTCGAATAACACTTTGTTGTTCTTAAAGGTGCCGCTGAATTCAACCTTTGATCTACAGCAGTCTTTTGTTGGTTTTTAAGGTGCCACTGGACTTCTGTTCATTTTTGCTGCAACAGACTAATATGGCTACTCCTTACTAAATTTAGAAAAGTGATCTGCAATTAAACCAAATCAGTTTTTCCCTTTCTCGTTTTTAAACAGGGCTGCAAAATTTTAGCTGCTCCATGAGATATGAGATATAATTTCTTCTTTTCAATTAAAGGTTATGCTTCTACTGAGGAGTGCCAATATCTCCAATAATTTATTATCCTTTTCTGTTTCTCTCCCTCAAACAACACTGTCAGTGAGTTAAGTGCTTAATTTTCCATTTTGCGGGTGTGTTAACTGAGGCTGAGGGAAAGTGACATGCCACATAAGGTCTAGTGCAAGGGTGGCAAAACTGTGACTTGGGAGCCAAGTGTAGCTCTTTCACACATATTGTGTGGCTCTCGAAGCTTCTACCATTCCGTCTGCCGGCTTGGAGAAGGCATTTAAAGTTGAAGTTATTTTCTTCCTTTCCTCTCCATCTTTTTTCCTTTCTTCCTTCCTTCCTTCTCTCCCTCCCTCTTTCTCTCCCTCTTGTTTTGAGACTCTCAAACATCTGAAATTTACATTAAGCAAGTTTGGCCACCCCTGGTCTAGTGAATTCATGGAATGTTGGAACTTGAAGGCGCTCTAGTCTGTTCATCAGGCCACATATCTCTAATCTGGGAGAGGTTTGTTTGCAACAGAGACTGGTCCACGGATAGCCTTCAAAGTACCATGAGATGTCACCAGTATTTTAAATGCAGCTTTCAAATGTGTTTCCTTGTGTCTGGTAACTTTCTCTGCAACTGTAGAGGGCTGCTGTTCCCATTGTTCCCCTCATTCTACCAATATAATTCTTCAAGCAAATAAAACAATATTTTGATCAGAGCAGACTACATTTACAAAGGTATGCATAAGCTTTCAATTTACAAAACTTATTTTCAAACAGGATTTAAAAATGTACAGGGGTATCTCAGGGTTGCCAGGTCTGTGCTGGAAAATACCTGGAAACTTTGGAGGTGGAGCCAAGAGATGGCAGGGTATGGGGACGGAAGGGGTCTCAGTATGGTACAATAGCATAGAGTCCACCCTTCCAAGCAGCCATTTTCTCCAGGAGAGCTGATCTCTGCCAGCTGGGGATCAGTTGTAAAAGCGGGAGATCTTCAAGCCCCACCTGGAGGCTGGCAATCCTGTCACACACCACTGAGAAAGAGGACTGTGTAACTTAAAATTCTGCACAACACATGGTCGGTCCTAGCAAATATTACAGTTTACTTTTCATTGTGAATTTTGTTCCCACCAACCAAGATAGCTACCTATTTTATTCATTTAATGGAAAACTCCTGACCACAACCCAGGTTTCTTCTTTCTGTACAGCACCTACTACATAGACGGTTAGATAATATTCTTAATTGTCATTCCCTGGCCTCAGGCTGAGACTGCAGTCTCAATCTGCTTTTTTGAATTTTAATATTTCTGCCCGCCTACAGTTCCCAGATATTAGCAGGACTATTTTACCGGCGGAGAGAGCGCTCAGCAGAAGCAACAGCGATGTGGCTGATTGCAGCAGGGTTGCATCAGCTGTGGGTGTACCAAGACAGAAGGAAAACTCGGATCTCAGTCGCTTCAGACGGGTTAAGGGGGGCATGATTGGCTTCAGCAACTGCCTGTCTCAAGCAAGGCGGGGAATTCAGGCCTGCTTCTTACTGCTGGCTGCTTGGGCTGAGGCCAGAGTCAGGAGTGAACAAAATGCACTGAAGAATTCCTTTTGGGTGCCTTTTATTTACATGACATCAAGCAGGCATTTGCATTGTTTGTCAGGCAAGCTATATAAGGATTTGGTACTATGCTGAAGAGAGTCGATCTAAGAGTTACTAGCCAAAGAGAAAAACAAGTCCAGTTGATTTTTACCAGACAAACAGGGCTACCCTTCTGAATCTAGGTAGGAAGATCTCTGCACATATTGATATGAAAGATATAGGAAGGTGCTAAAAGTTAATTGTTTGCAAGCAGACATACAAAGTCCCTTCAGGTTTGTCATATCAAGATACTGTTGTCCCTATCACTCCCATCAGCTTGCAAAAATTTAACCCTTGCCTGAAGTAACAAGATCCAGTTGAGTTTATCCAAACGGATTTGGGACCTAACTTCAGCATTCAGACCCACTGTGATGACACTATGAGGCTGCCATGCAAAAATGTAGATTCTTGTCAGCAGGGCTGGTCTCATCATCCCCTGAGACGGGACAGCTGTCCAGGGCCAGAACGTCTGGTGGATACCAGGGCCAGTTCTGCCATTAGGCAAACTAGGTGATTGCCTAGGGCGCTGGCCGTTTGAGGGTGCTGAATTGGATGCCACCCATATGGTGATGTTATCAGTGCGGGGGGGGGGGGTGCGCCAGAAGTTACAACAACCTTGTAAAGTAGGTTAGGCTGAGAAACAGTGACTAGTCCAATGCCACCCAGTGAGCACTGTGGTTGAATGGGGATTTGAATCCAGACCCTAGTGCACCACTAGCTATTGCACTTCACGCCAAAGCTTTGGGCTCTCTATGTTGTTTGTAATAATGGAAGTGATGGGCAATACCTTCTATGTCAATTACATATAGAGATATTTTCTAAATTACTTGTATTTTTTGTTACTACTAATTTAACCACTTTGGGGGAAGGATCCCAGCAGGAGCCAGAAAACTGTCCATCTCTATTAATCAATGCCCCCTAAGCAAAACATTACTATCCCAGTTTACCTTAATCTGTGGATTAATTCTGATGTTTACATCAGGTTTGGGGAAGAAGAAGAGTGGTTTACAATCTCCTTTTCCTTCCCCTCCCCACAACAGACATCCTGTGAGGTTGGTGGAGCTGAGAGAGCTCTGACAGAAACTGCTTTTGAGCAAAACAGCTCTGAAAGAACTTGTGACTGGCTTAAGGTCACATCAACAGTGCACATGGAGGAGTGGGGAATCAAACCTGGTACTCCAAATAGAGTCCACACTCTTAACCACTGCACCAAACTGGCTCAGGCCCTGACTCTCTGAGGGAGGGGGGACTTGTCCACTTTTCTTTTGCCCTCCCCCTGTTACTCATTTGTAAGAATTCATCCTGTTCATAAGTTCTGTTAAGAAAGCCTTTTGCCCTGGATGGAAGATGTTACTTGTGAATGTCCTGAAGAAAAAAGAAAAATTAGAAGCCAGTCATTTTCCAAACCAGTGCTGAGCCAATGTAGCTTTTACATTTAAACTACAAATAGGGGAATTTTTTTTTAAAGATTTCACCAGCCTGACTCTGCAGCTTTTGAGCTGTTTGCTCCCCTGGGCACAGGAGAGTCTGTTCCAGAGGCTTCCCTGGGTTGCCTTGACAGGGACCAGCTTTGTCTTGTTGTAGGATGACCCACCTGCACTTCTAGGGGTCAATAGCCCAGATGGGGCAGAGGTTCCCACATGTAGCCAGCACGACAAGGACAAGGCCCCTGACTCCCAGATAGCCCCTGTATCTCTGTCCCCTTGCCAGCCATGAAGGCAGCACGTGGACATAGCAAGCAGGTGGTAGCAGTCAGAGCCAGAAGAGATAGGACATGCGAACCTCCTGTCCCATACAGTGGTGCTTTTTCCTGGTAACCACGGGGACAGGGGAATTAGCCCCCAGATGCAGCCTCTCTACCTGCTGGCCGTCTTGCTGGTGAACATGTATTTGGCACCCACACTGGACTAGGTGCTCTACCTAAAAATGCCATACAGGGTTCTTAGGTGGCAGGCTTACACCAACTTTTCCAACTTTCTGTCTTTGATCACAGGAGATGCATTATTCCTCCTCATCCACTTTGAAATCAAATATTTCATCTTTGTTTTCATGGTAGGTAGGTTTTACTTTTAGTTGCTGCAAAGCTGACTGTGGAGGTAGCTTGAGTGTGATGGGTAAAAGCAAACTTTATCACAAGATGGTTCCTTTCATTCCCAAACTTTGCAGGACCTGAGGCACTCCTCTTCCAGTTAAAATGGCTTTGCTAAACCCTGTTAAGAAAGGCCTGGTCTAGGGTTGTACAGGCAGCAGAAGAGGATGAAAAGATGGCTTTCTGTTAGCATACATACATTCATGAAACCATCCATTTGCTGGGTGAACTGTTCTGATATGGACACCGCCTGTTTGAATATTAAAACCTATGTCTAGATGTATCAGAAGATAATTTGAGCTGATCTGTGGGTCTGAATGATGAAGGCGTGGATGGTTTTGCCCCAGTTGCAAGGGCATGACTGGGCTGTGGTTTTTTTCTGTGGCAAGAGAAATGTACTTCCTACATACACAGAGATTCTTTCTTCTGACATCCCAGGTGCTAAAATGTAGCACCACAAACAAGTTCTGAATCTGGTCTTTGGTCCAAGCAAGCTTTGTTGTCTTTTCTAGACTCATGCTTAGCACTTGGATTTTGAGGCTTCTTTGAGTTTTTCTTTTTCTTGCTGAACAGCCAAAATAAAATCCCCACAGAGTATCATATAACTGCCAGCTTTCTCCATCCTCCTCGCAACTTGAGGTCTCCATGGTGATCTTGGCTGAATATGTCTCTTGTGTGGGTTGTCATGGCGACTCTGTTAAAACAGCTAATATGTTCCATCCCGTCCATCCTTGAGAGACAGGGCGGAGCCAGCCATACGTGACAACTGCCTACTGGAGTTCTCTTGGAAGTTGCTGTCAGCTTTTTCCACCAGGAATTTCTAAGAAAACATATTTAGGTGGTGTTAATGGAAGCCTGCCATACATTGCTTAGTCAAAGGAGCCAGCACTCTCTAGCAGGGGCACCCCCTATTTTCTGCTCCATGGCCCTAATGGATCAATATCCCTGTTTTGTCTTTTGAGAGAGATCTTGAAGATGAAGTTTTAAATGTTTGAATGTAGTATGTATACAGGTGCTCAGAGTGTATTAGCTTCCATTCTTCTGACACCACCAAAAAATACATCTTGCACGGAACTCTATCCTGTTCCGCAATTTTAGTGTATATAAATGTGTACAATATTCCTACAAAACAACTTATCTTTGTTTTGGGGGGTGGGAGTGCTCTTTACCCCTTTCAGAGAGTTCTTTTCTTCCTCATACAATGCTTGCCAGTTTTTTGTTTTGATCTTTATCAGCTCCTTTTCCTGTATCTTCAGCACCCTGAAACTGCAAATGCTGAAAGGTAATAATGTTCTCCCCCACAATCATGAAAAACCTCTGCTGACTTCTGTATATCAAAGTGTTCCTTAAAATCAGCAAGCCAAGCAGGGCTTTTTTTTGAGCAGGAACGCACAGGAATGCAGTTCCGGCTGGCTTGGTGTCAGGGGGTGTGGCCTAATATGCCAATGAGCTCCTGCTGGGCCCCGAAGCCAAGTATGGAGGAGGATGTGGGTTAGGAAGCTTTGTGGAGCTGGGAATATGACTTTGAACATATCTTTAAAAATGGACAAGTCTGATTCAAATTGCTTCAAATAGATTGGGAACTTTGGGGGGAGTTGCAGGGGGATGAAGGAATAAATGATGTGGATTTTTTTCCTTCTAGGACATAATAAGATCATAGGTGCTTCCAGGCCAATTTGTTTTGTGTAAGACCCACTTTGTGTTTCACCTTGTTTCTTTCCTTCTAAAACTGTCACTAAAATACTGCCAACATTCTATGTCCCTGTAGAGGGCAATGAGGATGCTCAGTACAAGATCCCCCATGTCTTTTTAAATTTACAAAGTAATATCTTTACTGCACATCTGGGGCAGGGTTGCCATGCCAGTCTCGGTGTGGGGCCTGGAGATCTCCTGCTTTTACAAATTGATCTCCAGCTGGCAGAGATCAGCTCCCCTGGAGAAAATGGTTGCTTGAAGGGTGGGTTCTATGGCATTGTACCTTGCTGAGGCCCCTCCACTTCCCAAACCCGCCCTCTCCTGGATCCAACCCCAAAGTCTCCAGGTATTTTCCAACATAGACCTCACAGCCCTTATATGGGGAACTCCCCAAGTTAAAAAAAACTCTGGCCTTGTCTGAAGGTGCAGAATATCAAGTAAACTCACCGTGCTAGCAAATTATTATGTCTGTTGAATAGTATACAATTCTTTACAGTTTTATAAATACTCAATATTTTTACACAACAGCTTTTTGATAACACCTGTGTAACAGACACATAACAATGGTTACAAACAATTTTCCAAAAGAGCTGTGATGATGCTGTATGAACATGTATTCTCAATATGGTTGCAGTGCTTGCTTGCGAAAATTACTGTCCATTTTTGCAAGCACTACAACCATATTGAGGTTATATGCTCATACAGCAGCTCTTTTGGAAAATTGTAACTGTTAAATGTCTGTTACACTGGTGTTATCAAAAAGCTGTTGTGTAAAAATAATGGTGTTTATAAAACTGTAAAGAATTTTATACTATTCAATAGACATAATTTGCTAGCACGGTGAATTTACTTGATATCCTGGTTTTGTTACTCCCATGGTTCCAGTATTTGTTATTCTTGTCTGAAGGTGGCCTGAATTCCCAGCCTCCAGGTGGGACCTGTGGATCCCCCAAAGACACAGTTCATCTCCAGACTTCAGAGATCAGTTCTCCTGGAGAAAAGGGATGCTTTGGAAGGTAGACTCTATGCCTCTGTACCCCACTGAAATCTCTGTCCTCCACAGGCTCCATCCCCAAATCTCCAAAAGTTTACCAACCTGGATCTGGCAATCCCCTACTGGTGGTCAGGGGGGATCTGACAACTGTAACTCTAGTGCCAGGCACTTGGCTGTCAAATTTGTATTTTTAAAAGTGATGTTACAGGGGCGGATTTGGACCCCCCCCCCCCCCCACACACACACACATGCATACATTCCCCATGTTTGTGTTTGTTTTCCCCCTTGATGACTCACCACAGTTCTCATCCTTCCAAAGCCCAAAACATGCTTTATTCTCATAAAGCTCATTGGAAGGAAGACTCTGAGGTTATCTTTTTTTCATTTACAAAATAATACCCCTCAGCATTATATATATATTGCTCAGTATAAAGAACCCCTGGATTTTTCTGTGGGTGGCCCCATTTCACTGCCTTCCAGGTAGGCACATAGCCATGAACTTTGGCGGAACGGATGATGAGAATGATGGTGCAAATTCTGTTTTCAGAAACGTATAGACAGGAAACTCTCTTCATTTTCTATTGATCTGGCCTCAAATTTCTTTGTTTGCTGGAGTAAGGGAGGTGTTGAATGCTACTGAATACATGATAGAATTATTTACCAAGCAAAGTTAATTTTCTTTGAAAAGGTAGAGGGGGAGCTTCGGAGAGGGTCAGGAGGACTTTGGTACGTGAAGTTTTGTGATTAGTATAGAATGTTCATTTTCTTTATTTGGAAACCAGGGATCATAGGTTGGGTAAACAAACATGCATTCCATTATCTGGGTATGTTTACTGTACTGACCCATAAACATTGGCTGAAATCCAACCAGTTCTTCCACTGGTGAAAAAGGGAGGAGGGGATTCCCCATTGATCACCAAAAGTGCTATGCTGGGAACTGTGGGACCTACAGGAACACAAAACCTATGTATGATGGTGGGTGGGGCCTGTTTACAGGGTTGCCAACTCCAGGCTGGAAAATTCCTGGAGATTTTTGTGGGGAGGAACCCAGGGAGGATGGGGATTGGGGAAGGAACGAATCTCAGCAGGGTATGATGCTGGGTAGTCATCCACACATTTTCTTCACTGATCTTGGTCACCTGGTGATCAGTTTAAATTCAGGGACATCTCCAGGTCCAGCTTAGTGCTGTAATTAAGAAGGCAATTGGATCGATTCAGGCTATTAATATTTCCCAATATGCTACTAACTAATCAGTGTAAATAGATTCTCCTTTTCCAGACCAGAAATTAAACTATTCCTCTAATGCTTAAACAACCTCCCTACTCATACCTCCATGCAGGTAAAAGGCAAAGTAAAGTCCATGATCTGTCCTCACCCAAAACATCATCCCCTGTGCCCCCCCCCCCCCCATCATTTTCCTTCTCTGCCTTCTCTATTCTCCAAAGCAACTGGCCACTTTCAGAAAACAGGATCCACCCGCCTGCACAAACTCTCCCACAGGCCAATCTCTGTACAAAGTTATTTGTACAAAGTCCACAACAGTGTACTTATTCTTCTGAAAATCCATTACAAAGTAAGAAAACAGACCTTTCACATTTCTAAGAAAGTGTTAAAAGCAAATATATGGTTAAAAACCCTTTATAAGCACATTTTCAAGTTTAAAAGCCTCCTTTCCCATTCCCATCCTCCTTGGGGACAAGTTGTATATGTTAGTTCATTGGGCTAAGTAACCGGAAAGAATGGGGTTGCCAGATCCACCTCAAGAAATATCTGGGGACTTTGGGGGTGGAGCCAGGAGTAAGAGTGTGACAAGCATGACTGAACTCTGAAGGGAGTTCTGAACATCACATTTAAACCAGATTTAAATCATATTTAAATAACATCACATGCCTTTTAAATGCTTTCTTTCCATTTGGAAATAATCAAGAATAGGGACATCTTCTTTTGGGGCTCATAGAACTGGGACCCCTGGTCCAACCTTTTTGAAACTTGAGGGGTGTCTTGAGGAGAGGAATTGGATACTATGCTGAAAATTTGGTGCCTCTACCTCAAAAAAACACCCCCTTGAGCCCCAGATACCCATGGATCAATTCTCCATTATACTCTATGGGAATTGGTCGCCATAGGGAATAATGGAGTGCCCAACAGACATTTCCCTCCACCCTCCCCTGCTTTCTGTTAACCCTGAAGTCACTGGAGGGCCTCCAAACCTGGGGATCCCCCAACCTGGGATTGGCAACCCTGACATGTTTAGACCCCTTGAAAAGGTACACTGCATTTCCTAATTTGTGAGGAGGAATTAAACATGATATTTTAGATAGGCTTGATCAAAACAGAGGGTTACATTCGATTAACTTTTCTGCAGGTGAAAAAAAACAGGAGAAGGGGGGGGGTCTTTTTTGATCACCCAAAAGTCTTTGCTGGGGATCATGATGTACAACAGCCATGGAGGTGGGGGCTGTACTAAGAAAGAGAACTGAGTGAAAAAGCTGGCTGGATCCAACCCAAAGACTATAAGAAGGGAGGCTAAAGTCATAAGTTGGGAAATTCCACCCACATGGAAAAAGAGGCTCTACTTAAATTACAAATTTTGTGTTAAGTGTGGCGAAAACTCTGGAAGAAATTCCTTTCACAGAGAACTATATTTTTCATTGTGGCCTGTGGAGTAGAAATAACAGTTAAACCAGTTTAAGACTGTGGTCTGGACAGTAGGGTGGCCATAATGTCTGAAGGCCAGCCAGGGACACCTTTGGGGGGGGGGAAGGTAGGGGTGCGCGCGCGCGAAGCGCGCGTGTTGCCGGAAACAGGAAGTGATGTCACTTCCGGTGATGTCATGCCACCGCCGGAAACAGGAAGTGACATCACTTCCTGTGACATCATTTCCCCCGCGCCACCTGCCGGAAACAGGAAGTGACGTCACTTCCGGTGATGTCATGTCACCGCCAGAAACAGGAAGTGACATCACTTCCTGTGACATCATTTCCCCCAAATGCCACTGCCGGAAACAGGAAGTGACTTCACAGCACTTCCTGTGACGTCCCCAAAAATCCCCCAAATATCACCGCCGGAAACACCAAGATTATTTATAGAGAGGGAAAGGGGGAAATAAAGTTAAATAAAACTCTTTTTTTACTTTTTTCAACGTGAGAAGACTAGAGAGAACGGGTTCCACGCTGAGAAGCCAGACAGCTTCCAGTGAGATTCCAGGGGAAGTTCTCCAAGAGAGTTATGCCTACACTATTAGTACAGTGTAGTGAAGCAGAATTACAGAAATCCTGACTGTCATTTGGAATAAAAAGAGAGCCATCTCTTAGAACGGGATGGTGGTGCAAATGTAAAAAGGAGCTCCTTTGATGTATCACTACTGCATTTTTACATGCAAAACTGGTATGAACCTCTCTCTGGGTGCACACTACTTACATACAACTCTCTATCACAGATCTGTAGGAAAAACAGTATGCTAAGACACTAGGGTCAGGTTCCCTGCATAAGAACATAAGAGAAGCCACGTTGGATCAGGCCAGTGGCCCCTCCAGTCCAACACTCTGTGTCACATAAGAACATAAGAGAAGCCATGTTGGATCAGGCCAGTGGAGGGAGGGAGCTCCCTCCAAGTGGGAGAAAAAATCAAGAAGGTAGGCTGGAAATGGGGCCTGCAAACCAGAGCAGCACGTTCTACCACACTCTCCATTCTCTGCATGGTTCTGCCTAGAGTCACATGTCTTTACAGGTCTCTCATGTAAAAATAATTCCGTCATGCTTCCAAGCACATAGTGCCAGATTTAGCTTGTGATAGGTGCTCTTGAGATTAGTGCCCTTTAGATTGTTTTAGAAATGCTCTTTAGTTTAGGCTTCTTTCTTTCCTTTCAACTGCAACCTGAATGTGAACTGAATCTACTTTAATAAATGTAATCTTTATTTTGTAATATTCTTCTTGGGAGATTTATTTTCTTCACTCAATATCACACTTCTGTGACTGGACGAACTCTGCTGTATTAACCAAATATCACAATAATAACACCCAATGAGGCTGATGGGCAGTAGATTCAAGACAGACAAAGGAAGCAGTTTTTTTTAACTCAACAGGTGATTTAAATGTAGAATTCATGACCAGAGGATGTAGCAATGCCCACAAGCATAGATAGCTTTAAAAGGGGAGCAGTTAAATTATAAAGGCTAGGTCTATCAGTGGCTACTAGCCATCATGGCTGAAGAGCACCTCCATGTTCAGAGGCAGTAAACCTCTGCATCCCAGAGCCAGGAGGCAACTATCAGGGGAAGGCCTCAGCCTCTGTGCTCTGTCATTGGACCTCCAGAGGAACTGGTGGGCCACTGTGTGAGGCAGGATGCTGGACTAGATGGACCACTGAGCTATGGCCTCTTTCCAAATTCAATTAATTTGAGTATATTAAAAATTGTACTTGTACAAAAAAACCTGTACAAATTGTAAGAATATCAGAACTGATGACAGTAAATAAAAGAAGCCACTTCAGTCGACCATCATCCCCTCCAGCCATTAAAGAATTATGGAAATTTTAATTTCAAAACACAAACACCATTGCTTGCCTCTGCATAGCAACCCTTTCTAAATAGTCTCCTGATCCCCATCCAAGTAAAAACTGGGATAACCCTGCTTAGCTTCATGAAATCTAATAAGACCAGGCTAGCCTATCTACACAGGTCAGAAATATGAGGACTTTAAGAAACTGGTCAACATCAGCCCAAAAGCTGTTAAGACTGGTACTGCACAAATGACAACATTCTAACAGTCACATTCACTCAAAACCACTGCTTATAAATGAAATCTCAACCCTTTTATACAAAAGAGAGACCTGGGAATATAAGATTTCATTAAAAGGCACTTTTTTGCGACAAGTTAAGATATTTTACCATGCAAGTATTGATTCAGTTGAGGATTGTGTGGCAAAAATATGAGCTAGCTCTACAAAATGCAAAATACACACACTGGGGTCAGTTCCATTATAGGGCATCTGACCTCTCTAAGGACCTGCTCCATTTTTTGGAGAGTGCTGCATGACATAAAGCACAGGTCATTTGTCTGTCTTCCTCTCCTCTTCAAAGTCCATCCATTTGCAGTTTCCCTCACTTGCTAAAATTTAAAAGGAATGTCCATCTGGGAAACCCAAGAAGCCTCCCAGTCTCCAGAATCTACCTTACATCAGATGGCAAAGTTATAAATATCAAAACATTCCGTATCTAGCAGAACTCAAAACAGACAAGCTGCATGCTGTCTGTTCTGCTTAAAATACCACAATGCATTTGATAAGCAGCATTTATTTCAATTCCAGGAGATGCATGATCAAAATGCAAGCTTCAAGCCCCCACAGTGCATGCACATTGAGAATTACCAGTCCCAACACACTATTTATTTGCTGTTTTCAGCCTACTATCACATCTGAGCCTGGCTTAATGGAAATAACTTGTTTCATCTACATCCAAGCTCATGAGGAGACAACTAATGGGACAAATGAAGTCTATTTGCACTCAGTTCAGAACAGATAAATGAAAGCAGATACAGTGGAGGAAAGCTGTTGCCTTCAACAGGGCTTTTTTGTAGGGGGGGAAGCAGGAACTCATTTGCATATTATGCCACACACCCTGGCAACACCATTGTTTCGTTCAGGGCTTTTTTTTTTTTTTTTAGAGAAAGCCCAGCAGGAACTCATTTGCACATTAGGCCACACTAGGGTTGCCAAGTCCAATTAAAGAAAAATCTGGGTACTTTGGGGGCGGAGCCAGGAGACTTTGGGGGTGGAGCCAGGAGACATTGGGGGTGGAGCCAGGGACAAGGATGTGACAAGCATAATTGAACTCCAAAGGAGTTCTGGCCATCACATTTAAAGGGACGGCACACCTTTTCAATGCTTTCCTTCCATAGGAAATAATGAAGGATAGGGGCACCATCTTTTGGGGCTCATAGAATTGGACCCCCTGGTCCAATCTTCTTGAAACTTGGGGGGTATTTTGGGGAGAGGCACTAGATATTATACTAAAAATTTGGTGCCTCTACCTCAAAAAATAGCCCCCCCAGAGCCCCCAAAACCCACGGATCAATTCCCTATTATTCCCTATGGGAATCGTTCTCCATAGGGAATAATAGAGTGCCCAGTAGACATTTCCCTCCCCCCCCCCATGCTTTCTAAAGCGGGGGGAGGGCCTCCAAACCAGGGAATCCCCTCCCCCCTCCCTCTCACACACACAAATACTTACCAGATTGGGGAACTCTACTTGCTGTGAAAACGAAAGGGAAAAAAAAGGGAGGGGCTGTTCTCCGAAGCTCTTCCTGCCCAGCCTTAAAGGAGCCACACATTTTACAAACGGCTCAGGATCTCAACAATATGAAGCCTGCAGGTATGTTCTCCCCCCCCCACCCCCCCTTCCCGATTTCTGGGGGGCGGGAGATTAGGCTGCGAACCCAGAAGTCCCCCGCCAGAGCAGAGGGGGTTGGGAAGCCTAGGCCACACCGCTTTCAGCCCCCTCCCTGCCTGCCGGGGGGGGGGGAGAGAAAACAAAAACAAACAGAACTCCCCAGAAAACAAAAAGCTTACCTTCTTGCAGGCAGGGATATAGATATAGCCAGCAGGCGGGCGAAGCGGGAAAGGAAGGGAAAGGAAAGGCAGGCCGGAGACTGCTGGGCTGCCGCCCGGCCCAGGCAGCCACCCAGCAGGCGGGAGGGAAGGGAAGGGAAAGGCAGGCCCGAGACCGCTGGGCCGCCGCGCGGCCCAGGCAGCCATCCAGCAGGCGGGCCGGGGTCTCCTTCCCCGTGGAGAGACCCCCTGCCCGCCCGGAAGCCCCAACAGGAAGCCACGGCTCAGCGCCACCGCCTCCTTCTCCTCCGAGGCCGCCCCAGCATGCCCCTTGCCGCCCGCGCAGCAGAGGGGCCGGGCGCCGGGCGGAGAAGCGAAGCAGGCCCACGCATGCCGCCTTTGCCCCTGCAGAGAGTGGAGGGGCGGGGCGCAAGTCCGGCCTGCTCCTGCTCCTCCAGCGTTGCTGCTCAGGGTCCTAGAAGGACCCAGATTCGGGACTTTCCACGCTTCTCCGCAGCTGCTTCTCCGAGATGGGCTCAGGAGGAGCAGCTACGGAGAAGAGGCAGCAGCAGCAGCGCAGCCTCCGCCCGCTTCCGCCGGCTCCTCTCGCTGGCTGGCTAAACCGGGACTTATAATGGTCCCGGTATAGCAAGCCCGGGAGGCGGGAATTGGGGCCCAAAAGAGGGACATTCCCGGCTGACCGGGACGATCTGGCCACCCTATCTGGACATGAATAGTAGATGTGAGGGGGAGATGCTGATAGAGACAAAAACTCACCTGGCATATAAAACAGACAAGTGCTCAGTGGATATTTATGTTGGCTTGGAGATAGATGCGAGTATTGAGAAGCCACACCACACAGGTGGTTCATTGTCTTTCTGTGGTCTAAGGTCATCCTTCTGAGGAGGAACACCAATGGGAAGATACTTATAGGTGCCTTCCATATAACAAGTTCAAGTAAGAAGGGCTCATAAAGATAGGACAGCCACTTTGTGGACTGAGCAGATGCAGGAGGAGCTGAGATTCAACAGATGAAGTAGCCCCGTCACCCTGTGTCCGTTTAGGAGCTCCTTCACCTGCAGACTTTTTGTTTGATTAACATGAACCTTACTTGGGGGGGGCGGGGAGATGGCATGATGTGACCCAGTGTTGTTTACTTGCTAGAGTGTCAGACTATGAATTGGCAGACCCAGCTTCGAATTTTGTTTCCACCATTGGAAGCTTGGTGGGTAACTTCGAGACAGACTTTCTCTCAGACTAGCCTACCTTACAGGATCATTGTAAGAACAAAAATGGAAGAAGAGTTGGATTTATACCCTGCCCTTTACTCAGAGTATCTCAGAGCAGTTTACTTTCCCTTCCCCTCCCCACAACAGACACTCTGTGAAGTAGGTAGGGCTGAGAGAGCTCTGAGAGAACTGTGACTGGTCCAAGGTCACCCTGCTGGCTGCATGTGGAGGAGTGGGGCTCAAACCCAGTTCTCCAGATTAGAGTCTGCCGCTCTTAATCCCTACACCAAACTGGAGGAGGGAAGAACAATGTTCTAAACTGCTTTGGGCATCTGTTGGGAAGAAAAATGTGCGATAAATGTCTAAATAAATACATGATCTTCTTCGTGGTCTCTGTGCAATCCCACACATGGGTTTTCCTGCTGGGACGAACCCGACCTCAGAGAATTTAAAGCTAGCCTAGGCATTTATTTTGGCGTGCATTCCCTCCCGCTCTGGGGAGCAGGCATCCACTGCGCATGCCTGGAGCGAGGGGAAGGCACTCCACCCACCCAGTTTCTTTCTAACCGCCGCCCGGGATAGTCCTTCCTCGCTGCATCTCCTTCGTTACCTAGCCTATTTACCTCATTTCTACCTCATCCTTGACTGATCTTCATACTCCATTTTCGATCTTCACTTCTTTCCTCTACTAGTATTTTTTTTAAAAAAATTTACCCGCTTTACTATCGCTTTGTCTTCTTTCCCCTACCTCACCCCCCCTCCCAGGTGTATGGAAGGAAAGGATTTAAAAGTCACTTTTAAAAAGTGTACTTGTTGTGGGACAAAAATCCCCTCATCGGACAGTCACTCTCAGTGTTTGTTTTGTTTGGGGGAAGCCAACAGAACAGACACTTGTGCCCACTGTAGCCAGTTCAGAAAGCAGGCAAGGAAAAACCGCGCCGCGAGGCTGAAGAGTCATCTCTTGGAATCTTCACTATGGCCTGCAATGTCCCACTCCTCTGGGTCCCAAAAATCACCACCTTCCCTGACTCCTCAGGGGGATGTGGCGAAACTGGCAGCTTCAGTGGCCTTGGCTCCCAGTAAGCCTAAGTCCGGCAAGCATACAAAAAAATCGGACAACTCCAAGAAGAAACACTTGGAATCGTCATCTAAACGGCATCAGGAACTGAGAGCTACATCGAAGCCGACCCAGCTGGATCCAGAGCTCCCAACATTATGGCTACAACAACAACTTCGGTACCGAAGACGATGGCACCAAGGTCTACAACTCCAGTCATCCCGCCAGAACTGTCGATGCCGACTGACATGATTGAGGATGAAGTTATAAGGATTCGATCCCGATCGCCATCCATTCACGAATCCATGCCCAAAAACTTCTTGGCATTGGAGTCTATGGAACAGTTGCCTCGTACCCAGACTCAGAAAAACCTACTCGAGCTGCGGTCGTTCCGAGAGGTGTCAGCACCTAGGGAGTTCAAGGATTCTGCTGTATTCCCACTACATCGGGAATCCCCTCGCCATCGAGAATCATGTATCCGTCGGTACTGAGAAAGATCTCCGAGCTGAGGAACAGATCAAGAATCGCATACTCGTCGGTACCGAGAAAGATCTCTGAGTCGAGGAAGAGATCGATATTACTACCACAGCCAGTCTAGATCTCCATCTCCATACAGACATCACCAATACAGACCTTCGAGATCGCCTTCTGTTGAATACCATCTGTACCGTGATCAACCTCGGTACCATGTCGAACCCTACCAACCACGGTATTGGGACGTGGAACCTCTGTACCGTGAGGAGTTTCACCAACCTAGATATAGAGAAACGCACCAGTCTCACCAACAGGAACCGAGTCATACATCACCGGCTCCTTCGACATCCACTTCATCCAAGCAACCATCTCAACGTCCAGACCAAGCTGCCTCGGTGATAAAGCCTCTGGTTACGGCACCGATACTACACACGACTCCAGTTGACGCTCCAGAAGAATCGGAAGCGGAAAGCTCTGAATCATCCCATTCCAGCATCACCTGCATCTGACATCGTTAAGCCAGCGGAACTGTCTCCATCCGAAGGAGCCAAAGCTTATTTGGATCTAATCTCCAATATGGCGACCACACTCAATATTAAATTAACAACTGACCTCCCAAAGATTTCTGATGTTCATGCTGACTTACCTGCAGGATCCTCTTTACCCATGCTACCGGTTCATTTGGAAGTCCTGAAGGAAGCCTGGGATAAGCCAGCCTCCATTCCACCAACAGCCAAGCGCGTAGAGTCATTATACAAGATTCATGCACCAGAGTCAAAGTTCCTGTTTAATCATCCAGCTCCAAACTTGATTATTGTTTATTTTTCATCGAAGTCTAAGCAAATGCACCATCCTGTACCACCAGAAAAAGAAGGAAGGAAGTTGGATACATTAGGTAGGAAACTCTACTCCCTTTCAACTGCCACAGCCAAAATCAACAATTACTTAGCTTACTTCGCTGCCTACTCCTTCAATATCTCTTCCCAATTGAGTAATTTAGTAGCACCCTTGCCTGAAGCCTCTTAAAAACAAGCATCAAAGCTGCTTCAAGAACTTAATCGTCTGAGCAAGCAGCAAATCAACACCATACGACACGCTGTGGGCTGCTCCTCAAGATCGATGGCTGCTTCCATTGCCTTACGCAGACATGCCTGGCTCCGTTCATCTTCTCTTCAGCCGGACATAAAGTTTAAAATAGAAGATCTCCCCTTTGATGGCCAAGGTCTGTTTAATGCAACCACTGATGACATCTTAACCACAGTGGATGATAGCAGAATGAGAGCCAAGAGATTAGGGGTTAACCAACAAAAACCTCAAACTGGCAGACAAAGACCGCGGAAGACACCATTTTATAAGCACCCTCGTTCTCCCAGACAAACTGACTATTGGAAGCATAAGGCTCCACCAACTAAACAACCATTCCACCAACGCCAACGACCACAGTCGACCAAAAAGACAGCTACAGCCACGAAACAGTTTCTTTGACTTGCTAATACCACCACCACCACTGACACATTGCCATCCAACTGCATCAAGACTACTCCCCTTTTACCCCATGTGGAAATCAATAACAACAGATTCATGGGTCCTAGCGATCATCCACAGGGGCTACACCATAGAGTTCACTTTGCTCCCAAAGCACCATCGCTTTATACCTACCCCTCCCTCCCTACCTCTCCAGGAAGAAATTGCCGCCCTGCTGGCCAAAGCGGCCATAGAACCAGTTCCACCTCAATACCATCGCACGGGTTTTTACTCCCGATACTTCCTGGTTCCAAAGAAAGATGGAGGGCAACGTCCAATATTGGACCTTTGTGAACTCAACAGTCACATTCAGTACAAAAAATTCCACATGATCACTTTGCAGTCTATCCTCCCTCTCATTCCAAAGAATGCTTGGATGGCACTCATCGACCTACAAGACGCTTATTTCCATCTTACAATCAATTATTGCCACAGAAGATTCCTGAGGTTTGCTGTCAGGAACGATCACTACCAGTTCCAAGCTCTCCCCTTTGGCCTATTGACAGCACCAAGTTCACAAAGTACATGATGGTGGCGGTGGTGTCACTTCGTCAACAGAAAATCGCAATATATCCTTATATAGACGACTGGCTCATAGCGAGTCAATCAAGAGAGCAACTGCAAAAAGACATTTCGACCACTCTAATGCTTTTATCTTCCCTAGGTCTACAAGTCAACCACCAAAACCAACCTTGTTCCAACACAAGACATCCAATTTATAGGAGCATGTCTATCGACTATAGATCACAAAGCCTACCTACCAGCAGACAGAGTCAACAATATTCAAACATTGGCCGATGCTATCATATCTCGTCCAATCCAGACAGCCCTTACCTTCCAACGCATGCTGGGTTTGATGGCGGCCACAACCTTGGTCCTTTCTCATGCAAAACTTCACATGAGACCCCTACAATTGTGGTTCGTTCAATCGTTCCATCCACATCGTCAATGCCAACGAACCTACTGACAGTTCCACATCACATTCTACCAGCTATAGAGTGGTGGACAGTACAAGATCATCTCCTTGCGGGGATGCCATTCCTGAGACAAACTCCATCAGCCACTACTGTCAAGTCGGCAGATTCAATAACGAGTCATTGTTGATACAAAGAAACTACTTTATTGATACTGATACTTGAGGCTAGGCCAGCATTGAAAGACTAAAGAATAACCTGTAGATACGTTGCATATATGGGGCACTTCAAAGGGATTCCTAAGGGGGGGGATTATGCAGGGCACATTCACACATTGATGTTACCATTTCGTTCTCAGGCTTGCATGGCCTTGATCGTAGTGGGCTCCTGACTCCCTTCTGAGAGCCAGGCCTGAGAAGGCACAGATGAGACTTTCACATCTTTCCATTTCAAAGCAAGGACACTCACTACAGCAACGGAGGGGGAGGGAAGGTACGAGCTAGCAGCATTTGAATATACTTTAGTTCTCCCCAGAATGCTCTTTGACTGAGCCATAGATACAGACAGACTTGACAGTAACTTGGTTCTGAAATCTTATTACTAGACTAAGAACTGAAGGGGAAGCTTGCATCCAAACACACATTCAAATCAGTGGCATCTGGCCTACTGAGAGGCCTGCTCCTTGGGGGAACCGTCTCCATTGCAACGTGTTGTAAAGTAGTTTTCAAGATGAGGCTGGTACACAGGTGCTGCTCCCTCATTTCAGGCATATCCCAAGGCCCCATATCAAGAGCCTATAATTGGTTGCCAAAGCAACAACACCTGATATCAGCTACTGACTTGGTCTGGGCTGAACTGAATACAGGAAAATAATTGTTTCCTCAGCATTTTTCTAGGCTGTCCAGTGAACATAAGAAAAGCCATGTTGAATGAAGTTCTTTTGAAAGAGTATAATAACTTTTAGATCAGCATGTCCTTGAAGTTTAAAATGTGTCCCCTGAATGATTTCTGAACACTGCCATTTTTAGTGTCAGATTGGTATACAAATATTCTTTTTCCAGCAACAGGATCAGACAGACCTCCAGGGGGAGCTCATTCCACAGCTGAGGGTCAGCTAGAGAGAAGACACATGACCAAGCTCTAGCCAACTGAACCAGTCTAGGGAGAGCACTGTTCACAGGTTTTTAGATCTGCGACTTTTGATATGTGCATCCTAGATGGCAAAAGGCTTGAACACAGAAGTGAAGTCACTGAAGCTGTTTTAAAGACAGCGCTGTATGATACAAGACACTATCCCTGTTAACAAAAGGGCAAGCTGCGTTTTATGCTAGTTGAAGCTTCCAAATTGTCTTCAAGGGCAGCCCCACATATAACATGGTAACATAGTCTAGTTTACAGGTTACAGAAGCATGTATCAGCACAGCAAGCTCAGTCTTGTCCAGATGCCTAAAAATTTGATGTAGATAAAAAGATAGCCTTGGCCATAGCCACTGCTTTTTAATTTTTTAAAACAGTTGCCTAGATTAAGCACACCTTAAGTTCTTAATAAAGTCTGCTGAGGATAGTTTCAGGACTTTAGCCTTCCACACCAACAAAAACCTGTGTTCTTGCTTCAGATTGTACCCTTTTGTTCATTGGATAAGGGCAGTCAGGCAGTGGCCAAAGAGGGAGACAGCAGCTTTCAGGGGCTTCATCAAAGAAATATTATTGCAAGGCACCTTCAACCAGGAGGAAAAGCAGGGAATATTTTAATAAATACATATATAGCTGTGACATCGGCAGCAGACTGATGATACCTAACTCCAAAGCTCTTAATAAATTTTGTTCAATGATCACACATAAACACCAAAAAGCACAGTACTCTATGTAGCACACATCCCAAACAGATTCCTGTGTATATGTCCAGCCACTCCCTGAATTCATATACATAAAAAGGTTGAGACCAGTGTTGAGCAGGTTTTTTTAAATGTTGCTTTGGCAGCAGCTGCCACCACAGCAGAAGGGCTTTCACTGTGTGACTGAAGTTAAGCTGCAGCAGTCATTTTGCGGCTGGCTCTGCCTACTGTGGCAGCCATTTTGTTGCTGTGCCCACCAGACCATGTCAGAATTCCAAAGGTGCCCACAAGGTCAAAAAGGTTGGGGACCCCTCACACAAACATATGTTTTAGGACAGATTTTCTACAGTTTTAATTTCAGATTCCTTCCCAGTCCAATTATCTTACAGATCTTGTCTGCCCATTGAAGTTCAGGTTGCTGTGTACTTCTTTTAAAAAGTGCATTCCATTTAAATGCATTACACTCCACATGATGGGTTTTGAGGAATCTTGTTTTTATGTTTTTAAGTTTCGCTTTTTAAAAGGGCCAGAAGACAGCCTTTATGGTATCTTATATATCAAATTTATTTTAATATGCTTCTGTGCAGACTTTATCAGATGGAGGCCTAGCACCCTGCTACTTGAAAATCTGCACAAAGTTCAAACACATAAACACATAGCGATTTCTGGAAGCATGAGGATATAATAAGACCTGTCCCAATAACACAAAATCTTCGCTATTCTAATTTTGTTGGGAGAGAAAATCCTGGTCCTGCTTGAATCCTAAAAGCATACAAACTTGCAACTGCACTCGGGAGACCCTTTGATGATGAAAATAGTTTTGTGTGTGCCATGCAAAAAAAATAAGTGGACACTTTTTTGTTGTTCACTCGCACAGTCGAGTCCAACTCTTTGCGACTCCATGGACAAAGTCACGCCAGGCCCTCCTGTCTTCCACCATCCTCCGAAGTCTGCTCAAATTCGTGTTATATCAGTAACGCTGTCAAGCCATCTCATCTTTTGCCGTCTCTTCTTTTGCCTGTCTTTCTCAGCATCAGGATCTTCTCCAGTGAGTGCTCCCTTCTCACTTGGTGGCCAAAGTATTTGAGCTTCAGCATCTGACCTTCCAGGGAACAGTCTGGGTTGATTTCCCTTAGGACTGACTGATTTGATCTTCTTGCAGTCCAAGGGACTCTCAAGATTCTTCTCCAGCACCACAGCTCAAAAGCATCTATTCTTCTGCGCTTGGCCTTCCTTATGGTCCAGCTCTCACAGCCATACATTACCACTGGGAATACCATCGCTTTGACTATACGGACTTTTGTTGGCAGGGTGATGTCTCTACTTTTTATTATACTGCCCAGGTTCGCCATAGCTATCTTCCCAAGGAGCAAAGGTCTTTTAATTTCATGGCTACAGTCACCATCTGCAGTGATCTTGGATCCCAGAAATGTGAGGTCTGTCACTACTTCCATGTCTTCCTATTGCCAAGGTGTGATGGGGCCGGAAGCCATGATCTTAAGTTTTTTTTATGTTGTGTTTCAAGCCTACTTTTGTGCTCTCCATACTTTACATTAAAAAAATGGTATACTTCAAAAACCAGAGCAAGGCCATTTCAGTCACATATTGCTGATCTGAAAGAATGCCATCTAAAACTTTTTTTAAATGATCAGAATGTTTGGTGGCATTGCTTGAGGAATCATTTGAAGCCACCCTGAACATGTAAGGCTTTAAAATCTGTATTCTGTTTATTTTTACATGACTTCTTTGTTGTTTTAATGAAAACTATAGTTCTCAGGTTGACAACTCGCAGGTTCGAGCCCAGATTCCTCACTTGAGCAACAGCCTGCGAGATCTAATGAGCTCTCCTCCTGTACCCCGCTTTGAGTGTAAACCGTTCTGAACTGCAGGGGACTATTCTAGGATCGGGCCACATCAGAGAACTCCCTTTTTTTGCGGGAATTTTTCTTCATGCCAGTCAAGAGCCAGTCTGTAGAGGGAGGGAAAGTCGCGCGTCACCTGCAGACAAGCCGAGGCGTGGCTAGGTTGGGGGGACCCTCGGCCAAAGAGAAGCCAGGGGTGCAAGATGGGGCATGCGCATTACAGGAGGAAGGGGGGGCTAAGGAACGAGGCCGTCGGAGGTGCTGTTGAGTCTGCGTAGAGAAAGGGGAGGGGGAGGGGTTTTTTCTTTTGCAAGGGAGGGGTGGGCTGGTGCAAAACGGCGCCGGCGAGAAGGGGCGGAGGAAGGAGGAGGCGGCGGCTCTGGGGTGAGTCATAGTCGTGTCCTCTTCCCTGCAGGCAAAAAAGAGGCTGGCTTCACTTTCTCCCCCCCTTCTTGGTCTGGGAGGGGTGCAACACCTGGGATGGGAGGTGGGGCTCTGCTGGGGGGGCACTTCAGATAAAAGCCTGAGCAGTGTGGCAATGTTGCTTTGGCAGTAAATGCCTCTTGAAGGGGGAGGGGCAGGAATAAGGGACCTCCCCCCCCCCATGGAAAAGTGGTGTTAAGGGAAAACATTAAGCCATTAATTTGCTACATAAAGAAAAACACCTTTTGGTTTAATTTTAGCAGGTGAAACGTCACCCTCCACCCTTCTTTCCCCCTCTCATAAAATGCACAGCCAAACGTTTATAAAGACTGTAATATAATCCCCATTCTTCCACACACAAAGTACACAGGATGTATTATCCATTGCTCCACCCCTAAAGATTTTTCAGGTAGGAGGCAGGTTATTTTTTACTGTCTGTGAAAGTTGCAGTCGTCTTAGGATAACTTCATACACCTCAGAGCAAATCAGCTTCCCAGTTTTATTACACTGTTTTTGCCCCAGGCCTGTGTTGTGTTATTCTCTGCGCCATGGAGTTAATTCCAACATATCTTCTTCATGAACAAAATCTGATTTTCTCTGCCATCAGAATAAGACCTTGGGCAGTCAGAAATACATAACAACGAAGGCTCTTTGGATGTTTTCCCAAACTGCCAGGTTTCTCATAGGGATGGCCAGGTTTCTCTTAGGGATGAAAGGAAGATGGTCAGGGGGACAGATTTCGTAGTTTAAAAAGGTAATGGTAGTCCCCTGTGCAAGCACCAGTCATTTCTGACTCTGGGGTGACATTGCTTTCACAATGTTTTCATGGCAGATTTTTTACAGGGTGTTTTGCCTTTGCCTTCCCCAGTCATTTACACTTTACCCCCAGCAAGCTGGGTACTCATTTTACCAACCTTGGAAGGATGGAAGGCAGAGTCAACCTTGACCCAGCTACCTGAACCCAGCTTCTGCTGGGATCAAACTTGGGTCATGAGCAGAGCTTGGACTGCAGTACTGCAGCTTACCATCTCCTGGCTAATATCCTGCCTGATGCATGTTATTAGAAAGCCCAGCATTACTAGATATTTTGTTCTGCAAGGCTGGGTTTTTCTGGTTGTTTATTACCTTTCTTGCTAATCGTCAAAGAATCCAGTTGACTCTTAGAATTTTTGTTGTTGTTGTTGAATTAGCTTCCAACTGGATAGCTGGAGAACCTGGAGTGATGGATAGTATTGCAGCGTGCTGTTTTGAAAGGAGCACTGTGCCACATTTGGCGTTCCATTTTGCTTGCAGATAGTCTTAAGTCTGGCTGGAGAGATGCATTTAAGTAAGTATATTGAAATGCGGAGAACAATCTTTTGGCATTTTAGGTAGTTATGCTGGCTGCTCTGAGGCTTAGACACACACACACATATGCACTGCAGCTTAGATGGACTCATGAAAGGAAAGGAAAGAGAGAATATTAGGCTTTAATTCCAGAACACATTTGGAATGGTGTTGGAATGTGCTGGAACGGCAGTGTATTTAAGTATGAGCAGAGAATGTATCCCTCCCCTCGATACTAAGAAATTGCCCTTGAACTTGGATGTGTGGTGAGTATTTTGAGGAAAGCTTCATCTATATTGGTTTAGAGACTGACAGTTGCAAAAGAAGGAAGAACGAAATTCAAAAGTAGCCCATACTTCCCAACCACAAGGCCTGCGAACTCCTCTCCAACTTCCATCACCTGAAATCTGTCAAATGAGGAATAGTCCTCCTGCCCACACACACACCCCTTCCTATCCAGTTCAGCAAGTCTGTGGAGTGTATTTTGTTGGTTTGGGAAAGTAGCCTTGACTTTGAAGAAGAAAAGCATGGTGTGCCAACAAACACTGTGGAGCAAAAAAGTAAAACATCTCATGTGTGTTCAGGAAGAGCAGTTTAGAACATGACCAAAATCCTGCACAACCTTTTCTGTGTAGGAAACAGTTTGCAATCTGTATGTTGGTTATCATCACAGGTGATATGTGCACAGGTATGCATTTTGTACAGCAAAACCTTGATTGACCTACACTTTTCTAGTGTATGTATATGTGCATGTGACCTGTGCACTATGGCCGTACATAGGAAATTGCACATGGCCCAGGGTGGCCAAACTTGCTTAATGTAAAAGCCACATAGAATAAATGTCAGATGTTTGAGAGCCACAAGATATGAACATCAGATGTTTGGGGGAAGGAAGGAAAGGAAAGAAGGCAAATAGATGGGGGAGGGAGAGGTGGGGGAGGAAAGAAAGCAACTTTAACTTTAAATGCATTCACCAGCTGATGGCTTTGAGAGACAAACAATATGTGTGCAAGAGCCACATGTGGCTCCAGAGCTGCAGTTTGGCCACACCTGCTCTAGCCTGGGTTGAAATGTTTTCTGTTGTATGAATGTTTCTCCTTTAGAAGGGGCCTTCATATATCAGCAAAATATTATCCACTATTGTCCAGCTTGCAAGAGCCCTTCAGAAGATCTCTTTTAGAAGTTGCTGAATACTGAGCTCATCATCCGTGCTCAAGAAAACAAGAAACAAGAACTTGAAGAGAGCATGGTGCTGCTGGATTAATATTGCTTGCGGGGTGAATAAAATGAAGGAGAAAAGAACCACTTGGCATCCCCACTGGGGAGAAAGGCAGGCTATAAATGACATAAATAAAGAAATGGGACCCAGAGCAGGGTGCAAGCTGTATGAGTGCTGCAAGCAAAGAAGTATGTGTTCTTTTTGAGCAGGCTTAACATAGTGGCTGAGAGTGAGACCACAAAAGCATTCGTTCAAGTTGCACCTGAGCCACAAACTCTTTAGTTGTTGTATTTGGGGAACTACTGTGCTTCAAGCTCAGTCTCTCGTCTGCAGCATGGGTATAAATATACTGATTTAATCTAACCATTTAAGGACCAGTGTGAGTGCCTACAGAAAGTGCTTTGAATGCTAAATAGAATTGCTCAGCTGAGTTATTCTTTCTTGTACAGGACTCTGCTGGTCAAAGGATAGTCATGATGGATAGTCCTCCTCCTCTCAATACTGATCCAGATTTCTCACTGAGCCACAGACCTGAAAGTGGCTCTGAGGGATCAGAACCCCCAGTATCCCTGGGGGACTGGAGTGACAGTGAGAATGAGCCAGACTCTGGTGGAAGCTCATCAGGCCGCTCTGGGAAGAACTTTCTCAGGATCCCCTCCCCAAACAAGAATGTTGCCGGCCAGGCTTCCAAAGATAAGGTAGCCAAAGTGCATCTCTTCTGGCTATCCCGCTGCAAAGCCCAGCAGCATCGGAAGCCAGAGTCTGTGTCCCACAAGGCAGAGACACTCATGGAGAGCACAGGAGACGCTAGGCATTCCCAGGGGAGGCACCTCCAGTTGCAGGATGCTCATGAGGAATCTGTGGAGAGCTGGCAGGAAGCTGGGGAGAAAGGGGACACCCCAGAGGACATTGTGCAGCTGATAGACGAGCACGGCGTATATTCCTCTGCCAAGCTGGTGCCCACCCCAGGACTGGCACTCCTCTCTTCCTACCAACAGCAGCTTTTGGAACACGGCAGCCGGGAGAGGGAGGACTTGGAGATCCGGGAGGTGATTGTGGATGAGAAGCCATTTCAGTGTGCCGTCTGTGCCAAGGCCTTCAAGCGGGCATGGGAGCTGTTCAGCCATGAGGTGGTCCACAATGAGGAGCGCCCGTTCCATTGCCAGCTGTGCCAGGTGTGGAAGCAGATGTGGGGGAGTTGGGACGGGGTGGTTTGAAATCATAATTTCCCCTGAGCTATATGGATGTGGGGTGAGGAGCTTGCGCTGCCCATCAGTCCAACCTTTGGAGTGGGTTTAAAGAATCCAGGTGCTATTTTAAGGCAGAGACTTCCGCAACTGGGAGGAACTAAATATAGCACTTCACACAACCTGGTTTCCTCTCACAGGGAAGGCTGCAGTCTCCCAGGAGAGTGTAGAATCCTAAAGACGAAATTGTATTTTGCAGTATCTGGTTAAGTGCAGGCAGGGGTCATTGAGAAAAAGAGGTGCTTGAGTTCATTAGCACAACTCGTTTGCAAAAGTCATTTGCATCTGCCACACATCCCTGACATCACAGAAAGGTGTACTAAATTATATCAGCTCAGCATCTACGTACTTTAAAATGCTTCTTGAATTAAAATTGTCATAATAAAACCTTACGGCCATTATACTTCTAAAATCACTTTCTCCTGTGTGGCCACAGTGGCAGGATGCAGATTTCTGTATGTCTGCTTGATATCTTCTGGTTATTTTTCCATTTTTTGTGGGGGAAAATATTAGAAAGTTTGTCAAATCTAAGCAAAATTCTTTAAAAGGGTTTTGAATGATGATGCCCAGAAGCGAGTATTTGGGCAGGCAAGGAGAAAGAATAAAATTTTAGAGGTTCTGGAGCTCTGCTCCTTTGAGCTACCCACAATGAGGCCTGTCAGGTATATGAACTTCAGTGGGGGTGGGAAGAGAAGATTGTGCAGTCCTTAAAGCAGCCTTTATTCCTTCTAAACATGAAGGGCAGCACACACATCATAGCCCTTCCCCTCCTCACCCACCAAGACTTGTCTTTACCAGCAAGCCAGTTTTGTTTGTCATTTGCTGGCTAACTCCTAAACTGTTTCCTTTCACCGCCAACCTGAGTAGTGCAAAAGGCACTGCTAAGGTGCAAGAGGACAAAATGGTCTTTAACATGTGGGAATACCTAGCGAGAGGGCCAGAACAATATAATGGAAAACCAGCAAGCACTGATTTCTGTACAGAAGCAGTGTGAAAAGTCCATTCTGGTCTGTCTCACAGACAAATTCTGTGGTGCTCTCTGAATGTGTGTGTATTGTTCTTCTATCTATTCCGCCCCCCTCCGTTCTTCAGGCCTCCTTCAAGCGTCACTCTGACTACAAGAGCCACTCTCTCGTGCACACGGAAGAGCGGCCTCACCGCTGCGAGCTGTGTGGGAAGCGTTTCAAGCGAGCGTCCAACCTAGCAGAGCATCGCCGCATCCACTCGAGCGAGCGGCCTCACCGCTGTGTGGCCTGCACCAAACGCTTCAAGACACCCTATGAGTTACAGCGGCACATGCTCACGCATTGTTCAGAGCGGCCCTTTGCCTGTGCAGCCTGCGGGAAGGGTTTTGCAGCAGCAGGGGCCCTCCTCTTGCACCAGCGGCAGCACTGTGACGACAAGCCCCACGTCTGCGGTGTGTGTGGCAAGCGTTTTGCTTACGGACACAGCCTGCGGGTCCATGAGCGGGTGCACACGGGCGACCGTCCCTTTTCCTGCGCCCTCTGCGGCAAGGCTTTCAAACAGTCAAATGCCTTGGCCTCGCACGAGCGTGTGCACACTGGGGAGCGGCCCTTTGCCTGCCCGACCTGCGGCAAAGCTTTCAAGCAGTCGTCCTACTTAGCTATCCACACACGCTCACACACTGGTGAACGCCCCTACGCTTGCGAAGCATGCGGGAAGGCCTTTTCACGGCCCTCACTCCTCTTGCAGCATCAGCGTGTCCACAGCACTGAGCGGCCTCACCGGTGCCAACACTGTGGCAAGCTTTTCAAAGACCTGGCCTACCTGACCGTCCACGAGAAGGTTCACACAGGAGAGACCCCCTACAAGTGCCCAGTCTGTCAGAAGGGCTTTGCACATCCCTCGAACCTGCTGCAGCACCAGCGGATACACCGGGATGGATAGAAAGAGGGACTTGGGTGCCAATATCTTGGTATTAAGAGACTTGTGACCATGCAGTTCTCTCGCCCGGTCCAGCGTGCGCACTGTGATGGACGGAAAGTGCCACTTGCATGCCTTTTGCACATCCACCAGTATGTGGTCCCACTTTGCTGTGTGTGCATTGTGTACAAATGCACTTGAAATTCGTTCTCACCTTTGTTTAGCTCCCCACAGTAGTCTGTGCTTTGTAATAAATAATCGTTTCAAGGGAAATGAGCAGCAGAACTCTATGTGTTTTGCACATCTTGTTCAGCGCAGAACTCAGTATTCTGAATAATTTTCAAGATTTGTTATTGGGATAGGGTTTTTTGTTTTGTTTTTTTGCCAGTTCTAGGTTTCTAGCCCTTATGGCTGCAATGATAATTTAAAAACCATGCCTAGTGAAATTTCACAAACCGCAACATGGAGTTGAACAACAATCCAACTGGGTGGAGGGGAGGCGCTTCAGCATTCTAGGCAACTTTTGTCCTTGATGGCTGGTAAAAGCAAAATTGTTAAATTAGCAAATGCATGCAAATTGGCTTAATTGCATTTGCTTTTTTTTAGCTTGTCAGCATTGTTCCCTTATATTTTATTGGTGCTGGTATAGAATTTGGAAGAAAAGCAGTTTTGATGAACGTATGGCTAGAGAATGACAGAGTCATCCAAAGCAATATTACATCCTTTTAAGTCAGTTGACACCACTGGACTGAGACAGGTATAAATTTGCTTAGTATGACACAGTAAATCTTTCACAGGGCATTGTAATGCTAGCTCTAGGGCAGTGGTGTCAAACTCATTTGTTATGAGGGCTGGATCTGACATAAATGAGATCTTGTCAGGCCAGTCTGGGCCATGTCTGGCCGGGCCATGTGTGTACCTATTTAAGATTAGGTAGCAAAGATATAAACTTTATAAAGGACACAATTAAAGATTTAAAAAAAAAACTTAAAACATGCTTAAAACATTAGCACTTGGTCTTAAAGGTGCTTTCTTTGTATTTCTCCCATGGGATCCAGGGAACTGGGCAAGAGAAACTCTGGCTGTTTCCTTCCTTCCCCAGGGGACCACAAAGAAGAGGAGTCTCAGCCAATAGAAGGAAGAGAGGCTTGGCTCAGTAGCTCTGCAGAGCGATTGAGAGAGCCTGGCAAAGCAAGCTCTGCCTCCTCCCCCTTCCTCTCCAAGGGAGGAACCTTAGCCAAAGGAGAAAATAAAGGCTGTGCTATGTAGCTCCTATGTGATTGAGCAAGCCTTGAGCAAGCTGTTATGCAGAAGGAAGCAAGAGAGAGGGAGAAGGAAGCAGATGGCAGCCAGTTGCTTGCAGGCCTGATACGAGCCCTCTGGGGGCCTGATTTGGCCCCCAAACTGCATGTTTGACACCTCTGCTCTTGGGTATCCCTGAAGTGCAGAAATTAGCGCTGGGAGTGCTTCTAGTATTAACATGCATATGTGGATTCACATGTAATACTCCCTCTAAGCTGTGGAGTCTTGCAAGCAAAAATTCTACTTCATGAACTACTGGCATTAAAGTTGTGAGCTGCTGCATCAATTAGTTTGCTTTGGGGTCATTTTTCCTGAGCTAAGACAAAAATGTGTGAGCTGGAGGCTAAAAAATGTGAGCTAGCTCACACTAACTCAGAGGGAACACTGCATACCTGTCCTTCTGCCCTGGATAATGGGGCCCTGGCCTTTGTAACTCAAAGAGAATGTCAGCAATTCACAGGCCACCCTCTCCTCCCCTTTTTACTGCCATTAAAATACAGGAGACCATGTGCAACAGGCCAGCATTGAGGAGATACGTCACTAACAGTTGTCAGCATCAGAACTCCAGATTGAACACAAATCCACTTTTAATTGAAGTTTTTGATCTTGTGATTCCAGGGGGCCTTTCATAATAAATAAAGTTTCAAGAATCTCCATCACTGGTCAGGTGACCAGTTCTACCTGAAGATCAATGGTTTCAAGCTCCACCTCCCATCACCTGAGGAATGTCCGTTCACCTAATGACACAAATGGGGCTAAAGCCAGGTAACAATAACAGGTGGCATTTGAAACATGCAGTTCTTACACGTCTCAGTGCTCTTACAAAAGACATGCAAGATAACTCGGGGAGGTTTAGGTTGAAAGAATGGGGATTTATCTCCAAGCCACTGTCAGGACTGGTCTTGGCCCTGTATCAACTTGACTGAAGGACACCTCAAGGGTTTGTGACACCCTCCCCCCCATTATCTTAAGTTCCCTGCACCCCAGATCCTCCAGGGGAAGACCCCTTGCCTTCTCTACCACCAGAGCACCAGAGAAATTTCCTATCAAAGAGCTGGTGGAACTGGGAACTGCCTGAGTGGACCTATCCATTCCCAGTCTCCCCAGGAGCAAAGAAGGCAGCCAGAGTAAAAACCTGCACCACATGGCATTGGGGAAAAAATGCTCACCTGGCAACTTTAGGAGGAGAGCCACATTCTCTAGGTCTTCGTGTGCTCCAACTCTGGCTACAGAAAGGGACGAGGTTACTAACTTCCTGTTTAATCCTCCAGTTGGGCTCTAGATTTTACTGCTTCCAGTGCCCTCCACCATAGCTCGTTTTCCAGACTGCTGCCAGTACAAATCTTTGGCTACCCAGTTAAAGTTCCTATTGTGAGAATCCTGATCTCAGCTGTCTGCCAGAGAACTTTTTCCCACTCGGCCAGGCAGAGAATGGGAAAGCCAGCTAATGAGGCAGACCTCCCAGCTCTCGAGCTTAGCCAGTGGACTTCCCTGGTTTGTCATTCATAGTGAAATATGCTACATTTTCTGTAGCATTCCAGCTTGGAGGAGATAAGGAAAGCTGCAGAGATAGATCACTACCAAGTTGTGACCTTTGATTTGCTGTTGCGGGTTAGTAGGGCATTCTTGAGGGATGCCTCCGTATTTGGGACTTTTCCTCTAGAGGGCAGCAATGAGAAAAATTCCTGATTTTCTTTAAATGTAGGTGGGGCTTAAAACACATCTTCAACATAATTAAGATTAGCATCCCCAACCAAAACAGTGAGGGGAAATACCATGGCTGTAAGAAAGGTTGTGCTAAGAAAAGGTGTGTCAGTGGGAGCCATCAAATACCTGATAAGGGTCTGATAGAGCTGCATTTATGGAGGACTGCTGCCCTTAGATGTGCTTCCATATTGGATAATTTCTAAATACTGCTGCACAACATGCCTCCATTTTTGCAGTGTATGCCAAAGATTTGGATCCCATTATTCCAGAAAGGTTAGCCTCTGATGATAAAATCGCTACAGTTCTCAAAAGGCTTCAGAAGGAAAAAATAACCCCAACAAATTATTTTTGTTGCTGTTATTGTTGTTATTATTAATTGGCAATTTAATTTGGAATGTGTTCAGGAACAGAGGCCACTCTAATCTGGACTGTTCTGACTTCACCTTCAGTGCACTTTCGAGGCACTGGATGGGGGCAGGGGGTAGAATTCTCAGAAAGCCATTCAGTTGCCCTTGTTAGCTTTAGAGAGATCACAGGAGCTACTTTTCTCTCCCAAATGAAAATCTGGCAACTGATAGTGGTAATTATCCTTTAGTGGAGTGCCCTGAAGGCAAAAAAATACAATCACTGAGCCAAGTACTAAAACTGTCTGTTTCCTAAATGTAGATATCCTAATTGAACTTACACAGATTTCAAGGAGGTTGGTGTGGAGAGATGTACTAGATTCCTTGCCTTAAATTGCAGTGGAGTAAAAGGGGAAATCCTTCCTGGGGCAAGAGAGAAGGAATGCCAGTGACTGCCTACTCTACCACAGAAGTGCCTTGCAGCATCAGTCTAAGCATCCATCTAGTTCAGCATCCTATTCCCCACAGTGGCATGTCAAGGACTCCGTTGTTTGCTTCCTAGCTATTGGTATTCCAAAGGACTCTGCTTCTCATTACGGTGGTTCTATTGAGCTGGCGTGATTGAACCACTGTTAATAGAACTCTCCTCTTAAAGGCACAGGCTGTTGTCTTATAGCTTTTAATCCATCCACCCACCAAATATTCCACATTGTCACCAAACCTTGACCCTAAGACACAAGTAAACAAATTAGGGCATAAAAACAGCATTCCAGACAAGGCATCTTTACTTACAAGTGGAGGAGCCATTTTTTGTTGTTCTCTTTTTAAACTGCAATGCAACACAAGCGTTCTGATGCATTACCAACTTAAGCAGTCACTGTGCATTGCGAGAATTTGCATACAATGTATATGTGTACTTTAAAAAAATGAGCTATGTAGTTGTTTCTTGGCCTCCCAATGTTTTCTACAGCATGCAGGCATAATTGAGTAAGCAACAAGGGCTCTTTCTTCTATTCCTACCCCTTTCTTTTGTGGATATAATTAATAGCAAAAAACCCCTTTAATGTCCTGGGGCCAAGCACCTTAGGATAAAGATTTTGTAATTATTACCTCTGCTTTGCATAATTAAACCTTCCACAGTTGAAATGATAGTTGTTTTAAACCTATTACAATGTCAGTGAATGGAACAATGTCACTTTATTTAAACTGAGGTGAAAGCATCTTCTTCTTGGTCCCTATGTGCAGAAGTCTTTATGCTGCTGGCATGGTAACAAACATCCACCTGGTCACCAGGATACTTGCTTATTTATAGAAACAGCCGGCCATTTTGTTTTCAATGGTGACAGTTAAGAAGTATGCTGTCACCAGATTAAAGAAACCTAAAATGGTTGTATGTTTTAGTTTAATGATCCTTTATCTAGATCTGCATACAACTTCATAGCATTATATCTAATTCTAAACATGGCTACTTAAATCTAGAGACTGGAACTATGAACAGGCAAAGTAGATTTTTTTATGAGCGTGAGAAAAGCTGCAGGTTTGCAGAAACATCTAGGGTGGCCATAATGTCTGAAGGCCAGCCAGGGACACCTTTGGGGGGGGGAAGGTAGGGGTGCGCGCGCGCGAAGCGCGCGCGTTGCCGGAAACAGGAAGTGATGTCCCTTCCGGTGATGTCATGCCACCGCCGGAAACAGGAAGTGACATCACTTCCTGTGACATCATTTCCCCCGCGCCACCTGCCGGAAACAGGAAGTGACGTCACTTCCGGTGATGTCATGTCACCGCCAGAAACAGGAAGTGACATCACTTCCTGTGACATCATTTCCCCCAAATGCCACTGCCGGAAACAGGAAGTGACTTCACAGCACTTCCTGTGACGTCCCCAAAAATCCCCCAAATATCACCGCCGGAAACACCAAGATTATTTATAGAGAGGGAAAGGGGGAAATAAAGTTAAATAAAACTCTTTTTTTACTTTTTTCAACGTGAGAAGACTAGAGAGAACGGGTTCCACGCTGAGAAGCCAGACAGCTTCCAGTGAGATTCCAGGGGAAGTTCTCCAAGAGAGTTATGCCTACACTATTAGTACAGTGTAGTGAAGCAGAATTACAGAAATCCTGACTGTCATTTGGAATAAAAAGAGAGCCATCTCTTAGAACGGGATGGTGGTGCAAATGTAAAAAGGAGCTCCTTTGATGTATCACTACTGCATTTTTACATGCAAAACTGGTATGAACCTCTCTCTGGGTGCACACTACTTACATACAACTCTCTATCACAGATCTGTAGGAAAAACAGTATGCTAAGACACTAGGGTCAGGTTCCCTGCATAAGAACATAAGAGAAGCCACGTTGGATCAGGCCAGTGGCCCCTCCAGTCCAACACTCTGTGTCACATAAGAACATAAGAGAAGCCATGTTGGATCAGGCCAGTGGAGGGAGGGAGCTCCCTCCAAGTGGGAGAAAAAATCAAGAAGGTAGGCTGGAAATGGGGCCTGCAAACCAGAGCAGCACGTTCTACCACACTCTCCATTCTCTGCATGGTTCTGCCTAGAGTCACATGTCTTTACAGGTCTCTCATGTAAAAATAATTCCGTCATGCTTCCAAGCACATAGTGCCAGATTTAGCTTGTGATAGGTGCTCTTGAGATTAGTGCCCTTTAGATTGTTTTAGAAATGCTCTTTAGTTTAGGCTTCTTTCTTTCCTTTCAACTGCAACCTGAATGTGAACTGAATCTACTTTAATAAATGTAATCTTTATTTTGTAATATTCTTCTTGGGAGATTTATTTTCTTCACTCAATATCACACTTCTGTGACTGGACGAACTCTGCTGTATTAACCAAATATCACAATAATAACACCCAATGAGGCTGATGGGCAGTAGATTCAAGACAGACAAAGGAAGCAGTTTTTTTTAACTCAACAGGTGATTTAAATGTAGAATTCATGACCAGAGGATGTAGCAATGCCCACAAGCATAGATAGCTTTAAAAGGGGAGCAGTTAAATTATAAAGGCTAGGTCTATCAGTGGCTACTAGCCATCATGGCTGAAGAGCACCTCCATGTTCAGAGGCAGTAAACCTCTGCATCCCAGAGCCAGGAGGCAACTATCAGGGGAAGGCCTCAGCCTCTGTGCTCTGTCATTGGACCTCCAGAGGAACTGGTGGGCCACTGTGTGAGGCAGGATGCTGGACTAGATGGACCACTGAGCTATGGCCTCTTTCCAAATTCAATTAATTTGAGTATATTAAAAATTGTACTTGTACAAAAAAACCTGTACAAATTGTAAGAATATCAGAACTGATGACAGTAAATAAAAGAAGCCACTTCAGTTGACCATCATCCCCTCCAGCCATTAAAGAATTATGGAAATTTTAATTTCAAAACACAAACACCATTGCTTGCCTCTGCATAGCAACCCTTTCTAAATAGTCTCCTGATCCCCATCCAAGTAAAAACTGGGATAACCCTGCTTAGCTTCATGAAATCTAATAAGACCAGGCTAGCCTATCTACACAGGTCAGAAATATGAGGACTTTAAGAAACTGGTCAACATCAGCCCAAAAGCTGTTAAGACTGGTACTGCACAAATGACAACATTCTAACAGTCACATTCACTCAAAACCACTGCTTATAAATGAAATCTCAACCCTTTTATACAAAAGAGAGACCTGGGAATATAAGATTTCATTAAAAGGCACTTTTTTGCGACAAGTTAAGATATTTTACCATGCAAGTATTGATTCAGTTGAGGATTGTGTGGCAAAAATATGAGCTAGCTCTACAAAATGCAAAATACACACACTGGGGTCAGTTCCATTATAGGGCATCTGACCTCTCTAAGGACCTGCTCCATTTTTTGGAGAGTGCTGCATGACATAAAGCACAGGTCATTTGTCTGTCTTCCTCTCCTCTTCAAAGTCCATCCATTTGCAGTTTCCCTCACTTGCTAAAATTTAAAAGGAATGTCCATCTGGGAAACCCAAGAAGCCTCCCAGTCTCCAGAATCTACCTTACATCAGATGGCAAAGTTATAAATATCAAAACATTCCGTATCTAGCAGAACTCAAAACAGACAAGCTGCATGCTGTCTGTTCTGCTTAAAATACCACAATGCATTTGATAAGCAGCATTTATTTCAATTCCAGGAGATGCATGATCAAAATGCAAGCTTCAAGCCCCCACAGTGCATGCACATTGAGAATTACCAGTCCCAACACACTATTTATTTGCTGTTTTCAGCCTACTATCACATCTGAGCCTGGCTTAATGGAAATAACTTGTTTCATCTACATCCAAGCTCATGAGGAGACAACTAATGGGACAAATGAAGTCTATTTGCACTCAGTTCAGAACAGATAAATGAAAGCAGATACAGTGGAGGAAAGCTGTTGCCTTCAACAGGGCTTTTTTGTAGGGGGGGAAGCAGGAACTCATTTGCATATTATGCCACACACCCTGACAACACCATTGTTTCGTTCAGGGCTTTTTTTTTTTTTTTTTAGAGAAAGCCCAGCAGGAACTCATTTGCACATTAGGCCACACTAGGGTTGCCAAGTCCAATTAAAGAAAAATCTGGGTACTTTGGGGGCGGAGCCAGGAGACTTTGGGGGTGGAGCCAGGAGACATTGGGGGTGGAGCCAGGGACAAGGATGTGACAAGCATAATTGAACTCCAAAGGAGTTCTGGCCATCACATTTAAAGGGACGGCACACCTTTTCAATGCTTTCCTTCCATAGGAAATAATGAAGGATAGGGGCACCATCTTTTGGGGCTCATAGAATTGGACCCCCTGGTCCAATCTTCTTGAAACTTGGGGGGTATTTTGGGGAGAGGCACTAGATATTATACTAAAAATTTGGTGCCTCTACCTCAAAAAATAGCCCCCCCAGAGCCCCCAAAACCCACGGATCAATTCCCTATTATTCCCTATGGGAATCGTTCTCCATAGGGAATAATAGAGTGCCCAGTAGACATTTCCCCCCCCCCATGCTTTCTAAAGCGGGGGGAGGGCCTCCAAACCAGGGAATCCCCTCCCCCCTCCCTCTCACACACACAAATACTTACCAGATTGGGGAACTCTACTTGCTGTGAAAACGAAAGGGAAAAAAAAGGGAGGGGCTGTTCTCCGAAGCTCTTCCTGCCCAGCCTTAAAGGAGCCACACATTTTACAAACGGCTCAGGATCTCAACAATATGAAGCCTGCAGGTATGTTCTCCCCCCCCCACCCCCCCTTCCCGATTTCTGGGGGGCGGGAGATTAGGCTGCGAACCCAGAAGTCCCCCGCCAGAGCAGAGGGGGTTGGGAAGCCTAGGCCACACCGCTTTCAGCCCCCTCCCTGCCTGCCGGGGGGGGGGGAGAGAAAACAAAAACAAACAGAACTCCCCAGAAAACAAAAAGCTTACCTTCTTGCAGGCAGGGATATAGATATAGCCAGCAGGCGGGCGAAGCGGGAAGGGAAGGGAAAGGAAAGGCAGGCCGGAGACTGCTGGGCTGCCGCCCGGCCCAGGCAGCCACCCAGCAGGCGGGAGGGAAGGGAAGGGAAAGGCAGGCCCGAGACCGCTGGGCCGCCGCGCGGCCCAGGCAGCCATCCAGCAGGCGGGCCGGGGTCTCCTTCCCCGTGGAGAGACCCCCTGCCCGCCCGGAAGCCCCAACAGGAAGCCACGGCTCAGCGCCGCCGCCTCCTTCTCCTCCGAGGCCGCCCCAGCATGCCCCTTGCCGCCCGCGCAGCAGAGGGGCCGGGCGCCGGGCGGAGAAGCGAAGCAGGCCCACGCATGCCGCCTTTGCCCCTGCAGAGAGTGGAGGGGCGGGGCGCAAGTCCGGCCTGCTCCTGCTCCTCCAGCGTTGCTGCTCAGGGTCCTAGAAGGACCCAGATTCGGGACTTTCCACGCTTCTCCGCAGCTGCTCCTCCGAGATGGGCTCAGGAGGAGCAGCTACGGAGAAGAGGCAGCAGCAGCAGCGCAGCCTCCGCCCGCTTCCGCCGGCTCCTCTCGCTGGCTGGCTAAACCGGGACTTATAATGGTCCCGGTATAGCAAGCCCGGGAGGCGGGAATTGGGGCCCAAAAGAGGGACATTCCCGGCTGACCGGGACGATCTGGCCACCCTAGAAACATCTGAAATCATTCCCAAATGGGGGCATTAACCCCTAAAAATATTAGAAGCAGTGCCTGTAGCTTTAAGAAATGAATGCTCTCAGTGGCCATTGCTCAGCAGCCATATGATGTAGTGGTCAGAGTTTCAGACTAGGCTGTAGGGAATCCAGGTTCAAATCCCCACTTGTGCCATGGAATCTTGGTGGGTGAACTGGGGCCATTCACGTACTCTCAGCCTAACCTAAACCACAGGTTTGTTGAGAGGATAAAATGGAGAAGCAGAGAATGATGTAAGTTGCTTTGCATCCCCACTGGGGAAAAAGGTAAGTGAAGCAAATATAGATGAAGATGGGTGTCAAGTCTGTCTATAACTCTGGCTCAAGCACAGAGCATGCTGGGTAGAACCAAAGTGTAATCAAATGCTGCTAGCTCATCCCCTCTTCCTTTCCCCCCCTCCCTTAGGGAGTTAGTACTGCTTTGAAATGGTAATGTGTGAAAGTCTTATCTGTGCCTTCTCAGCCTAGGCTCCGGGGAGAGGAAGAAGCCTGGAAGTATCAAGGCCAAACAGGCCTCTAATCAACATGAGAATGTATTTGTAACATCTATGTGTGAATGTCCCCTGCACAATTCCACACACCCCCCCGTAGGAATCCTTTTGAAGTATACCTTATATGCAATGTATCTACTGTATGTACTTTAGTCTTTTCAAGACCTGGCTTAGGCCACAAGTAACAGTATCAATAAAATAGAGTCTTTGTATCCACAACGACTCATCATTGAAACTGCAGACTTGACATTTTGAAAAGATTCCAGGAGACGGGAAGCTTCCCAACACGGAGGAAGAGCCGCCGGCACCTTGGCACGTCTTAGATGCCAGGCGAGCCACGGTTTCCCCTCCACAGTTCCAGCTTGTGGTCACCCCCCAGCAATGGCAGCCAAGGACCTCAACCACTACCGTGGACGAGGCGCCCGCACGCAGGGACGCGATCCTGACCCGCCACATGAGGAGGGTGCAGATGACCGAGACGGAGCCCACCAACCTGGGCACCTTAGAGCCAGGCGAGGTCGACTCCATCCTTGTGGCCCGGGTACATAAGAACATAAGAGAAGCCATGTTGGATCAGGCCAATGGCCCATCCAGTCCAACACTCTGTGTCACACAGTGGCCAAAATTTTTATATATATATATATACACACACTGTGGCTAATAGCCACAGTGTGTGTATATATATATGGACCTCCATACTAACTGATGGACCTCTGCTCCATATTTTTATCTAAACCCCTCTTGAAGGTGGCCATGCTTGTGGCTGCCACCACCTCCTGTGGCAGTGAATTCCACATGTTAATCACCCTTTGGGTGAAGAAGTACTTCCTTTTATCCGTTTTAACCTGTCTGCTCAGTAATTTCATCGAATGCCCACGAGTTCTTGTATTGTGAGAAAGGGAGAAAAGTACCTCTTTCTCTACTTTCTCCATCCCATGCATTATCTTGTAAACCTCTATCATGTCACCCCGCAGTCGACGTTTCTCCAAGCTAAAGAGTCCCAAGCATTTCAACCTTTCTTCATAGGGAAAGTGTTCTAGCCCTTTAATCATTCTAGTTGCCCTTTTCTGGACTTTCTCCAATGCTATAATATCCTTTTTGAGGTGTGGCGACCAGAACTGCACACAGTGCTCCAAATGAGACTGCACCATCGATTTATACAGGGGCATTATGATACTGGCTGATTTGTTTTCAATTCCCTTCCTAATAATTCCCAGCATGGCGTTGGCCTTTTTTATTGCAAACGCACACTGTCTTGACATTTTCAGTGAGTTATCTACCACGACCCCAAGATCTTTCTCTTGATCAGTCTCTGCCAGTTCACACCCCATCAACTTGTATTTGTAGCTGGGATTCTTGGCCCCAATGTGCATTACTTTGCACTTGGCCACACTGAATTGCATCTGCCACGTTGACGCCCACTCACCCAGCCTCAACAGGTCCCTTTGGAGTTCCTCACAATCCTCTCTGGTACTCACTACCCTGAACAATTTAGTGTCATCCGCAATCTTGGCCACTTCACTGCTCACTCCCAACTCTAAATCATTTATTAATAAGTTAAAGAGCATGGGACCCAGTACCGAGCCCTGCGGCACCCCACTGCTTACCGTCCTCCACTGCGAAGACTGCCCATTTATACTCACTCTCTGCTTCCTATTACTCAGCCAGTTTTTGATCCACAAGAGGACCTGTCCTTTTACTCCATGACTCTCAAGCTTTCTAAGGAGCCTTTGATGAGGAACTTTATCAAAAGCTTTCTGGAAGTCAAGGTAAACAACATCTATCGGGTCTCCGTTGTCCACATGTTTGTTCACCCCCTCAAAGAAATGTAACAGGTTAGTGAGGCAAGATCTTCCCTTACAGAACCCATGCTGAGTCTTCCTCAGTAACCCGTGTTCATCAATGTGCCTACTCATTCTGTCCTTGATAATGCTTTCTACCAACTTTCCCGGTATTGAAGTCAGACTTACTGGCTTGTAATTTCCCGGATCTCCTCTGGAACCCTTTTTAAAGATGGGGGTGACATTTGCTAGTGGTTACCGGAAGACGATTTCGAATGTGAGGAGAAGGGGGCCGAAGAACCGCTACCAAAGGACATGCACGAGGAAGACGCTCGCCTTTTTTGGGCCATGGTCCAAAAGGAAGTTGATGGGGCAGTTAAGAATCTAAAGGATGAGATGCAGGCGATGACCGCCCAGATATCTCGTGCTCTGGGGATAGCTGGGCCGCGGAAACCCCACCAACCTCCGCTGGTCCGCCTACCCCCAGCCCCGCAGCAAGCCCCGGTGATGCCCCAGCAGGCGGGACAGGCGCCACCGCTGGCGGCACCGCATACCCCCTGGGACAGAGGGAGAGGGCGTGAGCTGGAGGCCACCTTTGATGGGGATCCAGACGAGGTGGAGTATTTTGCTATCCAATAGCTACATGCACTACTGGGGGAACACCTTCCCGGACGAGTTCAGCCGAGTTGACTACTTGGGATCGAAGCTGAAGGGGGACGCGAAGAGGTGGTACGTAAGCCTGTACGAGGCCATGAGCCCGGAACTGGACTATGTGCAAACTTCAATTCAGGCTCTGATGGCCCAGTACAAGGACCCCCTCCAGGAAACTCGAGCCCTGGCCGCCCTGAGAGACATGCAGCAGGGCCCCAGAACCATCCAAGAGTACGCCTCTGAGTTCCGGACCAATGCAGCAAAGGTGCGGGGGTGGAGTGAACTGATGAAGATCGAGCACTTCACCCGGGGCCTGAACGCTGGCATCCTGGATCAGGCCCTTACCCAAGCCAGACCTACCACGCTGGTGGGCTGGATACAATTGGCCGGGGAGGTCAAGACCAACATGAAGCAGGTGGCCATGCAGTGTCAACACCAGTCCGGAAAGGGGCCACAAAAAGCTAACCCCAAAGCGGAGCCCAAGAAACCCACCGGGGGAAAACCCACCGGGGGAAAACCCACCGGGTCCCGCAAGTGCTTCCCTTGAGGCGACCCGGGCCACCTCGCCTCCAGCTGTCCAGCCCCCTCCAAGAATCCATCGGGGGGGCTGAAGGCAAGCACCCTGACCCCCAAGAAACCGCCCGGCCGTCCTAAGGAAGTGGTGAAGAGCAGCCTCGCCACGGTGGAGGAGCCAGATGAAGACGTGTTCCTGTCGGTGGAGCTGAGCGACCTAACCTGGGCGTCCAAACCGTCGGAAAACGAGAACGACCTGCTCTGAAGGGTGCCAACCAGCAGGTCGAGGAGGAGCCGGCACCACTGAGGGTGAGAGTGACGGGACACTTGTACTTTGTAGTAGTGAAACTGCTGAACACTAAACTGAAGAGGTTCATGCAGGTCCGGGCCCTAGTAGACTCGGGGTGCAACCGGGAACTAATTACGCCCAACCTGGTGGAGGCTGTGGGACTAGAGAGCACGCCTTTGCCATGCCCGATGCAGTTCGAGCAAATGGATGGGTCGATAATGCGAGGGGAGCCATGCAGGCTAGAGACTCAGTTCTTACCAATGGGAATTGAGGAGCACTGGGATCAGGAATCCTTTGTAATCGCCCCCTCATGCTCCTATCCAGTAGTATTGGGGGTGGGATGGCTAGCAAAACATGAGCCTCGCATACAGTGGGGGGAACAGACTATTAGATTCATAGACCCCCTCTGCCGAACCCACTTCTGGAACCCTGCCTGGGGTCCGTGGGCTCCGGTGGCCAGGGAAAGAGTATGCATGTCAGTGGAGGAGATCCACGCAGTCCCTAAAGCATACCAGGACCTGATGGGGGTGTTTAGCGAACAAGGAGCGAACCAATTGCCCCCGCACTGGAATATGGACTGTGCTATAGAGCTGATCCCAGGGCAGACTTTACCCAGGGCCAAACTATACCCCATGGGATGGGCGGGAAAAAAGGAACTCCGCAAGTTCTTAGACCATAACTTGGAGAGGGGTTTCATCTGCCGGCAACGCCCCCCCGTGCCGCCCCAGTACTATTTAGGAAAAAGGACGGCTCACTTCGACTTTGCACAGATTTTCACGGGATTAACGCAATCTCAACGACCAACGCCTACCCCATCCCCTTCATCTGGGACTTATTAAGCACAATGCCGGAGGGAAAGATTTTCACCAAGCTGGACTTGAGGGACGCGTACTTCCGAGTGCGCATCAAGGAGGGGGATGAGTGGAAAACTGCCTTCAATACACCAATGGGACAGTTCGAATACTTGGTCATGCCCTTTGGGTTGCAAGGAGCCCCTGGGGTATTCATGAACTTTATAAATGATGTACTCAGAAAATACCTTTTCAAGGGGGTGGTGGTGTACCTGGATGACATCATTATTTATTCGCAAGATGTGCAGTCCCATGTGAAGTTGGTGAGGGAGGTACTTAGCACATTGATAAAGCACCAACTGTACGCCAAGCTATCTAACTGCGAGTTCCATAAAAGCGAGTTGGACTATCTAGGGTTTCGGGTGTCGGGGAAGGGGTTGGCGATGGACCCGGCAAAAGTGCAGGCAGTAATAGACTGCCCCCCCCCCCCGAGGACACGTAGACAGCTCCAATCCTTCCTCGGATTTGCAAATTTCTATAGGTCCTTCATAGAGGGGTTCGCCCAGATCGCCCTCCCCTTGACTGAGTTGCTAAAAACCAAGGGGAAAGGGTCGGAGGCCAAGCGGCCGGGAGCCCGTCTCAATTGGAGCCCGAAATGCCAAGTGGCTTTCGACAAATTGAAATGCCTGTTCACTAGTGAGCCGGTCCTAAGCCACCCAGATGAGCGACAACCCTTCATTGTGGAATATGACGCGTCCGATGTGGCCGTCGGAGCCATATTCATGCAAAAGGATAGGGGTGGGCAACTGAAACCATGGGCCTATATTTTCCGAAAATTTTCCTCTGAGCAGAGGAACTGGTCAGTCTGGGACAAGGAGGCTTTTGCCGTGACTTTCGCGCTAAAAACATGGCGATCATGGCTGGAAGGGGCGAAAGTACCGTTTGAAATCTGGACTGATCACAAAAACCTCGAAGCTCTCACCAGCAAAAGGAAGCTGAGTGAGAAGCAAATCAGGTGGGTGGGATTCTTCTCTAAATTCGACTTCAGGTTAAGGCACATCCCGGGGGCAAAGAACTTTTTGGCGGACGCCCTCTCTCGCCTCCCTCAGCACGAAAGTCAGAAGGAGGAAGTAGTGGACTCTTTAATTCCCCCCTCACAAGTGGCTGCTGTAGTAACCACTTGATCCCAAAAGAAATGGAGCCTGGAGGGCTGGGGAACCGAGAAACTCGCTGCCGAGACAGAAAAGGAAGGGGACGACTGCCCGGGGGAAATCCAAGAGGGGAGACGGGCTATGGTATAAAGGAGAGAAGCTATATGTCCCCAAGAGCTTACGGGCAGAGGTGTTGCACTTTTGCCACTCCAACAAACTGGCGGGACACTTCAGCTATATAAAGACGCTCCACTTAATCAGTAGGCAATTTTGGTGGCCATCTATGAAAAAAGATGTGTCGGAATTCGTAGCCTCCTGCCCGATTTGCATCATAGCCAAGAGGCGGGGAGGGAAGCCGCCAGGGCTACTCAAACCTCTAGAGATGGCCAAAAGACCATGGTCAATAGTGTCCATAGACTTTATTGTGGAACTGCTGCCCTCTCATGGCAAGAGTGTGATAATGGTGGTGGTGGACACATTTTCCAAACAAGCCCACTTCATCCCCTGCACCCAGCTCCCCACCACCAAGAAACTAGCCCAACTGTTTTTCAGTCACGTGGTCAAACTCCACTCATTCCCAGACAAGGTTATTAGTGACCGCGAGCCACAGTTCGTTGCCAACTTCTGGTGGGTGTTCTGTAAATTGACAGGCATAGAGCAAGGACTGAGTTCTGCCTACCACCCGCAGATGGACGGACAGACAGAACGTGTGAACGGGATCCTAGAGCAATATTTACGTTGTTTCATCAATCACCGACAGTCTACTCCCCTTCGCAGAGTATGGGTACAATAACAGCATGCATAGCTCCACCAAAACCTCGCCCTTTCAGACAGTACACGGGTATGAGGGGAAGCCAATCCCTTCGCTCCCAGGAGGGGCTCCCTCTCCCGAACCAACCTCTTTTGAACAGTGGTGGCAAAAACTGAGTGAAAGCTGGGCAACGATCCAAGAAAACTTAGAAACAGCTAAAGAGACTTACAAGAAGCAATATGACAAGTCCCATGTCCCCACTTGGGACTTTAAAGTAGGGGACTCTGTATTTGTATCTACAAAGAATTTGCCACTCACCCAGCCTTCTAAAAAGCTAGCCTACAAGTTTCTGGGACCTTTCAAAATCAAGAGGGTCATTAATCAGGCCACAGTAGAGCTGGAGCTGCCAAAGATGTTTAGTAAAGTGCACCCTGTATTTCATTGCAGCTTACTCCATCGAGACCCTGGAACTTCGGTTTGGCATCCTCGAACACCAGCCCCCCAACCTATCCTGATTGGGAATCAGAGCCACCACGAAGTACAAGAAATTCTGGACTCTAAAGTCAAACGGGGAATTCTGTATTACTTAATCAAATGAAAACACTTTCCCTCTTCTGAAAATGATCTAATACGAAAGTTTCATCAGAAATGTTCCCACAGGGCGGTGGAGGCAGCTTGGGGGGGGTAGTATGTCAAGTCTTTTTATAACTCTGGCTCAAGCACAGAGCATGCTGGGTAGAACCAAAGTATAACCACATGCTGCTAGCTCATCCCCTCTTCCTTCCCCCCCTCCCTTAGGGAGTTAGTCCTGCTTTGAAATGGTAATGTGTGAAAGTCTTATCTGTGCCTTCTCAGCCTAGGCTTGGGGGAGAGGAAGGAGCCTGGAAGTATCAAGGCCAAACGGGCCTCTAATCAACATGAGAATGTATTTGTAACATCTATGTGTGAATGTCCCCTGCACAATTCCCCCCCCCCGTAGGAATCCTTTTGAAGTATACCTTATATGCAATGTATCTACTGTAGATACTGTAGATAAAATAGAGTCTTTGTATCCACACCGACTCATCATTGAATCTGCAGACTTGACATTGGGAAGCAGCTAAAAGGCAGGTTGACTGGTAGGTGGGAAGGTAAGAATTAGTAGGGAAAGTTAAGTATATGGGGGTCATCAGGAGGGTGAAAGGAAATAATGTAGGGAAGGGGGATGCAGGGGAAAGGGAGCCATCCCCCATACATTCTTGCAAGTTCCTCAGCTCAGCCCAGAATCCAGCATTTTGCAACGTGACCCGGGCCAGCCACCAGGCTTGTGCAACTAGACCACAGTTCTTTTCAGGTACAGCCTACAATGGAGGGAAGGAGGAAAAGCCGAAGGTGGCGAGAAGATAAAGTGAGGTTGGCTAGTGAGTTAGAGAAATAGAAGCAGAAAGAAGGGAGAGGCTATGGAGACTTTCAAGGAAGGGGAAAGGAGATGCCCTCCCCTACAAGTTCTTGCAAGTTCCTCACTTGTGAATATATACTTCTGAAGGGGGAGTAAAAGAACATAGTTTGTTTTCCGTGATGGTCACACACATATAAGCAACATTTTAAAAGAGAAAATATGCCCAGGGGTCCATGTGCAAAAATAGAAGGAAATGTAGAAGCAGACAAAGTAAAATCACCATTTGGAAAACAAACTCAACACTTAATAACACACATGGTGTGATAACATTAAAAAGGTGTATACTATAATAGTATCAAGGCATCATATGCAAATGTTTGCAAATGTCAAACTGAAAAATAAATGGAGGGCCACAGAAATCAAAAGAGCATCCAATTGCTCCAGAAACTAGGTTTGCCATGTCCCCCATAGCCACCAGCAGGAGACTGAGGGAATAGGATTGCCAGATCCAGGTTGGGAAACTCTTGAGATCCAGTTTGGTGTAGTGGTTCAGTGTGCGGACTCTTATCTGGGAGAACCGGGTTTGATTCCCCGCTCCTCCACTTGCACCTGCTGGCATGGCCTTGGGTCAGCCATAGCTCTGGCAGAGGTTGTCCTTGAAAGGTCAGCCGCTGTGAGAGCCCTCTCCAGCCCTACCCACCTCACAGGGTGTCTGTTGTGGGGGAGGAAGGTAAAGGAGATTGTGAGCCGCTCTGAGACTCTTTGGAGTGGAGGGCGGGATATAAATCCAATATCTTCTTCTTCTTCTTGGAAATTTAGAGGTAGAACCTTTCAAGCACTAGGACCTCAGTCTTATAGAGTCCACCTTCCAAAGCTGCCATTTTCTCTGGGGAATCTGATTACTGTAGTCTGGAAATGAGCTGTAATTCCAAGGGATCCCCAGGTCCAACCTGGAAGATGGCAAATCTATAAATACGACAAGTATTGACCTGCAAACCAGATTTTCCTCATGGCAATCCTCCTGTATAGATGGAAAAGCTTCTGTTTCCTCAATATGGCCCTTTAAGAGTTCACTGTGTGTGTGGGGGGGATACTTTTGTAAGGTGTAACAACCTTTGTTAGTCTCCTTATGGCAAGCCATGAAGAATTTCACAGCCCAAGCTGAAATATCCATCTTCTTAAAACGCATACTGGTCCGTAGGAGGAGAACTTATTCTTAAGAATGTGTCTTGCGTAATAACAGTCATTAAACAGTTTGGGAATTAAATACTCGAGTAGTTGTTTGCAGCTAAGTTGAAGGGTGGGGTATAGCCCACATTGTGAGTGCAGCCCATAGCAGCAGGCCTATGCACAGTAAAAGCAAGGAAGTATTTTTAAAAACCATGTAAAACCCCAGAAACCAGGAGCTTTGGTGAAGGAAAGCTATGTGGCGGGGGTGGTTTGTACATTTTTACATCACAGGCAGGGGGTAAGTGGGTGGCGGGAACAAAAACACAGGCTTTAGCCATAGAGGAAAAGGCAAAACAACACACACTCACCACAAACCTTGTCCTTAAATGAGAGTCATAACATCTGATTCTCATTATTTCCACCCACACATGCTTTTTTTTTTTTTTTTTGAGCCAAGCTCAGAGGCTCAATGGACTTTGTATTGGGCCTTCTGTTAATGATTTGCTTTCAGGGTCCTGTTCTTGGTACAGCTCTTGTGAAGATGGAGAGACCCTGTTTGAGGTCTTCAGGAGAGGCAAAGGGAATACTGCGCGTGAGACTAGTGAGTGGGACGGAGGCCTCAGGTCTCCTCTCCTTGTGCACACGAGCACATCTCCCCACCCTGTGAACCTACTGCTACCTCCTCTAACCTCTGCTGCTCTCTGGGTATCCCCAAAAGAGGCATTTTTTGCACAGGTGAGTGCACAGTTTTGGAATGTGTGTATATTTGATGCCCTAGGGTTGCCAGCCTCCAAATGGGGCCTGGAGATCTCCCGCTTTTACAACTGATCTCCAGCTGGCAGAGATCAGCTTCCTTGGAGAAAATGACTGCTTTGAAGGGTGGGCTGTATGGTATTGTACCCTGCTGAGGCTCCTCCCCTCCCCAAATCCTGCCCTCTCCTGGATCCATCCCCAAAGTTCCAGATATTTTCTAATACAGATCTTGCAACCCTATGTCAGGCTTCTCTTTTCCATGAGGGCCACTGTGGTCTCCCATCATATCGTGAGCATTGGGGCTTGTTCACCCATTGTTCTGCCATTTTGTTTACACACAGAGCCACCAAGCAGAATTCTGAAGCTCATCCATTCTGCCCCACAGTGCATAAAAGCAGTGTGTATCATGTAGGGCTGCCAATCCCCAGGTGGGGGCAGGGGGTCCCCCAGTTTGGAGACCCTCCCCCTGCTTCAGGGTTGTCAGAAAGCGGGGGGAGGGGAGGGAAGGGAAATGTCTGCTGGGAACTCTAATATTCCCTATGGAGATTTATTCCCATAGAAAATCATGGAGAATTGATCCACGGGTATCTGGGGCTCTGGGGGGGGCTGTTTTTTGGGATAGAGGCACCAAATTTTCAGTATAGCATCTAGTGCATCTCCCCAAAATACCCCCCAAGTTTCAAAACGATTGGACCAGGGGGTCCAATTCTATGAGCCCCAAAAAGAAGGTGCCCCTATCCTTCATTATTTCCTATGGAAGGAAGGAATTGAAAAGGTGTGCTGCCCCTTTAAATGTGATGGCCAGAACTCCCTTTGGAGTTCAATTATGCTTGTCACAGCCTTGATCTTGGCTCCACCCCTAATGTCTCCTGGCTCCACCCCCAAAGTCTCCTGGATCCTCTCCCAAAGTCCCCAGATATTTCTTGAATTGGACTTGGCTAGTATCATGGCTTCCACTAGACCCATCTGGCAGGACACTTGTTGGAATCAGGTAGGCCCCAGTACATGCTTCCCACAACCTATCAGGCATTCCCTAGGGTTGCCAGATCTTGTTAGGGGAATACCTAGAGGTTTTAGGAGTGGAACCTGAGGAGAGGGGGCGGGGGTGGAGAGAGGACACTTCAGACTCTCTTACCCATGCCATTTCCTTGATTGAAATAGAGTCGCCAGCTCTGGCCTGAGAAATACCTGGAGATTTTGGGGGGTGAAGCATGGAGACAGTGTGGTTGGGAAGGGAGGGACCTCGACATGGTACAGTGTGATACAGTCTATCCACCAAAACAGTCATTTTCTCCAGGAGAATTAATCTCTGTTGTCCAGATAAGTTATGAAAGCAGGAGATTTCCAGACCTCACCTGGAGGTTGGCAACAGTAGACTGGAAAAAGCCCAGTGCAAATAGCAGCTCCCTGGGGTATTTCACTTTAGGAATCAGCTTAGAGGGAGGTTTAATTTCCCCTCCACACACACATACCACAATCCTGATCTGAACTGGGTCTGCTCATAGAAGAAGAAGAAGACTGAAGATTTATACCGCACCCTTCTCTCTGAATCAGACTCAGAGTGGCAAACAATCTCCTATATTTTCTCCCCTCCACAACAGACACCCTGTGAGGTGGGTGGGGCTGAGAGGGCTCTAACAGCAGCTGCCCTTTCAAGGACAACTCCAGCGATAACTATGGCTGACCCAAGACCATTTCAGCAGGTGCAAGTGGAGGAGTGGGGAATCAAACTCAGTTCTCCCAGATAAGAGTCCGCACACTTCACCACTACACCAAACTGGCTCGTACCAGGGAATTATTAAGTTCCCAGTATAAAATTACTAGACCCAGCTGTTGACAGTCCACATAGGTGATACGTGGGCTCTGTAGCTTGTGCAGGCTACCTTAGGCTACTGGTTCAAGATTGCTGTGCCTTTAAGTGTGATAACAATTTCAACTGTTGCTTTGCCCCCATGTTCAGCACCTGTTTTGCTTTACAGGAGATGACGGTCCAGTACATCCAATACAAGGGGATAAAGTTCCCTCCTGGATATAACTCTGTGCAGAGCCTTTGCTTCGCTGAGAACAGCTTTGAAGTGTGGGACGATGATATTTTTAACGTCACTTATCCTAAGTCTGGTATGATTTAGAGGGGTGAAAAATCGTTAAAATGACAGGAATTCTGCAGTTGTATAGAAATGCATACAGCACAAACTTATTGTAAAACTCTTCCACTGTTCTGGGCTCTTCCACACACTCAACCTTATTCCCTTGGGAACTGATATAGAGGCAATGGAATCTGTTTGAGCATGGTTGGGCCACATGTCTACCCTCCTCCTGCATTTTCACAGTTGTGGAACCTGTTTAGTTTCTTCTGCATGTACCTTCAGTTACAGTAATTTTCATGGGAGGGTGCTGCTGTCATCAGTAGCATCACAGCATGCCTTTTTTTAGAAGTGGCCCTAAAATAACATATCACAAGAATGTTGTAACATTATGTTCAGCAGGTTTTCTGAATTCCCAGCTTTATTTCCCACCTTCCCCCCCCCCCCCCCCCCCCAGTTTCTAGGTTCCTCCTCACAGAGAAATGCCATTTTCCTTGTATCTCTGTGAAGGATAGAGCTAGAAACTTCTTTAAAAATGAAAGCTGGGAATTCAGAAAACCTGTTGAAACTTATTGTTACAAAGTTTTTGGGATATATTGATATTTTAGGTGGGGGGGGGTTAAAAAAGAAAGAAAGAAAAGAAAATGAAACCACTCATCTTCGAGGAGGGGGGCGGGAAAGGAAAGAGTGCAGTTTAACCATGACAGTCCAATCATCGAAAAGGGGGCTGGAAGTGGATGGAACAAAGGAAACCACCAGAAGCGTTACAAATGAGGAAAAAGGCAACTGAAAACTGGCTTCCAGGGGGGAGAAATGGGGTAAAAGTGGTTCAAAAGAAGCAGGGGAAAAAGGGAAATACCACCCTCCCACACACACCAGGTTAAAACTAAAGGCACAAAAATGCATGCAGGAATCTGAGGACAAACTAAAACAGTATGGGGCAAAATCTAACCAAACACACACACAAAAAAACGGTCCTCTGTTGAAAATCCCTCACCCTCTTTCAACACTGTTGAAAGTTTTCAGATCACTAGATTGGAACAGAAGTATCCTCAAATCCCCAGATTTCAATAATGGAATTTGGGAATACTCCAAATTTGTAAAAAGTTAGATGTGAGACATTGTTTGGTTTTGAATGTTCTATAACTGAAACATGAGGATTTCCTCTCTCCTTCCTTTAAGGAACAGTTTGGATGACGGAGATACTCAGCCTCATTCTCAGTGGAGGAGACCCAACCTGGAATCAAAGTGTTCTCAACTCTCTCCGTGCTCCCTGGTTCAGTACACGGCTAGGCCTGGAGATGGCACTTAATTCTCTATCTCCGCGCCTGCTGACTTGCCATCTCCCCATTCAGATCTTCCCCAAAACTTTCTTCACCTCCAAGGCCAAGGTGGGTGCTAATTGGAAGAAGGTGCTGGTCATGCTGAGGTCTGAAGTCTATGTCTTGTAATAGTGGCTGCTTACACACAAAGAGAAGGAACTTTAACTCGCTGGGTTGGATAAGCTAGATTTTTCACTCAGTATCACCAGAACTTTAACTCACTGGGTTGGATAAGCTAGGTTTTTCACTCAGTATCTCCTGATTCTTCTCCTACACAGCCCATGTCCGACATGGTTGGTCTCAAGATCCCCAGCAATTGATCAAAGAAGCAGGCTGGATCCAACCTGTGTTTCTCCTCTGATAACATTTCCTGAAAGTTGAACTCTAGTGTCCTTTCCACAGGTGGTATACACCTCACGGGACCCTCGAGACATTGTGGTCTCCTACTATTACTTCACCAAGATGTGCACCACCTATGAGGATCCCAATTCCTTCAACCAGTTCCTGGAGGGTTTCCTGAGTGGGGATGGTGAGTTGGAGGAGAATTTCTGTCTTGATCAGAAATCCAGTTCATTGACCCAGTTCCTTATTATGAGATTCAATGATGACCCATTAGTCTAGGGCCAAACTTGCTCATGAAGCTGATGCTTGTGACTGGAACCCCAGATGTGTTAATCAACGACACTGTTGAGGGACACAGTCTGGGTCTCCAACACAGGGCCACTGTGTTGGAGAAGGCGAGTTTATCTCTTCCCCTTGGATCATTCTCCCAAAAAGAAATTCCCAGAAGAAGGAAAAGGGCATGTGGAAATTTCTAAAGAAGGAAATTGCTTGAAGCAGGGGAAGGAAAGTTATCACCTTCCTCAATGGCTTCAGTTTCCCTCTATAGCTGTTTTTTTTTTCCCCCAAGCAAAATTATTTCAGCTCTTTGTATCAATGTTGTCTTCCTGCCCTTGAGTGGCTGAGACCAATGCTCAGAGGGAGGGATCTATGGAAGCAAAAATATGGAACTCTGTACTCAGTGCCACTGAGATTATCAGATGCCTGCACTAAACAGTGGAGATAAATCTCCCCCAGCTCTGCTTGTAGAAGATATTGAATTTATATCCCGCCCTATACTCTGGATCTCAGAGCGCTCACAATCTCCTTTATCTTCCTCCCCCACAACAGACACCCTGTGAGATAGGTGGGTGTGAGAGAGCTCTTATAGCAGCTGCCCTTTCAAGGACAACTCCTACAAGAGCTATGGCTGACCCAAAGCCATTCCAGCAGGGCAAGGGGAATCAAACTTGGTTCTCTCAGATAAGAGTCCGCACACTTAACCACTCACCAGTCTTGGGAGATCTGTCATTGTGAACCCCTGAAGGCTGAGTGCTCGACTAAAGTGACCTTTGGACCAATACAGTAAGACCATTTGAAGGCCAAACATGGGAGCTCTGTCATTAGCCACCTACAATGGTCTTTGTTTTGCACTTCAAAGCATTTTCAGGATGCTCCTAATTTGACTAGCAAAACAGCATCATCCTTGGACCTTTGGACCAATATAGTAAAACCATTTGAAAGCCAAACTCAGGAGATCTGTCATTAGCCACCTGCAATGGTCTTTGTTTTGCACTTCAAAGCATCTTCAGGACCTTCCTAATTTGACTAGCAAAACAGCAGCATCAAAGCTCCTACTCTTCTCTCTTCACAAAGAGTTTGTAGCAGCTTCAATTAGTTAGTTACTCTGTATATTTAGATGGGGGAAATGATGTAAGGGGAAACAGCTAATGCCTCCACCTACAGCTGTGATCAGATTCAGAACCTGGACCCACCCTGCCACAGGTAGAATAATTATTATTATTGTTTTGTTGTTGTTGTTATACACCAGGAGCTCAAATGACAATAGTGTGTCTTCCCTCAACCCATATCAGGTTTCATTTCTCCTGGCTAGACTGAAATACAGGGCTTTTTTGTAGCAGGAACTCCTTTGCATATTGGGCCACACACCCCTGATGTAAGCCAATCCTACAAGAACTTATAGTAGGCCCTTTACTAAAAGCCTGTAAGCTCTTGGAGGATTGGCTACATCAGGGGTGTGTGGCCTAATATGCAAAGGAGTTCCTGTTAACACCTCCGCCCCCCCCCCCCCCCGCTGAGGTATAACATCTCCATCTGAAGCAGGGATGTTTCAGGCAGCTAAGTGACTGTGGGTGATCAACAGCGGGCTGTTCAGCACCCAAGACAACTGTCTTCTCATCCAACTGTTCCCCCACCCAATAAGATCCAAAGAGCATTGCCAGGTTCAAGCTCCCCAAGGAGGCCTGTCTCTGAGTTGTATAGAAAAGAGAATTTTGCCCGACACGGCTTTTCCTATGCCAGCACTGCAGGACAAGAACAGTTGAACCTGGCAAAATATTCTGTATCCTTGAAAGCAGCCCTTTCAAGGTCAGAACCTGCTTTCGCTAAGGCAGAGTGAACTGGTGAATTACAACCTAATATATATTCCATTATGCAGTGCCTCATGGATCCTGGTTTGACCACGTCAAAGGTTGGATGGAAATGGAAGGCAGATGCAACATCTTTTTCATCAGCTATGAGGAGCTGAAGCAGGTGATTACAGAGCCAGATCCCCCTTCCCCTCTCTTTTGCCAGCTAGCATAAAGGTATAGCCATCCCATAGGAAAGGGTTGGACACATTATGCAGATCTAGGCTTCAATGCAAGAATTGTTCACTGGAAGAACAAGGTAAACTTAGAATAAAGTAGGAGTCAAGTGCACCTTTAAGACCAATGAAGCTTTATTCAAAACGTAAACACCGATGAAACTTAGGGATGCCAGACTCCAGGTGGAACCTGCAATCCCTTTCTCCAGACTACAGATATCAGTTTGGAGAAAATGGAGATGTTGTGGGGTGGACTTCATAGCATTGTGCCCCACTGACGTCCCTGTCCTCCCCAGACTTCACCCCCAAACCTCCAGGAGTTTTCCAACCTGGAGCTTTGCTCAGAAAAACCTCCCTTGTATTGGGGCCCTGGAGCTGAAAGTGTCTCTAGCTGGTATTTTTTTTTTACACGTGATAGATACATAAGCTTCCAAGACTTTGAATGTTTTGGCCTGGTGATCAGGTTTGCTTTTAAAAAAAGATACAAGGCAAGATAAGAGAAGAAAGAATTTAGGAATAGGGATTCTCCAGCTATAATAATTAGAAACACATCTGTGGGTATTCTGCAACTCCACATACAATCACACCTTGCAGAATTTAAGTACCTAATGCACAATTCACCATTCCAAGAAACTCACATTTCATTTTAATACACTTTTTTAGTTCTGTGAAGATAGACTGCAAAACATGTGGGATCTCAGTATTCTGCAGTCTGAACAGCAGTCCCCTCCGGCTTTGTGTCTCCTCAGAACCTGCGGGTCAGCGTGGAACACCTCTGCCATTTTCTAGGGAAGCAGCTGGATGATGCAGCCATCACCTCAGTGGTGGAGAATGCCTCTTTTGAGGCCATGCAGAAGAACAAGATGTGCAACTCTACAATGCTGCCCAAGGAGCTCATGGACCAAGAGAAAGGGATCTTCCTGAGAAAGGGTGAGAGGCAATGGTGCTGGGGCTCTCTTTGGGTGGGTTTTCTGCAGCCAAGACCTGGAGGACAGTGGCTGAGTGTGGCAGACTGAGCACTTACAGAATGGGGAATGAGATCAGAATCCAGGTGCAGCACCAGTTTGGTGCGAGAGCTGTGCTATCATGGCACCGATGAAGCAACACAATATGCAAAATGGAGGAGTTTGCAGAATTGTAATATGTCAGTGCAGCTACGCTGGAAGGTTTCATACAAGTCAGAAGGGGTGGGGATATGATAGGATGGGGGGGTGGCAACCTGGCCAAATGCTTCCAGATCAAGGAAAGCAGAGGTGTTTTACCAGAAAACATGAGTGGTAAGGCTGGTTGCCCAAGCTGCTATATGTGAATAGCTAAAGAGCATCTGTAGCCTGGTGGTAGAACATCTGCTTTAGCTACAGAAGGTCCCAGGTTCAGTGCTTCGCATTTCTAGGGAGCAGATGTTGGAGAAAGACCTTTCTCTGCTTCAGATACTGGAGATCCACTGCCAGTCTGAGAAAACAGAACTGATCTTCTTCATGGTCTCTGTGCAGTCCCACACATGGGTTTTCCCGCCAGGACGAACCCGACCTTGGAGATTTCAAAAGCTAGCCTAGGCGTTATTTTTGGCGCGTGTTCCCTCCCGCTCTGGGGAGCAGGCATTCACTGCGCATGCCTGGAGCAAGGGGAAGGCGCTCCACCCACCCAGTTTCTTTCTAACCGCCGCCCGGGATAGTCCTACCTCGCTGCGTCTCCTCCGTCTACTAGCCTTTGCTTACCTTAAATTCTTCAACTCCACTCTTCTATCGTCCTTCAACTCTTCGTTCTTCTTACTGGTATCGTATAAATATTATATATTTTATATATTTTATATATATATATATATATATATAATTTTACCCGCTTTCTATCACTCCATTCCCTTCCTTCTCCTACCCCCCCCCCCCCGGGCGTATGGAAGGAAAAGACGCGAAAATCACTTTTAAAAAGTGCACGTATTGCGGAGCAAAAATCCCCACATCCGACGGCCGCTCGCTCTGCCTGTTTTGTCTGGGGGAAGGCCATAGAACAGACGTCTGCACTCACTGCACCCAATTCGGGAAACAGGCGAGAAAAAATCGTGCCACGAGACTGAAAAGTCACCTCCTAGAATCCGCCCTTCGTCCCACCATGTTGCACTCCGCTGGGCCTCAAAGATCGCCACCCTCCCTAATTCCTCAAGGGGACGGAGCGAAACCGGCAGCTTCAGTGGCCTTGGCTCCCAGTAAGCCTAAGTCCGGCAAACATACAAAGAAGTCACATGACTCCAAGAAAAAGCACTCGGACTCGTCATCATCCAACGCCCATAAGGAACCGAAAAAAACATCGGACTCGGCTCCGTCGGACCCGAAGGTGCCCGAATCAGGGGCTTCTACCACAACTACCACCCCGAGATCGCCTCCAACTCCCACACAGAGATCATTGCCGGTAGATAGAATTGAAGAAGTTATACGGATTCAGTTCCGCTCGCCTTCCATCCACGAAACCATGCCAGAAGACTTCCTCGCTGAGGAACCGATAGAACTCTCAACCCAAATGCAGGAACACCAGATCAATCTACGTTCTTTCCGTGACATATCCGCTCCTAAGAAACTTAAGAGCACTACCTCCTCGCCTCCACACCGCTTAGCTCTTCGCCAACGGGAACAGTACACCCATTGGTACTGTGAGAGATCCCCTAGCAGGGAGAGGGAAAGATACCTCTACACTCACCGGTACCGTGAAAGATCTCCAAGCTGAGAGAGGGACCGCTACCGCTATTACAGCCGATCCCGATCCCCATCTAGGTCACCACGTGGCCGCTACTATACGACTTCGAGATCCCCATCGGTAGACTACCATCGTCACCCATACTCCAGCCACCACTATTCTCGGTACCGTACCGAGCGGTACCACGAGGCACAACCTCGACTCCGTGAGGATTCCTCTTCATACCAGGAGGCAGCGCAGCCGCTTACGAAGCCTGCCTCACCGGGTCCGCCGACATCGACCTCTAAGCCACAACCAAAATCGACTCCTACGATGCCCGTTTTGCCACACTATGTCCCTGAAGAGGACTCTGAAGCCGAAACATCGGAGTCATCACACTCAATCTCCTCCCCGGCATCACCTGCATCAGATATCGCAAAACCAGCGGATTTATCTCCCTCAGAAGGGGCAAAATCTTACCTGGATTTAATCTCCAACATGGCCACCACTCTTAACATCAAATTGAAACTGATGCCCCGAAGATATCGGATGTGATCCATGACCTTGTCCACTCTGATCTGCCTGCTGGTTCCTTCTTGCCAATGCTACCGGTCCATCTTGAAGCCTTGAAGGACGCCTGGGATAAACCAGCTTCAACCCCTCCAACATCTAAACGGATAGAATCCTTGTATAAAATCCATGCACCAGAATCCAAATTCTTGTTCAATCATCCTGCCCCAAACTCGATGATCGTTCATTCATCTTCCAAGTCAAAGCAAACACGCCACCCTGTTCCCCCAAAAAAGGAAGGAAGAAAACTGGACACACTAGGCAGGAAGATATACTCCATTTCAACAGCAACAGCCAAGATTAATAACTATCTTGCCTACTTCGCTGCCTACTCTTACAACATCTCCTCTCAACTGAGCTCTCTAATAACAGCACTACCAGAAACTTCTCAGAAGCAGGCTTCTAAGTTGCTACAAGAACTTAATAGGCTGAGCAAACAACAAATAAATACAGTGAGTCACTCTGTCGGATGCTCATCCAAGGCAATGGCTGCTTCTGTTGCATTACGTAGACATGCCTGGCTGCGTTCATCCTCGCTACAGCCAGACATTAAATTCAAAATTGAAGACCTTCCCTTTGATGGGCAAGGCTTATTCAATGCTATCACTGACGACATCTTGACTACAGTAGATGACAGTTGTAAAAGAGCTAAGAGGCTTGGTGTGAACCAACAACAGCCTCAAACTTACAGACCAAGACCTTGGAAGACTTTGGCCTACAAACGCCCTCGCTCTCCCAGACAGACCGACTACTGGAAGTGTAAGGCCCCACCAACCAAACAACCATTCAACCAACGTCAACGACCCCAACCAGCCAAAAAGACCGCAACGGCTACTAAACAGTCTCTTTGACTTCCCCAACCTACCAGCACAGTACTACCATCCTACTGCACCCAGACTTCTACCATTCTACCATGCATGGAAATTAATAACAACGGACTCCTGGGTCCTAAATATCATTCACAGAGGCTACTTAATAGAGTTCACTTCGCCCCCCCCCCAAGAAACATCATTTCATACCTACCCCCCCGCCCCTGTCCCTTCCCCTCCAAGAGGAAATTGCCACTCTGCTGGCCAAAGCGGCCATAGAACCAGTTCCATCTCAATACCACCACACAGGGTTCTATTCCCGATACTTCCTGGTCCCAAAAAAGGATGGAGGTCAGCGCCCGATACTAGACCTGCGCACACTCAACAAATTCATTCAACACAAAAAATTCTGCATGATTACTCTGCAATCCATCCTGCCTTTAATCCCCAGGAACACATGGATGGCCCTCATCGACCTTCAAGATGCATATTTCCATCTCACAATCAATCACTGTCACAGAAGATTCCTGAGGTTTGCTATAGGGAACGACCATTACCAGTTCCGAGCACTTCCATTTGGCCTGTCTATGGCACCCAGGATTTTCACAAAATGCATGGCAGTGGTAGCTGCATCTCTTTGTCAGCAGAGAATCGCAATCTATCCGTACATAGATGACTGGCTTATAGTAAACACTTCAAGGGAACAATTAGAACAGGACATTTCGACCACCTTGAAACTTCTGTCAGAGCTAGGTCTACAAGTCAACAGCCAGAAATCCAACCTTACTCCTACCCAAGATATCCAATTCATAGGAGCACGTCTGTCCACGGCAGATCACAAGGCCTACCTCCCTACAGACCCAAAGGCCTACCTCCCTACAGAGAGGATTACCAGCATCCAATCTTTGGCTACCACCATAATCTCTCAGCCAACAAAAACAGCCTTCACCTTTCAGCGCATGCTAGGCCTTATGGCAGCCACAACCTCTGTTTTACCTCACGCAAGACTTCACATGAGACCCCTACAACTATGGTTCGTTCGCACGTTCTACCCTCAGTGTCACTCACAATGAACCCTTCTAATGGTCCCACAACACATACTGCCACCACTGGATTGGTGGACAGTAGAACACCATCTACTCACAGGAATGCCATTCCTACGGCAACCTCCATCAGTAATCGTCACTACAGATGCCTCGAGATGGGGTTGGGGAGCCCATCTCGATACACTAACAGTGCAAGGACAGTGGACGGTATATGAGAAATCCCTCCACATCAACTGCCTAGAACTCCTAGCAGTGCACAGAGCCCTAAAGTCCTTCTTACCATCGCTTCACGGTCACCATGTCCAGGTAACATCAGACAATGTGGCGACTGTATTCCACATCAACAGACAGGGAGGGACCACATCCACTCGCCTCTGCAAGAGAGTCCTAGCCCTCTGGTATTGGAGTATTGCACACCACATACACCTTACGGCTGTGCACCTACCAGGAATCCAGAACACTCGAGCAGACACTCTGAGCAGACACTTGGTCAGCGACCACGAGTGGTCACTTCACAAATTATACCTCCGACCAGTCTTCCTGAAGTTTGGAACCCCTCTCATCGATGTTTTTGCCTCCCCGGACAATGCCCAATGCGCTCAGTTCTATATGAGAGGCCCCCCTTCGAACCAGTCTGCGGGGGATGCTTTCATCCAACAATGGAACGGACCACTGCATTTCCTCTTTCCACCCATTCCGTTGATAACGAGGACACTCCAAAAGATCCAATTAGACAAAACAAACTGTATCCTGGTCACACCACGGTGGCCCCGCCAACCGTGGTTCACAACACTCCTCTTCCTCTCCAACAATGTATATCATCAGTTTCCCCTGATGCGGGACATCCTTTCCCAGCAGAATGGCAAGGCCCTGCACCACGACACAGGCTGCCTTCGACTAACTGCCTGGATAATCAGTTTTCGGAATTTCCAGAGGGAGTTAGACATGTCCTGCTGAATGCAAGAAAACCATCTACTAGGAAGTCCTACACCCTAAAGTGGAAAAGTTTCACTACATATGCGACTAAACATAATTTTCACCCTCTATCTTCCTCCATGTCACAGAACCTGTCTTATACACTCTCTCTCTCTGAGAATGGGCTTACCTATTCGTCACTCAAAGTGCACCTAGCAGCCATTTCAGCCTTCCATCCTCATGTAGAAGGACACACGGTGTTCTCCCATCCTGCTGCAAAATCATTCTTAAAGGGCATCCTGCACCTCCATCCGCCAATCCGACAGCTCTACCCCACCTGGAGCTTGTCCTTGGTACTAAGCCAACTGATGAAGCCTCCTTTCGAGCCCATGGCATCGATAGCATTACATCTCCTAGCGTGGAAGACAGCAATGCTTGTGGCACTCACATCTGGGAAGAGAGCCAGCGACATATGCGCATTCCAAGCGGGTGCTCCTTATACCGTCTTCCACCATGACAGAGTAATCCTTCGACCAGACCCCACCTTTCTGCCAAAGGTGATGTCACCATTCCATCTACAAAGAACAACCACATTACCTTCTTTCTTTCAGAATCCTACAGATAGAGGCCAAAAAGCCCTCCATAATCTGGACGTACGCAGAGCCCTTGCATACTACATAGACAGAACCAGTGTGTTCCGCAAGGACTTGAGACTCTTTGTTGCATATGGCTCGCATAAAAGAGGACAAAGAATATCCACTCAAAGACTCTCAAAGTGGCTGGTTGCTACCATTGCGTTGTGTTATGAACTTGCAAAGCAACCTGTCCCAGAGCATTTACGAGCTCACTCTACGAGAGCTTTATCTACGTCCTCAGCCTTTTCCAGAGGCATACCCATGGAAGACGTCTGTGCTGCCGCAGCTTGGTCCTCCACATCAACATTCGCCACGCACTACGCAATCGACGTCCGTGCACGGCGAGACTCATCCTTTGGCCAGGCTGTACTTTGCTCCATCTTCTATTGAAACTTACAGCCTCACTATCGGTAAGTGCCACCTTACCGTATTATCTAACTGTCATCCTGACTGATATGCATTAACCTATGAAGTTCCTTTTTAGGACCAGCACCCACCTCCGTGCAGTTCAGCTTATCAGTGACCCATGTGTGGGACTGCACAGAGACCATGAAGAAGATAAACAGGTTTCTTACCTGTAACTGATGATCTTCGAGTGGTCATCTGTGCAGTCACACACGCCCGCCCAGCCATCCCTGCTGCTGGCCATCTAACTTAAATTATACCTCGTCTACCTCCGGACAGCAGCGGGAAAGAAACTGGGTGGGTGGAGTGCCTTCCCCTCGCTCCAGGCATGCGCAGTGAATGCCTGCTCCCCAGAGTGGGAGGGAACGCACTCCAAAAATTAAGACTAGGCTAGCTTTTGAAATCTCCGAGGTCAGGTTTGTCCTCACGGGAAAATTCATGTGTGCGACTGCACAGATGACCACTCGAAGATCATCAGTTATAGGTAAGAAACCTGTTTAACTTTGAAGCAGCAATGATCTGACTTACTCTTAGGCAGCTCTACCTATCAAAGGATTGCATGCTGGTCAACTGGCATTGGTGCAATTTCATTAGTGTAACTGGTGCGGGGGGGAGTGTCACAAGGAAGGGAAAGGGCAATACAATATTGGTCCCAAATACATATGGCTGAACATAATGAAACAGAAACAACACAATGTAGTAATTCAGATGAACCTGTCTGCCTTGGCAAAATGTGAAGGATGTGTTCTGAGCTTCCAGCTCTCCTGTTTTGAGTTCAGACGTACGCTCAGTATCCTTTCCTTCTGCTTTGGAGCATGATACTCAGTTCTGGGAGCTCAGGTTTTTGAAGAGCTCATTTTCTTTAACAAGCCGACTTGCAGAGTTCTGCTCTTGAGGAGCTAACAAAAAAAGGAGTGAGGTGGGGGAATCTAACATGCGCAGAACCCACTTGGAGGCCCCAAAGAGATTCTGAGGCCCTAGATCTCTCTAGGTTTGGAAAGCCAAATTTCTGCTGAATTTCTGCTTCTTCCTCATTTTCTAGGCATCTGTGGGGATTGGAAGAATCACTTCACTGTGGCACAGTCTGAGTACTTTGACAGAGTTTACCAGGAGAAGATGCAGGGACTGAAAGGAATCTTTCCATAGAAACAAACTTGACTGATGAAGCTCTCTTAACTTCTGTTCTGGGGCTCAAGCCTGGCTTGATGTTATGTCTTTCCCCAGAATCCTAAATCTGTAGGGGCTTATTGTAGTCACTCAAAGAATAGGGGAAAGTTCTCTGTAAATGCTCAGAGGTAGTCTCCCTTGATGTTACCACACATGAGTCAAGATTTTTGAATAAGGCAAGTTCTTTTATTTTTAAAATATCAAGGCATGGAGTGAACGGCATGTGAAAAGATGAGCACAACACAATGACAAAAATGTAATAAATGAATCCTCTCAGAGGGATAAAAACAACAAGGGGGGAAGACCTTAAACATGATTGGAACACTGTTTTTCTGACAGTTGGCCCACATATCCTGCTTGAGGGTTGACATTAGCTTTGTGCATGTGACAGGATAACACCCATATATGAGGAGCAGGGGCAGCATCAAGAGCTCTGGCCCCACCCCCACCTGTGCACATTTGCCACAGCGCATAGATGGGAGTGAAGCCAGCATACTTGATTGGTATGAGAATGGTATTTTAAGGGGGAAAGCCTTTCATACCTTCTAAAGGGCATTTGAGAGATGGGATTGGTAAAGAAGAAAGGAGAGGAATGTTGGGAGTGGTGAAAGAGGAAAAAGTCACACAAAGCCTAGAAATGGGGGCAGGGAAGAGGGAGGGGAGGCTGTGTGCTATTGCCAAAGTGGATGAGCAAGGGAGCCTTGAAGGAAGGATGAGCAGTGATAGGAAACTGTGGGGAAAGAACTTGATCTGCTACCGGATTGTGACACAGTGCTGAGGAACATGACAGAGTGAGGGGGACTGTAGTGCTATTAGCAGAGGAGGGTGGGCCAGAGGAACAAATGGGTGGAAGGAAGCTAATTTTCATGTTTTCACCTGAGCTAACTAGCTGGATTTCCCACCTGCAAGGGTTGTTTTTTGGGGGAAAGACTGATTTTACTTGTACTTCGGACTGAATATCTGGAACCTGATCAAGTGGCAACAGTTGACTTTAACCCACCTGACAGCTTTTGTGGTAGAAAAATCTGCATCTTGCCTGCCCTCCTTTCCTTTCAGGCTTAACTTGGTTGGAAAATGTTTTTTTTAAATAAAGATTTTCCTGGAATACAAACCATGACTGCAACCTTGAAGAACGCGGCTCCTCCAGTACTTGGCATATAGACTGAGGCTGACACAATGCTGGTCTGTATGGATGTGTCTGTGTGTGGCCCAGCTTTTGATTACTATGGCAAAAGGTGCTGGCTCACCTGTAAATCACACCCTTGACCTGTTTGCATACATCCCAGATGGATTACATAGTAATGAAGCAAAGGTATGTCCTGATCATGATCAGGGCAGTTAAAGACTTGTGAAATAGAATAATTTCCACTGTTTGAAGATTGTTCCTGAAGGTTAGCTGTGTTCCAAGGCAATCCAAAATTCTTGGGAGAAAGAACAGACCTGAGGAGAAATCTGAGAAGATCTGCTTGCTTTCCATGTCTGCAGCAGCAAAATCCAAACCAAATATTTGTTCCAGCATATGCTTTGAGCAACTGGTGACTACTGCTTCAGATGCTACGAGTGGATCCTTACTTAGGCAGGTCTTTTATGTAGTTTATTTCCACCTCCATGAGGATCCTGGAGGGAAGGTGGTAGGGCAGTGGCCCCCAACCTTTTTAGCACCAGGGACAGATTTTTCCACGGACCAGTGCGGGTGGGGTACTGGGGTTTTTGCTACCCCAGGCTGCCCCCACAACCACACCCCGTCCCTGCCCCCCATGGGGGTCTTTAAATGAGGAATAGGCAAGGGACTCTGCCTCAATCCACAGCCCGGCTGCTAACAGGTCATATACCGATACCAGTACGTGGCCCAGGGTTTGGGGACCCCTGTGGTAGGGTATAGCCTCGTTGCATCAGATCTCAGCCAAGCAGGGTTGGTGCCTGGATGTGAGGGAAACCACCAAGGAAGACTCTGCAGAGGAAGGCAATGGCAAAACACCTCAGCTTTTCACTCTCCCTGAAAGCCCCTTGCAGGGGGTCTACATAAATCAACTTGGTCACACTTTATATACACAGTGAGGATCCATTCATGGCATATGAAGCAGGATCGTGGAGCCAGGGTGATATAGTGGTTAAGAGCAGCAGACTCTAACCTGGAGAACCAGGTTCAATTTTGCATGGCTCCCCATGAAGCCAACTGGGTGACTTTGGGTCAGTCACAGTTCTCTCAGCCCCCAAAATAAGTAGCTAGCCATCTAGTGGTGCAGAATGCTAAAAAGAGCTAGTACTTCAGGCTGCCAGACAATCTTAGGATTTCCTGGCTATACCACACACAACTGTCAGCTCGTGTTCCATTGAAGCTAACTCTGCTGTTTGAAATGTTTATTTACTGCTAACTAACCCTGTGAATCTTTGCCTACTAACACTAGTGCCATTGTAGAATGTGAAAGGGGGGAAGGAAGAGGTGATTGAGGTGCCAAAGGCCAGAGAGGTCTTTGAAGTGCAAAAATGCTCGGCCGCTTCTCAGGCGCCTGCTGGAGCCGAGCAAGGACACCACCGGGAGGAAGATACAGTTTACATGTGTGGGAGATAAGGGGCGTGTGAACTGGGTACTTCCAAGAGACAGTCTGCAACTTTATTATGAGAAGTGATTTAAAACCCCAACGCTTTGATGTATTTCCATAAATGCCAATACCTTTCTGTATTCGTTATCAGTTTCAAAGAACCTGTGTAGAGAGTAGCATTGTTGTAATCAATAAATGAAGCTTAGTTTTGAACAAAGACAAGTCTGGTCATTTTGAAACTTCAATGACCTCTTTGCTGACAACAACACCATAGGATAATAATTATTTTTACTATTATTGAAGCAGCATCTACGCCAAGAAAATATATGCTAGAATTAAAACAATGATGATCTTCACAAAATTCTTGTTCTCCCTCCTTTTTTCTTACTGTCTGAAAACATTCTTACAGATTAATTTACTCACCTTATCAGAGTTCTATTTACATTAGGAATAATTAGCTTAGGCCGTAATAGCTAGAGCTTCCATTTTAGAGGCACTCTACCAGAGAACAAGACCTTCCAGAGGAAGATCCTCCTTGCATGATGGAAGGCTTCCCACACTTAGTTGAGTAGTGGTAAGATCCAAACTGGACAATGTAGATTGAAATGGCTTATAACGATAATATTTAGCATTTATATAGAGTTTTCAGTTGCTTCATATACATTATCATGTAACATTCTCAACAGTCCGGCAGAGCAGACCAGAATTTCTATCACCAGAGCTTTTTTTTAGCAGGAGTGCAGAAGAACGCAGTTCCAGCTGGCTTGGCATCAGGGGGTGTGTTTTAATATGCAATGAGTTCCTGCTGGGCCTTTTCTTTTTTAAAAGCCCTATATGAAATAATGGTAGTGTCAGGGGGTATGGCCTAATATGGAAATGAGTTCCTGCTGGGCTTTTTCTACAAAAAAGCCTTGAGGACAACAATGGAGTCATCCACAAGGGGGTATCCTGTTTTTGTTGGTATCCCTTTGTACTCCCTCCCCAGTGCCAATAGTTATATATTTATATTGTTATGACACTATAACCCAGCAGCTACAGGTATTTTAAAAACCAGTTTGACTATAGCTTTCACAAGCTACATTGAATGCATGCACCATCCATGTACAGTGCATATTTGATTTTTTAAAAGTGTTTTTAGTAATTGTTATGATACATTCAATGCATGAACATGTGATACAAAGTCCCCATTTATCCAGCAACTAGTCCCTGGTTTTACTTGCAAAGTCAATTCCTGTTGGCTCTTTCATAAACACTGATGTGCTCTCATACAGTCAGAGTGTATGTGTGTTCAGTGTGTAACATGCAAACAGGAGTAATGATCTTTCCAGAAAGATTGCTGCAAAGCAGGGGGAAACCTGGGAAGGAATCAGGGGATAATGGCACAAGGATGTCTTGCAGGTATTCTGGGAGGTGAAAAGAGCTTGCTCCAGTTTAGGATCCCAAATGGACCAAAACTTCCACGTGGAAGGAGCCAGAAGTATTCTATTTTATTGGAGCTTGAGAATTTCATTTCATTTCTCAGAACAGTTCTGCCTGAAAATCAGCCCCCCATCTCAGTCTGGTTGCAGTTGTTCAGCTGTGGGCCTCAGTGTGGGCACCCCTGTCGGAGGTCCGTTTCTATGACATCCTGCAATGATTCCAAAGTGGACACTCTGACATTTTAAAAATATTCGAGGGCCTGGATGGGGTTTAAATTAAACCCAGGGAGATGGGTTATTTTCAGCGTCCTACTTCTCAGGGGAAAGCAACCAGGACCGGGGCGGCTCATTTAGACCACCCATCCTCACCTCCTCGTGATAGACGAATGGCTCGTCGCCCAGGGGAAACGCGCTCTGCACCAACTCAGAGGCACCCTTCTCGTCCCACTGCTGCGCGAACGGAGCCTTGCAAGTGGGCCTCGAGTCGCCAGCACGAGGGACTCGTGGCTGGGCTCTCAAGGGCACCAGTAGGCGGAGAGCGGCACAGCCACGGCGGCCGATTTCCCCTTCGTCCCTCCCTTCCTCCCCCTCCCCTCCCCTCCGCTGGCTCGGCGCTGCCACTGCTGCTGCCGCAGTCGCGTCTCCACGTGCCCTTGGCCGGGCTCCGGCGGGGACTGCAGCTGCAAGCAGCCGCGGCTTCGGGGGCCGGGACTTTTGCCAGGGGGTGGCTCCAGGCTGGGCTAGCCGGCCAAGGCGAGGGGTGGGGGCGGTGAGGAAGCAGCGCGGAGTCTGGAGGCTGCAGCAACAGAAGCGGCAGCCGGAGACCCTGCGAGCCCGTCCCGTCTGCCCGCGCCATGGTGAGCCCTGCGGAAGGGGGGAGGCGAGGAAGGGAATTGGGTTGGCGGGTTAAGTACCCGGGACTGGGTAAACGAAGATGGGAGAGGGATTCTCCCTCCTGCCCAGATCTTTGAAGGACGAGCAGTAGAGATGGGCTGGAGAGCCCGGATAGGGCATTGCAACACTGGGGGTGTGGGGTGGGCAGGAAGGGTTCGTGTTGGGCGCTACTCCAGGCATCATCAGCCTGAGGACAGAAGAGAGTGCTGGGGTGGGTGGAACGGTGGCTGATAGCCCAACGTCTAACCACGTAAATATCCTTAAGGATAAATCTCATTGACTCAAAGAGAAGGGTTGTGCAATAAAGGAGAACCCCCCCCCCCCTTTGCTCCCGTCAAGGAATGTTTAATAGATGAAGGGGAGATCCCCACCAACGTTTGGTGTTTTGTCAGTAGAGACGGTGATTAATGAACAGGGGCTAGAGGGGGAGTGTGGTCTGGGTGTGCGTGAGTCCCTTGCTGTGTTCACAAGTGACACTTTAAAGCTTTTGTGTCCGCACCCCCCCCCCCCGGCAGTTTGAGCATCAGCTGCTGGAACCCACATCCCTGCACGACTTTCCTTCTGGCCCTCTTGATAACAACCTTAGCGAGTCGTTCTAGATGGAAAGGGCATTGGCAGCATTTGTGATAGGAAAATGCCCTTAGATGCCAGGAGTTGCCTAACTTGCTAGCTAGTTTCGCCTTGGTTGGAGCTCTTCGATATAAACCTGTCTCATCTCTGGGCGGGCAGTCCAAGTAGAGACCAGCCTGCAGGTGGCCTTCCCCAAGTATAGAGTGACAAGGGAACTTTTTTTTTCCCCTGATGAGTTTTTGGGTCCTCTGATGCAGGATGCGGGTTAGGCAACAGAGAGTGCAGTGCCTTTGGAGGTGGGCGTGGACTTCTGAGCCAACAAAATCCCAGGGAGGTTGCTTTGTGTGAGTGTATCTGCCACTCAGTGGGAAAGACCGATCTTTGGGGTTCACCCAAGCAATGTTGTGGGGAGCTAAACCACCCCCTACAAAGCCGTGTGGAACACTTTCACTATGAAGAAAGGTTAAAACGCTTGGGGTGCTTTAGCTTGGAGAAACATCGACTATGGGGTGACATGATAGAGGTTTGCAAGGTTATGCATGAGATAGAGAAAGTAGAGAAAGAAGTACTTTTCTCCATTTCTCACAATACAAGAACTCGTGGGCATTCAATGAAATTGCTGAGCAGTCAGGTTAGAAAGGATAAAAGGAAGTACTTCTTCATCCAAAGGGTGATTAACATGTGGAGTTCACTGCCACAGGAGGTGGTGGCAGCTACAAGCATAGACAGCTTCAATAGGGGAATGGATAAGCATATAGAACAGAGGTCCATCAATGGCTATTAGCCACAGTGTATTGTTGGAACTCTCTGAGGCAGTGATGCTCTGTATTCTTGGTGCTTGGGGGGGGCACAGTGGGAGGGCTTCTAGCCCCACTGGTGGACATCTTGATGGCACTTGTGTTTTTTGGCCACTGTGTGACACAGAGTGTTGGACCATTGGCCCAATGGATGGGCCATTGGCTTGATCCAACATGGCTTCTCTTATGTTCTTATGTGTGTGTCAGAGCCCAGTGGCTGCTTCTTAAGAAGGAGATGTGGCAGGGGAGAAATGGGTGTGCTCCATCCTTTTGTCAGCCCCCCCATCCCCATTGAGAACTCAATGTAGCTTGCCAGACTCCTGTTTTTATATATATTTAGAATGTTTACTGGTTTTTAAGGTTTTAACTGTTTTAAATGTTTAACTGTTTATATACTTAAATATTGTTTAATTTTTATGTTTGACTAGTTGTTGGAAGCTGCCCTGAGCCACTTGTGGGAAGGGCGGGGTATAAATTATAAATAAATAAATAAATAGTTTGCCCCCCCCCCCCCACCCTTGCCAAACAGAGCATTGGCTAGGGCAAACCCACATTTGGAATCTTGAAACAGGAGTTCCCTGAGAGGATAATCTGCAGGGTGAAAAGTCAGGTAAAGAAAAGAGTTAATAATTCTTTCTTCTGCCTCTTCTCTATGCCTCTTTGTCATCTTGCCTATGAAGAAGCAGATTTTTTGACACATGTGCATGTAAAGTTGTGTTTGATCCTAGTGGGCTTAACATCGGGGTCAGCAACCTTTTATAATTAAAGAGCCAAGCAACATTGAAATTTGGAGCAAGAGATTCACAAAGAAAACGTATTTGCCTAACTGAACATAAAGTGGGCATCTGAACCTAATCAATAACTGACTTGTTGATTAATAATCCATCAAGATTTTGCAGCCTAAATTTGTTACAAGTCCTTTATTAGGAAATCACATGCACACAAGATTCCACAGTAAGTAATTCATAAAACTGGAGCATCACACACAATTGTTTTAGTGAACCGGCATACATCTGCGCATAGTTGACTTTTAGATTGCTGGTAGGGTTGCTGACCCTGGGTTTGGAAATACTTGGAGATTTATTTATTTATTTATTTTTGTTAATTCGTATTCCACCCTTTTCCACCAGTGGGCTCAGGGCAGAAAACAACAAAAGTTAAAACAATTAAAAACTACAAGCTTAAACCATAGATTACAATAAAACAAACAACATATATGTCACAGGTGGTGGTTTCCTATTGGGCACATATATATATCAATACAACAGTAGGCTCAGAGATTAAGATAAGATTAAAATAAGATAGCATCATGACAGGTAAGCAGATGGAAATAAGGACATCCGCTGCCTCAACTGAAGGCCCTTCATCTTGAAGGCCCTATGAAATGGCATTAATTCAGGTAGGGCCCGGATCTCCACAGGAAGCTGATTCCACCAGGCCAAGGCCAAGGCTGAAAAGGTCCTGGCCCTGGTTGAGGCAAGACGAACATCCTTTGGGCCAGGAACAGTCAGGAGATGCTGTGAAGCGGAACACAGTGATCTCTGGGGCGCATTTTAGAGTGGAACCTGAGAGAGCGGGGTTAAGGAAGGGAATCTCAGTAGGGTATAATTCCACACAGTCCACCTTCCAAAGCAGCCATTTTCTTTAGAAGAGAAATTAATAATTTAAATAATGAATAAATAAGCAATTTATGTAGTCTGGAGATTAGTTGTAATTCTGGGAATTCTCTACCCCCTACCTGGAGGTTGGCAGCCATAATTGGCTTTCCCTTTCTGTAAAGCATCTCTATGAAGCCCTTCTGTCTCATAAAAAGTATTGCTTGCCATTCCCTTCACATACTGGTTATTTGAACATCCCATCTACCCCTCCAATATATCTTACTTTAAAGATCTTTTTAAAGAGCCATATTTGGTTCTAAAAGAGCCCCGTGGCACAAAGTGCTAAGCTGTAGTAGTGCAGTCCAAGCTCTGCTCATGACCTGAGTTCGGTCCCAGTAGAAGCTGGGTTCAGGTAGCCAGCTCCAGGTTGACTCAGCCTTCCATCCTTCTGAGCTCAGTAAAATGAGTACCCAGCTTGCTGGGGGTAAAGTGTAGATGACAGGGGAAGGCAATGGCAAAGCACCCCATTAAAAGTCTGTTGTGAAAACATCGTGGTGCAAAATCACCCCAGAGTTGGAAATGACTGGTGCTTGCAGTCCTTACCTTTATCTTTATTTGGTTCTATATTGAACCCAGGACTTTTTTGCAGAAAAAGCCCAGCAGGAACTCATTTGCATATTAGGCCACACTCGACATCACCATTGTTTCACATAGGGCTTTTCCTACAAAAAGTAAGTGCTCATTTGCATATTAGGCCACACCGCCTGACATCACCATTGTTTTGCACAGAGCTTTTTTTGTAGAAAAAAACCAGCAGGAACTTCTTTGCCTATTAGGCCACATCCCCTGACACCAAGCCAGATGGAATGGTGTTCCTGCTAAAAAAAGAGCCCAGATTGAACCACATGTGGCTCTGAAGCCATAGCATGCACACACTTGCCTAGTAGTTCTTTCTGTCCTTCCTGAGCTGAGCTATGGGCTGCCATAGCAGTGGTTCCAGCAGTTTGGGCCCTGCTTTTGGAGAAAGTCGCAGTACCACAGGCCCCTCTGACACCAGGCACCTTGTGTCAGTGCTTAATTTCAGAACCCAAAAACCCCTGGGCTTAATTTACTTGGATGTCACACTCTCTCTGGAAGCTCCCACTTTATCCCTAATCCTGGAAATGTGAGGGCTGGAATTAGATGCGATGATTTAACTGAGATGGAAAGCGTGTGCATTGGGAGAGGCCGGTTTATAGCTTTCACCTCCATGCAAACTATTATCATATATTTGATGGCATATAGAAGTGTAATTGTGTGCACCAGAAATACACAGATATCGTTAAAAGCCACTCTGGGTTATCAAGGTGTTGCTTTCTAAAGCTGAGTGAGACAGAAGGTTTAATCCATTAATTAAAAAGCAAGATTTAAAAAAACCCAAAAACAAAAAAGTTTATTTTAAGGGCCTTTAAAAAAAAAGCACAATGCATTTCATTGGCATGTCTTTAAATTAGAATACACTAAACCTTTCAAAGGAACCTGATTTGTAATATGTAATTTTTTTATAACATGTTACTATTTACAGAATAGTTTAAAAACTTCTAGAAATTATTTAAAATATCTATTGATTGATTTCTACTGGGCCTAGATTTATTTATTTCTTTAAAATAATAGTTAATAATAGAAATCAGCACTTTAAATATCTTTCAGACATCAGTTAATAATCATCTAATATTTTCCCACATGGTTTTAACCTACCATTCATGTGAGCATCCTGTTGAAAAGAACAGATAACCTTTCTACAAGCCTAGGTTGCCAGCTACTTGGAGAAAAATGTCCTGTTTTGTACCTCCCTGCCATGTACTGCTTCACCTGCGCATTTCTACACATTAAGCCTCTATTTAAAAAGACAGAACATTTTCCCCAAACCTGTTGGCCACACACCATAAATAAAAGAAATAATTGCAATTAATTTTCTTACATTTTCATACTCTTTGTCCAAAACTATAATCCAATTTCCAGTCCTTACTGCAAACAATAGAAGGAAATAGCCTAGAAGCAGCTCCATCAGGTTTGCTGAGTTAGATTTATCTAAAAAAACAAAGGGATTAGCAGATAATTTATCCTTAGTCATAAATTGCTTTGTAAAACTCCTTAAAGCTCCCAATCACAATTGCTTCTGAATTATGTACCTATGTGGAGTTATGTTTACACTACATATTTCTGAGTAATAAATGCTGTGGAGAACAGCTCACTCCTTTTGGAGACAGAATACTGAATGAAACGCCTTTATCAAACCAACCTAGGCAAGGCAGTTCTCTGTGTATGGCTTCCTTTGTATGAAGGACTATGCGTGTATGCAACTAAGAGTGCAGACCTACAGAGTTAATCCTAGGGTTGCCTAGCTTGGGAAATTCTTGGAGGTTTTGGGGTGGTGCCTGGGAAAGGCATAGGTTAGGGAGGGGAGGGAGATCCACAGTGACTTGAGGGTAGGGAGATCCATGGAGATCACAGAGGTCCATGGGGATGCTGTTTCCTTCTGTAATCCTATCTGTAATCTGGAGAACTGTGGTCATTGTAGGAGAACTCCAGGCCCCACCTGGATGCTGGCAAGTTTACAATAACCTTAGACTGAGGTAACTGCCTTGGATTGCATTGTTAGTGTCTCCTCATTTGAGAAATGGAGACAAATTCACCATGGGAGATGGAACTCTTTGTGTGTTGAATAATTCTGAAAAAGTCTTAGTGGACTTGTTTCCACAATGAGAATTTCTGCTGTCTCTGGGGTGACTTTAGGTGATTTATGGTTCTTTCTCTGTGGTGTTTGATACATGATGGGTTTTTCCCCTGATGCCAGGTTGCTAGTGACCATTGTGTGTTGAGAATCAAAACGGGTTAATCTCAGCCAGGTTATATGAAGGACTGACAACTTTCAAACAAAATCTCAAGAAATGCTTCAAAGTGAATGGCTAATAGTAGCTGAGGGACAAACAGTGCCATTTCAAGCTGAGTTACACTGTTTTAAGTCCATTGACTTAGAAAGGAGTAATTGTGGTTAGGATGACACTGTTAAACTGTGAATCAGGATGTCCCTGTTTTAAGTATTGCCTCTGTCCACTCTCACTGACTAGATGGCATTCTCGGTCAGCTTTTGAGTATTCTGACTATACTGGTCTACCTTATAGGAAGAGCTGTGTTAAGGATTACTGAGTTAATGTAAGTGAGCAACTAAATGAACTGTATAAATCCTTGTTAATAGAGTGTCTTTCCTTACCACTTAGTATCCACAATTGCCCTTATACACACTAGGGATTTAAGAACATAAGAACATAAGAGAAGCCATGTTGGATCAGGCCAACGGCCCATCAAGTCCAACACTCTGTGTCACACAGTGGCAAAAAAAATTATATACACACATACACTGTGGCTAATAGCCACGGATGGACCTGTGCTCCATTTCAGATTCAAAGTCTTAAATCTTGGCACCTTTTCCATATTCAATATATGTGTATGTTCTGAATGTGCCAGCTCTGGGCCGGGAACTACTTGGAGATTATGAGGATGGGCCCTGGAGAAGGCAAGGTGTGTGGAGCGACCTGGAGAGCCACTGCCAATCTGACTTTTTTGGGTGCTTTCACACACACTAAATAAAGCACTTTCAATGTACTTTCCAGTTGGACTTTACTGTGTGAACTGGCAAAATCCATTTGGAAAGTGCATTGAAGTTGGATTGGAAGTGCATTATTTAGTCCGTGCGATCACATCCTTTGATGGGCCAAGGTGTAAGGCAGTTTGATGCGTTCATGTGACCTTAGCAGGGGGCAGAGGCATAGAGTCCACCTTCCAAAGCAGCCATTTTCTCCAGGGGAACTGATCTCTGTTGGCTGGAGATCAACTGTAATACCAGATCTCCAGACCTCATCTGGAGGCTGGCAACCCTAGCATGTGGCAGTTATTCCAGATTAATTCATCTGAAACAATAGATTGAGACGAATGGCTACAATTGTTGAACACATAAGGAAGGAGTGACCCAGTGGAGTCCCATCGTTACCTTTCATCCAATGAGTTGCACTTTCAGGCAGAAAGGATTTCCGTCTAACTCAGGGGTGGCCAAACTGTGGCTCAGGAGCCACATGTGGCTCTTACAGCCCCTACCACCCTGTTGGCCAGCTTGGAGCAGGCATTTCTCTTTTTAAATCACTTCTCCAAGCCAACTGGCAGCTTGGAGAATGCATTTAAAGTTGCTCTATTTCATTCTCCATCCCCCATCTATTTATTTCCTTCCTTCCTTCCTTCCTTCCTTCCTTCCTTCCTTCCTTCCTTCCTTCCTTCCTTCCTTCCTTCCTTCCTTCCTTCCTTCCTTCCTTCCTTCCTTCCTTCCTTCCTTCCTGTGGTTCTCAAACATCTGATGTTTATGTCCTGCAGTTCTCAAACATCTGATGCTTATTCTGTGTGGCTCTTATGTTAAGCAAGTTTGGCCACCCCTGGTCTAACTCAAAAGCTCGCTGCCTGACCGTTTTAGGCTGCAGTAAAAGTCGTCTGGCTGGCTTTTTAGGGAATCCTGTTTTGCCTTCCTTCCTCGGGGTATGAATCGAGGCGTAAAAACGGAGCGGTTGGGGGGCGGGGGAATGCCTTTGCGAGAGAAAAAGAGACGACACCACCGGCTCTATTCCCAGAGGAGGCCGGCCGTCTGTGTTTCTGCAGCCGCTGTTCTCGCTGGAACCGTCTGCCTCGCACGCTCTGCAAGACGCTGAGCCAAGAAGGGGCCTGCCCGCTCTTTCCTGCCAGTGTCTGCGTGGGAAGAGCGGGCGGGGGAGGGGTCGCCTCTTCCTGCTGGAGAGAGAAAACTTTCCCTCGCCGAGGCTGCCTCCAAGTCTGTGCTTTCCTGCCCCCCCTCCCCCCTTGCGCCAGAAAGCGGCAGCCACGGTGGGGAGGAACCTACAGACCCGTCCACCATATTAGAAAAAAGGGCGGCCAGGCCGCTTGAGAGCCAAGCAATCAGGTGGCTCTCAATCAGAGCTTTGTTGTGGAAGAAAGTCAGTGGACAGTCACATTGGCTGATGAGAGGGCATGCGTTTTGCATGCCAGAGGTCCTGGGTTCAATCCTGGGCGTCTTCAGTTAAAGGGCCTTGGAGAGCAGAGAAAAGGCATAGTGGTTGTTTGTTTTGTTCTGGAGAATCACCGCTAGTCAAAAGAAGAGCAGTAAAAAGAGGTTGGCCAAAGGAGAAGCTGGTTGAGATTCTGTAATGGGGTGACCTTATAAGCCAAAATGCCCTCAAAAGGAGGTTGGGGAATTGTCAGGTGGGCACCTGGCTCACTCAGGATCTTTTTACCTGTGTATACAGGATTCCACGTCCAGAAAAGTAATGCTTAAAATATTAGGGACTCTAATTAAGTAAAACAATTATAATTTATTAAGAAAAATATAGACTTCCATACAAGATAAAATACTCATAAAAACACACATTCAGTCCTAGGAAACATAGATAGAGAGCTAGGGGAACACATGGGTTGACAAACAGGGCGATATTTACCGATCGTAGTCTTCAAGGAAGGCTCCAATGGCGACGAGCCAGGAAGTGGGAGAAGGGATCCGAAACTTGGCCTTAGAATCGGGGATGGATCTATGCAGCAGAAATTGGAATACTGATAGAAGCACACCTGTGGGTAGCTAGCCCACAGGTCATAAGGACTCTCTTGAGCCCTTAGGGGATGGGAGGTACGAGGGAGGAGGAAGGTGGTCAGCTAGTGCATGACCTCACGAAAAGGGGAGGTTTCGCAGTGACCATAAGGGCTGGACTACTGTGACAACCAATAGAAAGTTCATTGGTGGCACCTAATTGGGTGCTTGCTCTTGACCAATGGACTGGCTTGGATCCTGGATACCTGAGTGAACTTTCAGGTTGAAATGGACCAGGGGGAGGCTCCAAAAATGACAGTTGGGAAGAAGAATAGAGAGATTACTTGGGTGGGGAGATACTTAGGACTAGAAGGGTGACAATAGAGAGTCAAATCATGGCCTAGGTAACACCCAGTTTGTACAAAGGAACTCGGCTCTGGCTGAAGATGGTCTTCCTCTTCTTCTGTCTTCTTCTGGGCACCAGTCTTTGTCTTGAGTTCCGTCAAACAAAGAAAGTGGCGGTTGGACGATTAACCACTCCTGGGGTGGGTAGGTTGCTTGCAGGCACAGGTGACATCTGGTGTGTACGTGAGCAGTCCGCTTTGCTGGAATGGGGTCAAGCTTGGTAGGAAGATGGCTGCGTGTGGTGTTAGCCCTCCACGGTGGATTCCATGGTCAGCGCTTCAAAACCATTTGCCTGGATAGCTCCTGGCAGTGCAGTCTCTTCCGCTCCATGGCTGGGATGGATGTCATATGGAAGGGGGGGGGGGAAACCATCCGTTCTCCTGGTGGGCACTCTTGTACCGGTTTAGAGTGCCTTGGTAGTATTATGGCTGCTTGTACTGCATAAGTCCCTTTTGCCCCTGGATAGGTTTACCCACACTCTCTGGCCAGACATGTGTGAGTCACTTCTCCAGGTGCTCTGGCAACCAAGCTGGTAATCATGATGTTCTGTAAGGGGGTTTTTCCTCACAACCTCAGGTTGCTGTATCCTAACATAGCTTAATTTACCTCACAGGGTACTTGCAAAGACTCCTTAGGACAGGAGAGTAAAAATGTGAACAGAGAAGAAAAGGCCAGTTTAACTCCTATAAACGTTGTTTTTTTAAAAAAAAATTCAGAATTCTCCTGTGCAGATGCAGAGTGTTTTTCCAGTACATTTCCTAACTTTCACTAGCTTGTATATATGTAGGGTTAGGAGGGAAAGTTTCTGGCAGCTTTGAGCCCCAGAAACTCTGGTTTTTAGAATGTAACTTACCAAAATGTTTCCTGTTTGTGAATATGTAAGTTTTAAGTGATGCAGAAAAGTTAATTTTGAAGGGTTGCAGTGCCTGATCTCTCCCCTCCCCAATAGATTTTTGGAAAGGTTAATTCAACAGCGTAGCTCCCCTGTAACTTTTTTTAAAAATCAATTTTCACGTTTCAATAACCTAAGCCTAAGTATATTTTCCAGCATACACCCTGCAAATTGAGCTGTAGCCTAATTCTCTCATTTTCTAGAATGTTCAAAAACAAAACACAAATAAAAATCAGCATTAGCAAAGTCATTTGATCTGGATTCTGGCACAAAGGCAAGTAGCTTATTCCCCCCCCCCCCCCCAGCAGCCATAAAAAGGCCAAAAAAGCTTTGAAAGAGACTTCCAGTATTAGGTGTGGCTTTGGTTCATGCTAGCAACTAGTAGGTACCATGCGAAAGGAGGCTATTGTGCCTCTTTATTAAGTACAGTTGGAAGATTTAGAATAATGGCTGCCTCTTTGGTTGGCCCCCTTCCCTTGCTGTGTTCCCCCCCCCCCCCCCATTTCCTTTGCTGGGTGGAGCTGCGGAAGGAATGAGCTCACATTTGCTAATGTATTCCAGATGGAACCTCAGCTGCTCTGTTTCCAGGTCTGGCACCCTCCCAAACTCTTTCTTTTGGTGCTGCCCCCTCATGCCCCTTCTGCTTCACACATGACTGATCTCTGCCGGCATCTGCCTGGCTTCTGGGTTCCATTTGGCATTCCAATAGGGGGCAGCAGCCAGTCACTAGGCATGAAGCTCCCAACAATATGCGGAGGGTAAATCAAACCTGCCTTACTTTTAGCTTGCTGAGCTAGGCAGAATTTAGATAGGGCCCTGGCACCAGAGCAGTGTCATGAGTCATGGCGTGTCACATGGGAGCAGCAAATCAATGAAGGATATGGTACTTTGTGACATCAGAACAGTGTGGCTGCCCTACAGCAGGCTGGGAACCGGGCCCGTGTGTGCTTATTTTGAGGACTAAATAGCGTAGTGCAGTGATTTGCATGGGGTGTGGATTCTCCAGAGATGTAAGGACATCAAAAGCCCCTGCGGCTTGGGGGGCAGCAGGGCAGGCTTATGGTGCTGCTGGATGCTAGCCACTGTCATCCCATGTCCTCTCTCTTTCTTGTCTTCCCAGGAACCTGAACCAGTGGAGGAATGTGTTCAGAGCACGTTAGCTGCCTTGTACCCCCCATTCGAGGCCACTGCTCCCACCCTACTGAGCCAGGTCTTCGAGGTGCTGGAGCGGACGTACCAGCACGACGCCTTGCGCTACACCCTCGACTTCCTCGTTCCTGCCAAGCACATTCTGGCTCGTGTCCAGAGTGAAGCCTGTGTGAGTCTCTGCATTGGTCTGGCTCTGTTTCTCTGGAGTACCCTTGGAACGGGAAATTGCCTCTCAGCACAGGGCAGCACAAAAGCCGTTTGTTCTGATGCTGGAATCTCAGTACAGGCCTCTTTCTGAGGCTTAAAGTGACCTAACGCTTGGCTCAAGGACCCTTTCTTCAGTCCTAGAGCTGCATCCCTGAATATTATTGTTCCTTGGCTCCATCGCCCACCCAAATAATAATTTCCCACTGAATCAGCCCTGTGCTACAATCCAGTATTGAATGATGTGCATGTGTATGGAGAGAGGCATAATTCTTTGAGTTTCAGGAGATGATCTGCCCTGTCTTTTTCTATAACCAGGGCTGGAAGAATTTCACAAAATACAAAGACAGAAATCAGATGCATGATTTAGTACCCTGAGAAACCCAGCTTTCATGTAAAAAAAAGCAAGTTTCTAGTCCTCAGGACTGAAAAATGCTTATAAGTAGAATGGTAAAATATTGGACATGAGGTTGGGGAAGCTAACGTGTTTCTGATGGTCAGGTGGTGACTCTTTGTTCCTTTACAATGTTAGGAGAAGCAGCATGCATTCTGCAAAATAGGCAAATTTAGGCAAGTATGTGTTATTTATCCATGTTGCAAAATTCAGTGTTTTTGATGCTATTTATTTTTAAAGTGCAAAGTCTACACAGTCCTTATTTTTATTTACTTCATTTGTGTTGCAACTTTCTCCCTGGTAGGGACCCAAGTGGTTTACATGGTTCTGCCCTCCATTATCCTCACAACAACCCTATGAGATCCATTAGGCTGAAAGTATATGATTGGTCCAAGGTCACCCAGCAGTTTTCCATCATGGAGTGGGGATTTGAACCTGGGTCTCCCAAATCCTAGTCTGACACTCTAACCACTACACAACACATAACTCTCCCTCTCCTCTTCTCCCTTTCACAACTCTTCAGGCCCAATACAGCGGCTTTGTCTTTTGCCACGAGGGTTGGCCGCTGTGTCTTCGGGAGAAGATTCTAGTGCAGCTGGGATCATTGCCTTGGCAACGCCTCTGCCCCGGTGATTTCTACCTGCAAGTGGTGCCTCACCGTGAGTGTGCACCACGCCTAGTCCTGAAGTGCCTATCTCTGGAGGGCCGTGGTGTTCAGGAGCTGCCGGTGCCCCCAGACTCCTTCCCATTCCTTTTCACTGTAGAGTGGCTCAACGGCATCAACAAGGAACGCCGAGCTGGACGCCTGGAGCGTTGCCTGCTGGCAGAAGGAGAGAAGGTGCTGAGCCTGCCCTGGCCTGAGCTGGTCTACCCCCAGTTTGTGCACAAGGACGGGTTCATTGTGGGGCAGCGCTGTCCTGCAGATTTGGCTCCCGAGGTGCTGGGGGCACGGAGTCCAGGGGACGGGCACCATTCTGGTGGGGAGAACCGGGAGTCTGAGGGAGAATACGTTCACCTTCTGGAAGTCAGTCCCACCCTGCACCAGGGGCCAAGGATTTTAGAGCCTTGTGGTGCTCAGATCCATACAATGCCTGCCCGCAAGGGACACCACAAGAACCGAAGCCGGCGTCACCGGGCCTGGCTCCACCACAAGTCTGGGTGTGGGGAAAACTTTGCCTTGCGTAAGGCTTGCAAAAACCTAGAGCCTGAGCACTCTAGTCAAGAGAGGAGTGCCCAGGGGGACAGAACTGAACCACATAGAATTAACCCTATCCGGGCCTTGGACCAAATGTCAAAGCCCTTCCAGGTGGTGGAGAGCCCAAGTTCCAGGCAACCAGTTCAAAACCAGGAGCCCTCTGGGGCTGAAGCACGACCGAATGTTTCTGGTGCAGCCACAGTTGAGGACAGTGGGCTAGAAAAAACAGAGCTGCTGGAGTCTGTAAACCGAGATCCCACTCTTTCCAGGGAGGTCAGCAATGAAAACCCGTTTCCTGCTTCTGTGACACCAAAACGTGCTGCCAAGGGAAACCGAAGGAAAAAGAAAGGTGCAGGGAGAGGTGCAGGGGGCCGAATCAGGCTGGGGGGTGACTCTGCCAACCAAGAAGCAGGAGCTCTTACTGATCTCAAAGACCCAGAAAAAGAAGGGATCTGCATTGGTACAGGAAAAGAGGATTCTGGGAAGGGAGAACAAAGCGTTTCTAATAGCAAACAAGCTGTCAGCACCGAAGAATATTGTGTGGGCACTGCAGATTGTAATGGCATCCAAGAGATAAGGGACGTTGAAGGAGATGGGACCCCTGGTGCTGAGGAGGAGGGTGCCAGCATTGGAGAGCTGGCTGCTGGTGCTGGAAAGTATGGTGTTGGCATCAGAGAGCCAGAGGACAGTGTAGAAAAATGTTCTGTTGGCATAGAAGACAGAACTATTGGCACCAGAGAAAGAAGCATTGGCAGAGAAGGGCCAGACCTGGATGCCAAAGACCAGACTGCTGCAATTGATGATGGGGAAGAAATCACAGGCATGGGAGAGCAGAGTGTCATGGAACAAGGGGCTGGTACAGAAGGGCATTGCATGGGAGACAAGAGCCTCACCGTTGACGTGGAAGAAACCCTGTTGACTGAGTTGCCAGGGGAGGAAGAGCCAAGTGTTGAAGGGCAAAAGGAAACTCCAAATGTTGCAGCGGAACAGGCAGTGAAGGAAATACAGACCACCCATTTACCTGCTCCGTTTCCTCTCCAGCAAGCTGTAGACTGGGACCTTTTGTCATCAGGTGTCTTTGTGCTAACAGGTAAGTTGGTGCAAAATCATTTCTGGACCAAGGAAATGCTCAGAAATGAGCTTGTTTACTTCTTCCTGTGGCCCTTAAAACATGAAGAGAATGTTGTGCCAGTGTTATTTCCATTCTATCAGCAAAGACTCTGAGGCTTGTTAGTTAGTTTGTTTATTTACAGGCCACCTTCCTAACTGAAACTCAAGGCTGATTGCACGGTGTACATCAATACAGTCAAACAGCATGAGGTGTTTCGTGAGTAATGCCATAGGACTAGTACTGCAAAAATTAGAAACAGTGCAGAAAAGTATTAGATGGGTGTGGAACAGGTGTCACTAGAGGTGGGGGAGGGGAGTATTTGTGAGTTTCCTGCATTGTGCAGACGGTTGGACTTGATGACCCTGGAGATCCCTTCCAACTCTGTGATTCTAAGTCAGACCATTTAAGTGATAGTTTATTTTAAATGACTTTCCAAGTGTTGCTCTCTTTGCTCAAGGAAGGCATTGCAAAAGATCCCAAATGTTCCTCATTCCCAGCAATGATGCATCTATTCTTTGGAAATCATATTGTTCCTGAACTCAATCCATAATGCTCAGTTTCTGGAGTAAAGTCCCATTGCACTTTGTGTAACCACAGTAATTTTGATAGTGGCTATTACTTGTACTGTGGTTTACGCTTATACGATGTACCTCTTGGATGAGATCTCTGACCTCAATACAGGGAGTGTCATCATAGATGCCTCCTACCTGTGCTGTTCAAACGACCCTCCGTTACAGGTACCCTTTTCTGTGCAACTTCATTTATACATTTTCATATGGATGCTAACCTCTCCCTGCCTCTGGTGCTGGGGCACATTGTCTTGGTATAATTATTTCAAATTTTACACTGCCCATTCCATGTAAACAGGGCTCAGGGTGGTGTACAACAACACAATAAAACAACATATCACATAAAGCAAAACATTAAAATTTACAATAAAATTCAATTAACAATCCAATTTAAACAGATGGTGGTCAAAATTTCCCAAAGGTGCTAGTGCCTTGCGAAGGAGAGGGGGAGTGAGTGAGAGTGCCAGCTAGGGATGGCTGTTGTCGCTGTCGCTGTCCTGGCGGAACATCTCTGTCTTATAGGCCTTGTGGAATTGCACAGGGCATGAATATGACTCAGTAAGTTCCACCAAGTTGGGGCCAAGGCACTAAAGACCCTGGCCCTAGTTGAGGACAGCTGGTTATCTCTTGAGCTGGGAACCACAAGCAAGTTCTTATTGGTGGAGCATGATGCTCATCAGAGGGTATACTGGAAGAGGCAGTCCCAAAGACACAGATGCACACCCCATCTCTGCATTGGCAAGACGGATTCTCCCAGCCCTCCATTATGCACAGATGGGGACAGAGCACCACATTTGCTAGATGGAATTGGTGCTTACAGTAATGGATAAACAGAAAGTGGTTGAGAATTGCCCTTAGCCCAAGGCGAAGCAAGGCTGCAATCCCAAGGGCAGATTGTGGCTGCTCTTAAAGACTTCCGAATGAGAGACAGAACTGACCTATGGAGAACAATCCACCAGGAAGTACTCCGGCACAAGCCACACTGAAATGAGGAAGAAGTTCTTTTGTTAATTTCAGTGGGGTTTTGTCCAGGAGAATTTCCTGTATATTCATTATAATGTGCTCCTGGGATGGTGCCATTCTGATTTTCGGCCTTAGTTGTTTAAATGACTTGGGCCAGCCCTGCCTAAACAAAACACTCAGTTGCAATCTTATGCACACTTTTTTGCAGGACTGGGGCCATTTTTCCTGAACTAAGACAAAAATGTGTGAGCTGGAAGCCAAAAAACTGTGAGCTAGCTCACACTAACTCAGCTTAGCTTGTATCTTGTTTTGGGCAGCAACACATCTTGAACTGCTGTGCATATAGGTAGTCCAGCCAACAAATTACAATTCAAGTTTGTATCCCCCAAATCTGCTCCCCCTTGAGATTTCTCTGCAAAAATAATGTTTTTAAGCTGTCCAATCCTGCTGTCCTTTAACCCGCATTCAGCCATCTTACTGAATGTCATGAGGTCTGAGGAAATAAGCCACCTTGCTTCTGGCCACATCACAACGGTTTGCAAAAACCGAAAACCACTCCCCGTCATGAAGCCACAAAACACAACTCAAAATAACACCAGACCCTGATCTTGTTACAAAAGGCATGCCACTTTCAAAATGGGAGGCAGACCTCTCTGAGGGGGTTGGTTGGAAACATAAGCAGAGACAGAACAGAAAAAGGAGGGGAAGGGAAGGAGGGGATAAAAGGACAAACTTGCTTTAGAAGAACTTGTGTCAACTGACTCCTAAAAACCCTTCCCCCAAAGCTGCTCTGATTAAAGTACCAGCCAGATCTTCAGCCATCTCCTGTTGATTGTTCTGTGTACCTAGTTCAGGGGTGTTGAACTCATTTGTTATGAGGGCTGGATCTGACATAAATGAGACTTTGTGGGGCCGGGCCATATGTGCACCTATTTAAGATTAGATAGCAGAGATATAAACTTTATAAAGGACACAAACAAAAAGATTTTTTTAAAAAAAAAAATTAAAACATGCTTGAAACATTAGCACTCATTGGTCCTAGAGGTGCTTTCTTGGTATTTCTCTCATGGGATCCAGGGAACTGGGCAAAGGAAGCTCTGGCTCTTTTTCTGCCTTGCCCAGGGGACCAGGAGCGGGAGGAGACTCAGCCAATAGAAGGAAGAGAGGCTTAGCTGAGTAGCTGTGCTGAGTGATTGTGATAACCTGGCAAAGTAAGCTCTTTCTCCCTCCCTTCCTCCCCAAGTCAGGAGCCTCAGCCAATGGAGAAAATAGAGGTTCTCAGCCATACTGTCTTTGAACCTAGAGCTTCCATTTAGCAAAATAACCTTGGTAGACCTATTTTCCATGAAGTTTTTTTAACAGACACCTGAGATTGGATGGGAGACCACCAAGGAATACCAGGGTTGCAACGCAGAGGCAGGCAATAGCAAACCAGCTCTGAATGTCTCTGGCCTTGAAAACCCTATGGGGTCACCATTAGTCATAAGTAAAAGACAGTGAGGCAAATGAAGACCGCTTTCTATAGATGCCGCAGAGACATTTGGTTTCAAACAATTTTATTAGTAACATGGTAATAAATTTCAATTTCTTACTTCATTAATAATTACTTTTTTTAATCTATCCCATATATTACTTTTTACCCACCCCTCCCCCCATTACTTGACCCCCACCGGTGTTATATACTTAAAATCTTAATATTAAATGTACCCTTAATTAATAAGAACCAAAATTAATATCCTCCTCCCTCTTGTACTTAGTCATTATCAAAAATTAAGAACATAAGAGAACATAAGAGAAGCCATGTTGGATCAGGCCAACGGCCCATCAAGTCCAACACTCTGTGTCACACAGTGGCAAAAAATGTTATATACACACATACACTGTGGCTAATAGCCACTGATGGACCTGTGCTCCATACACTGTGGCTAATAGCCACTGATGGACCTGTGCTCCATATTTTTATCTAAACCCCTCTTGAAGGTGGCTATACTTGTGGCCGCCACCACCTCCTGTGGCAGTGAATTCCACATGTTAATCACCCTTTGGGTGAAGAAGTACTTCCTTTTATCCGTCTTAACCTGTCTGCTCAGCAATTTCATCGAATGCCCACGAGTTCTTGTATTGTGAGAAAGGGAGAAAAGTACTTCTTTCTCTACTTTCTCCATTCCATGCATTATCTTGTAAACCTCTATCATGTCACCCCGCAGTCGACGTTTCTCCAAGCTAAAGAGTCCCAAGCGTTTCAACCTTTCTTCATAGGGAAAGTGCTCCAGCCCTTTAATCATTCTAGTTGCCCTTCTCTGCACCTTCTCTAAAGCTATAATATCCTTTTTGAGGTGCGGCGACCAGAACTGCACACAGTACTCCAAATGAGACCGCACCATCGATTTATACAGGGGCATTATGATACTGGCTGATTTGTTTTCAATTCCCTTCCTAATAATTCCCAGCATGGCATTGGCCTTTTTTATTGCAAACGCACACTGTCTTGACACTTTCAGTGAGTTATCTATCATGACCCCAAGATCTCTCTCTTGATCAGTCTCTGCCAGTTCACACCCCATCAACTTGTATTTGTAGCTGGGATTCTTAGCCCCAATGTGCATTACTTTGCACTTGGCCACATTGAACCGCATCTGCCACGTTGACGCCCACTCACCCAGCCTCAACAGATCCCTTTGGAGTTCCTCACAATCCTCTCTGGTTCTCACCACCCTGAACAATTTAGTGTCATCCGCAAACTTGGCCACTTCACTGCTCACTCCGAACTCTAAATCATTTATGAACAAGTTAAAAAGCATGGGACCCAGTACCGAGCCCTGCGGCACCCCACTGCTTACCGTCCTCCACTGCGAAGACTGCCCATTTATACTCACTCTCTGCTTCCTATTACTCAGCCAGTTTTTGATCCACAAGAGGACCTGTCCTTTTACTCCATGATTCTCAAGCTTTCTAAGGAGCCTTTGATGAGGAACTTTATCAAAAGCTTTCTGGAAGTCAAGGTAAACAACATCTATCGGGTCTCCTTTGTCCACATGTTTGTTCACCCCCTCAAAGAAATGCAACAGGTTAGTGAGGCAAGATCTTCCCTTGCAGAACCCATGCTGAGTCTTCCTCAATAACCCGTGTTCATCAATGTGCCTACTCATTCTGTCCTTGATAATGGTTTCTACCAACTTTCCCGGTATTGAAGTCAGACTGACTGGCCTGTAGTTTCCCGGATCTCCTCTGGAACCTTTTTTAAAGATGGGGGTGACATTTGCTACCTTCCAGTCCTCAGGAATGGAGGCAGATTTCAATGAAAGATTACAGATTTTTGTTAGAAGATCCACAAGTTCAACTTTGAGTTCCTTCAGAACTCTCGGATGTATGCCATCCGGACCCGGTGACTTATTAGTTTTTAATTTGTCTATCAGTTGTAGGACCTCCTCATTTGTCACCTCAATCTGACTCAGGTCTTTCAACACCCCTTCCAAAATTAGTGGTTCTGGGGCGGGCAAAAAGTTCTCGTCTTCTACAGTGAAGACGGAGGCAAAAAATTCATTTAGCTTTTCAGCCATTTCCCTATCCTCCTTCAGTAATCCTTTTACCCCATGGTCATCCAAGGGCCCCACTGCCTCCCTGGCTGGTTTCCTACTTCTAATATATTTGAAGAAAGTTTTATTGTTGGTCTTTATGTTTTTTGCAATATGCTCCTCATAGTCCCTTTTTGCCTGCCTGATCACAGTCTTGCATTTGATTTGCCACAGCCTGTGTTCCCTTTTACTAATCTCACTTGGACTGGTTTTCCACCGCTTAAAGGAGTCCTTCTTACCTTTTACAGCTTCCATTACTTTGTTTGTTAACCACGCAGGCCTTTTCTTATGCCTGTTTGTGCCTTTCCTAACTTGTGGTATGTATTTTATCTGAGCTTCTAGGATTATAGTTTTAAATAGCGTCCAAGCTTTCTCAAGGGTTTTGACCGTATGTACCTTTCCTTTCAGTTTCTTCCTCACATGCCTCCTCATCTCAGTGTATTTACCCCTTTTAAAGTTAAACGTGGTTGTGGTGGTCTTTTTGGACAACTCCCTATTTATACAAACGGTGAAATCAATAACATTATGGTCACTGCTCCCAAGCGGCGCAATCACTTTTACATCTCTCACCAAGTCTTGGGCATTACTTATGACCAAATCCAGGATCGCCCCACCCCTGGTAGGTTCTGAGACCATCTGCTTGTCCAATGTCCTTTTATTTTCCACTCCTTTTCTACGTATCTTCTGAACTTTTTTCACTCCATCTTAAATACTTCTAAATCATAGTCTCTTAAAGTTCTTGTTAACTTGTCCATTTCACTCCATGTCATAACTTTTACAATCCAATGCCACAGAGACATTTGGGATCATCATAACAATGTTCTGTGTTTCTCCCTCAGTACAGAGGTTATCTGAAAAGACCCGTAGCGTGAATGCAGATTAATATTTTTAGAGTAAATCTGCAAGCAAGATGCAGCAGACAAGAAAAGTGGAAGAAATTCCACAGTGGTATCACTGTTTTTCTAGGAATAGGTTAATATAATGAATAGGGAACAGTTTGAGTAAGATCATTGGGGGATGGGAATGTGACTCAATTTCAGCCTTATTTTTGTAAATTATTGTGTAAATTCCACATTTGCAATCAACTGTAGGTTATTAAAAAGAGGTGGGGGGCAGCAATACTGGTTTGCCAATTCACGTCACACACTTTTATTTGTTTACTTAATTTATACCCTGCTTTCCTCCCCTGCAGGGACCCAGAGTAGTTGACAACATTCTTCTTTATCCCTGTGAAGTAGATTGGGGTGAGAGTGTGTGACTGGCACAGTATCTCCAGGCTATCTTCTTTGCCAGACTTGGATCTCTCAGATCCTACTGTAACCACTGGACTGTTGACAGATGTGACCTGAGAATCCCATGCTAGGAAATTCACTCCCAGGCACATGTGGGCTCAATTTGGATTGGGGCCTTCCCCCATTGCCATTTTCCCCAAAACTAAATCAGGTCCGCACAAGCCTGGCAATAGTCCAGATGTCCACCACATGGATGTTGTAGTGTGTGAATTAATCTTGAGTGATCAGACAGGGCCTGATTATCTGGAGACCCTTTCATCTCCCAAACCAGAGAGTCCTGTCTGCATACTGTATGTTGTGTAAGTGCTGCTATGGAGCTAATAAATGGTTTGTGCTTACAGGAAATGGAAATTTTGGATCAGTGGATTATAGTGCTTTTTCCAACCCTGAACAGTAACATAATGCTGGGAAGATGGGCCGTAATTTTTTAATAGAGAATATGCTCAGGAGTTCTTCCTGTGACTTTAGGGAAAAAAAGTTTATTTTTTTGTTTTGTAGAAGCAGATGGCTTTCATACGTACACTGGTGGCCTATGCTAAAATATGCTGTCTGTGTTTCTTAACCTAATCCAGTGTTATAATAACCCTGTACCAGTGGGCAAATGCATGCAACATTTTCTTCCTTGGAGTAGCTGCATCTAGAGAGCTTTTCCCAAACTCTCAAACCCAGACTTGGGAGCAAGTGTGCTTTTGAGAGGGAACTTCATCCAAACCAGTCTCAGCAGAGGATCAGTTTACACTTTGTATTTTAGATGTATGTTTAAAAAACCCCAAAAGGTGCAGACCTGAAATTGTAATATGTAAATTGATATCGTGGTTCTACTCTACCGTAATAGAATCTGATTTTATCCTCAGTTTTATCCTCCAGATCCTTTTCTAGATGGCACTGCATTTATCCTCTCAGGAGTGATTCCTCTGACTATATTCCTGTGGAATCTCCTGTTTGATGTCTCATCCACATATGAAGCAGAAAAGTTGGTGTGATGTCATGATTAAAACATTAGATTGGAGAAACCTGGGTTCAGATCCCCACATGGCCATGAAGCCTCCTGGGTGATCACAGCCTTCCTTCCTCCCTCCCTCCCTCCCTTCCTCCCTCCCTCTTTCTTTCTTTCTTTCTTTCTTTCTTTCTTTCTTTCTTTCTTTCTTTCTTTCTTTCTTTCTTTCTTTCTTTCTTTCTTTCTTTCTTTCTTTCTTTCTTTCTTTCTTTCTTTCTTTCTTTCTTTCTTTCTTTCTCCAGTGGGGATCCAAAGTAACCCTTTCTTTTATTTCATCCTCAGAACAACAACCATGTGAAGTAAGTTAGAGTGACAGACCTAACAAACCTAACAAAGCTGAGTAGGGATTTGAACCTAGGGATTCTACTCCAACACTCTTAACTACTACATCTCTTTCTCTGTGTGTCTGTGTGCAACTTTCCACACAGGAGGGAAGAGCCACATATGTTGCTTTGAGCTCCTTGGAGAAAGAGTAATGTGATTCCTCTTCACTCGTATCTGTTTTCATGGCTTTTGCACTGCATGCTGGGAATGACACATATATCACCTTTCAGAGGACCGAGACAATATGGGTGATTACAGACTGGCACTTTGGGCCGACTCAGAGACACCTTAGAAATCAACCAGAAAAATCCTTCCACACACAAATGTCTGCCACCCGTCCTCCTCCTGTCCTTGCCCCGTCCAAATTTTTTTTTTGCCCCGTGGCAGCAAATTTTTTTTTTGCCCCATGGCAGCAAATTTTTCAGCCAAATGCCAGTTGCCTCCTCACTGCCTGGAAGTGGAAGGGTGCAAGTGAGACATCTTGGTGGTGTGAAATCGCCAACCCGCCCCAAGCCTCATCTGACTTTTTTATACAAAAAACTTCAGAGCATATGTGCGCATGTGGCGGAGCGCATGAGCATGTGCATTAGCACATGCGCATGACCACTAAAATGTATGGTGGGAAACCCCAAACCGAGCAACAGGAATGGTGCGCAACAGCTGTCTGATTGCGCCCAGGTCACCCTGTGGACACGATGGGGACGGCTTGTGGGTGGGTGTGTGGAGTCTCTGGGATGGCTCCCATCTGCCCCACATTGTTCATCTGGTATCAGTGCTTGGTTAGAATATCTTAGTGAACTTCGAGGGAGATGTGCCAAGAGGCATTTCTTGAGGAGACCAACATGAACCTCTAAATGGGAATTAATCTTTCATTTACTAGGAGCTCAGCTGTATTATTGGTGGAGGAAAGAACTGCAGCACAGAGAAAGACAGAATTTTCCATTAAGGAAAAAAAGGCAGTCTAGTTTTGTGGTCCGGTTCACACAAACAGTGGCCTAGTTCTCGTTGGCATTTGGCAGTAACCACAGGCAAATGTGCAGGGCAAATAACTCATAGAGTTCAGAAAACTTCTAGAGTGACCCATAACCTGGATTTCTGGTATTAAATGGAAAGCTTGTCATTGGCCATTATGCCCCATACATGAAAGCTGGGACATTGCAGTGACCCTGTTATGGTGCAGATTTTCTGTATGTAATGTTAGCAAATGTAGTAACAGCTGAATTCATTGTAGTATTTGAAGTGTCCGTCATGACTACATGTGAGATTTGGATAGCTACCGTGAGGTTGCTTGTTTGTGTGAGTCAGGCCTGAGAGCTGTCCCAAATTCTGGACAAACTGGTGTAGAGTTAGGCCTTATGATTTCTTGTGTTTCACCCCAACAGGAGGAACGGACAGGGCTGGACGGTCTTTGGTGACTGTGGTGCCTCAGCCTGTTCGAGATGGGCTGCCCCCAGGACAAGAAGTTCTGGTCAACACCCTGAGTTACCTGCACTCACTTCTCAGGTGAAAAAAAAATTGCCCCCAGAGATAGAATTCCTAGGATGATTCACAGGAAATCAATGTGTCAGCCTGTCTGGATCAACTGCTGCATTATAAATGTAAAGGTATATTAAATGAGATTGATTGTTGGGACCTCCCTAGGAAACACACACACACACAGTTAACTAGTTTGATGCAAGAGATGAAAAACTCCCAAACTGCAGGTGAAGTAGCTGCAAGTGAATTATTGCATTTTCCCAAGTTTCCCATTCTTAATAAGACTCTTTTAATGGAAACATAATACAGCCTGTGAACTCTTAGACTCAGAACCTTTCTGCCATGTGTTATTTTTTTCCCCCATGGTGTTTTTTCATAGGGGAGCAACAAATATATGATGCACCTCCACTGTAGTCCAAGCGGGACTTTCTAGACTACTGCCTCAGAGACCAACTAGGTGAAATAGTAATTACCGTAGATGAGGCATCAGGGCTTTTTTTGTGGCAGGAACTCCTTTACATAATAGGCCACACACCCCTGATTTAGCCAGTCCTCCTGGAGCTTACAGTAGGCCCTGTACTAAGAGCCTTGTAACCTTCTGGAGGATTACCTACATCAGGGGTGTGTGGTTTAATATGCATGGAGCTCCTGCTGCAAAAAAAGCCCTGTGTGGCACCATTTTGTAGATTGAGTTCCCACTGGGAAGCTTCATTCAACAGGGCCATGGGCCCAATTCTGTGCTGTGGTGCAGGGGGTTCCCAACCAGATGGAGCTCACTCTGCAAAATGGCAGCACATTGCTGGGGTAATCTCAGAGATACGCCTCTCATCTTGTTTTTCCCTCATTGTTCTACATGTGTAAACCAGGCCTCAGATGAGAGCTTTAAAGCTTCACTGTAGCTGCTCCAATTTATGTAAAGCGCTTAGTAAAATCACTTTTATGTTAATTATGTTGGCTACAGTTCAGTAACCCTGTTCCCATCAATTTCCTGCTCAAGTCATGTTTTCCCACACCATATATGTGTTAAACATGCATCAGAGCTCCAAAGAAAGGAACAAATGGATGTTCAGATGGGGGTCTCAGTTCCACCACAGCCTTCCTATCTGTAAAATGGGTAAGATGGAGGCCTGTGGCAGTCATTTTGCGGGTAATGTAAAGAAACACCGCAGGATAATAGTGCTTAGCAGGGTTTAAAAGTGAAATGTCTCAGCCAACTGTCGTATTTTGTTGGTGTTGCTCTTTGATGACTACGTGCTAGCCCCTGCTGAGTGAACCTGGCCTCTTGATGCAAACTGTGGACTCATTTTTCCTTTCTTTCTTCTCAAATGTTCCAGGAAAGAGCAGAAGGACTTGGGGATGACTGTGCTCTTGGACCTCAGCCAGGTGGACGACTGGGCCCTCCAGGCGCCTGTGCTGTTACCGGCCTTGAGGACATTCCAGGTGTGGAGCTCTCTTTCCATACCCCCCCCAAGCCTCCCCCCCATTCCTCTGTGATTTGCTTCATGTTGATTTGCTTCTTACATTGTGCATGCTGTTGTTTAGTAAGATTTTTAGTTTTAAAAAATGAGCAAAGAACCTCTCAAATAAAACATTGTTGCAATAAATTAAAATTGATTTTTTTTTTTAAAAAAAAGGAAAATAAAAAATAATAAAGCGCAAACACAGTATCCCATAGCCAGTAGTTTCAACAGATAATGCATTTGTTTAAAGTTACTGAACATGGCCCTCTCTAATTTCCTCAGCCCAAGCACTCAAAATGGTACTAGACTAAAATACTCAATTTCTAAAACATGAGGCACAGGCTTTGGTGGACCTTCATGGCTGTGCTGTTGCAGAGCAGCTGTTTGAGGACCCCCTCCCCCATGACCCTTTACTGTACCCCACAGATCACTGCAGCCCCTGTGGCTGTATTTTTGTGTACAGCACAACCTCAACATTGGGCCTCCCCTGCCTGTATCTTGTCATCCGTGGCTTCTTTCCTTTCCACTTATGTCTGCATGAAAGTGAAGCCTTTTTTTCTTTTAGGAGGCTTCGCCACCACCCCTGAGTCAGCTGCTGGTGATCTTACCCACCGATGACCGTTTTGTACCCCATGAGGAGGAGTTGGCCTTGGATCCTGCTGTGGTATGTTTCCAATGGAGCAGCCTTGGAGGCTGTTTGTTAGGGAAACTGCATGTGAAGGAGGCTAACAGCATGGACGGAACCTGGAGACAGAGTCTTGTAGAGAAAAAAGAGGGGGGGAGGGATTGTCTGTCATCATTACTTGCTTCCTGCTAATGACAGAAAAATTATGAGCAGGTTACAGAGATTATCCTCAGTCAGGGCTTTTTTTGTAGCAGGAGTTCCTTTGCATATTAGGCCACACAGCCAGAGCCGGCACCTGGGAGTAAGCTAGGTAGGTGGCCACTTAGGGTGCCACCCCACCTGGGGCGCTGCTGGGTGCCCCCCTATTAGCCAGGCTGGGGTTTGAGGGGAAGGGCTTGTGTCCCAGGGGCCTTGCACGGGAGGTGATCATTGGCTCCTCTGCCTCCCCATCAGCCTTCCTGCGCTGCAGAAAGGCTGAGTGGGGAAGGGACTTGCGTCCCATATGCCTTGCAAGGTATGCAGGACACAACTGTCAGCTCCCCCCACCTCCCACCCGTTGTGGAAGCCTGAGGGGGACGGGGGCTGCTTGATGACATCACTTTTTATGACATCATTGTGCTGCAGGCGTGCACAGTGTGCATGCATGTTTTTTTCCTAAAAGATTGGGAGGGGGGGCTGAGCTGGGATCTGCCTCCAGCGGCAAAAAACCGAGCACCAGCCCTGCACACAGCCCTGATGTAGCCAATCCTCCTGAAGCTTACAGTAGGCCCTGTAAAAAGAGCCCTGTAAGCTCCAGGTGGATTGGCTATATCAGGGGTTCATGGTCTAATATGCAAAGAAGTTCCTACAAAAAAAGCCCTGTCCTCAGTATTTCAGTAGCCCCCATTCAGCTTTTTCTTTATTTTACCGATACATTCCATTCAGCTGAGGTTTGTTAAACCCACCTACATATAGGGAGAGACAGATCATAAGAACATAAGAGAAGCCATGTTGGATCAGGCCAACGACCCATCCAGTCCAACACTCTGTGTCACAGAGTGGCAAAAAATTTTGTATATACACACACACTGTGGCTAATAGCCACTTGGGTTCTGTTCCATTAACTCTAATGCATTTTGGGCTGAAGCTGCTGCTAAACTAGGTGATATATCACGGAGCTGTCTAATGATGTTGGAAGAGGTGTAAATGGCTACCCCATGGGATGCTGCAGAGAAAAAGTGAGAAGGGCCTAATTAACATCCCTTTAGCCACAACTGAAGTTTCACTGCATGTCTTTACACAGCAGTTTGTGTCCATGTGTTGTGGGGATGGGGGGCTTTGGGTTGGATAGCATTGAAGGCATTGAGTTACAACTGAGTTTTGTGTCCAAATCAGTATCTTTCATCTGCAGGAGGTGGTGGTTCTTTCTCTTCCTGAGCTGCCACGTTATGTGGCCCTAGACCAGCTGACTCCTGCACTAGGTGGGGCCTTGCACCATTCGCCACGCAAGTGGGTGGGGGCACGCCAGGTAAGAGAGACTCTGAGTGAAGTGGGCCTTGGGTTGCCTACTGTTTATTCTGGAAACCTATTGGGCCTCCCTCCACTCTGACACAGGAAGCCTGCCTTTACTTGTCTGCCAATAGTCCCTCTAAGTTATGTAGTCTTGTGAGCAAAAATTCTGTTTTGTGAGCTTCTGGCATTAAAGTTGTAAACTACTGCACAAATTAGTCTGCTTTGTGGGGCCATTTTTCCTGAGCTAAAAAAAAAAAAAGTGAGCCGGAGGCTAAAAAACTGGGAACTAGTTCACACTAACGCAGCTTAGAGGGAACACTGCTTACAACCAAACTACACAATATGGGTGTTCCCTGGAGCTAGGCTGCCGTTTTGAAGTAATGAGTTCCCAACTGGGAATTCTTTTAAATTATGCTGCAAGGAACCAGTTCTGATTGGAACCATGTGGCATGAAAGATCTCATGCCTCCTCCATGCTGTTTTTTGAAGCAAAATGGTACTGGAGGGGAATATATGGGCAATTAATACCTCCCCCAACCATTTCAGGACAGAAAAATGACTCCTGCTTCCCTCAAGTAGTACTGACCAAAATCAGCTGCCTGTGTTGCATTTTAAAGGAATTCCCAGCTGAGAACACACAACTTCCAAGTAATGGGCACCCTTGGAGACACCCATTCATCTACCTTGGCCCTTAGTATACTGACCCACTACCCCTCCCGACTTCCAGACCTACAAGAACCTCCTCTTCACATAACCTCCTTCAGACCCTGGGCTATACTAACATCTCACTTAAGCCCCATATCCTCAGCCGCAAGTACTGTATGATGAATAGGGTTGCCAGCTCTGGGCTTGGAAATGCCTGGAGATTTTGGGGGTAGAGCCTGAAGAGTGGGGGGTTTCATACATAATGCTGTAGAGTCCACCTTCCAAAGTGGTCATTTTACCCAGGCGAACTGATCTCTGTTGCCTGGAGGTGAGTTGTAATGGCAGGAGATCTCCAGCCACCACCTGGAGGCTGGCAACCCTAAGCCACTGTGAAATTCTAGAGCAGGGGAGCTGTTCTAGGAGTCCTTCACATATATTCAAGTCCCGCCATTTTGTGATGCACACTCTTGTTCTTTTCACAGGCTCTTGAGCAACTGCAGACACTCTGCTGTAGTGTCCTAAAAGCTGTGCGTGAAGCCAACACCCACCTCCAGGCAGTGGGAACAGCAGCGAGTCAGGAGGTAGGCCTAAATCCAGAGATCACCAGGGTTCACAGTTCACAGTTTTTAATAGAATCAGCATCCTTAGCACTTCCCACAGTCTCTATAGCTTCCTTGCACCAACAGTTCTCCTGAGAGAACAACTTTCATTCTTACTCTTGTATTTGATTCGTGCCGTTATTGTAATACTCCATCTGTTAATTTAAGTGAGCAACAGAAGCCTTAAATAATTGGGGGCTGTTCTTCCTTCACATCTGATTTCCCCTTGTAGTAACGGTGTGCCACTGTGTGACACAGAGTGTTGGACTGGATGGGCCCCTGGCCTGATCCAATGTGGCTTTTCTTATTTTCTTAACGTGCTCATTGTCTTCAGCATCTGAAGCTGGACCAAGCATGCAAGCCACCTCAGCTCTATCTATAGACTTACTGTGTTTAATTTATATTACTCCTAAAAATAGCAACAGGGCAAACAGCAGCTTCTTCAGAGAGACTAAAACCTTTTGTGTAGTGTGCATATTTCAAAGAAACTGTCACAACAGTGAGGCTGAAAAACTGAGGCCTGCTTCTCATTGAAGTAGACACCAAACCTAACTCTGAGCTGTATTTCTTAGATTGCACATGGGTGCTGACATGCTCTGATGTTCCTCAAAACAAAGAATTTCCCACATGAAAGACACTAGCATATTAGGGAGAAACTAAGTTAGATTCCTTCTTCCTGACACCTAGTTGTCTTTCTGCAAGGAATAATTCTGTTTGAAGGAGTCTAAATGATGTGAGCTCCTGCCTGCTGTGTGAAGGGCTACAGGCCACACAAACAATGGCCATTTTGGTGCAAAATAAATCAAAACGTCTTAGGAACTGGGTTGCCCAAGCTAAATTTCCAGTGACTGGAAATGGGGCTCTGGTGCCCTGCATAGCTCTGTTCCCTTTCCTCAACTGACAGAAACTGAGGACACACAGGGCTTTTTTTTGTAGCAGAAACTCCTTTGCATATTAGACCACACCCCTCATATGTAGCCAATCCTTAAAGAGCTTACAGGGCTCTCATTACAGACCCTATTGTAAGCTCCAGGAAGATTGGCTACATCAGAGGTGTGTGGCCTAATATGCAAAGGAGTTCCTGCTAAAAAAAAACCAACCCTGCACAAACCTAATGAGTTTGTTCCATGGCCTTGTGTTGTTGCAGTGAGGCTATTTTGTGCAGTGCTAATTACAACTGCTGAGTTGGATATCCAGGGGTAGATATCCAGGGGTAGAATTCTAGCAGGAGCTCCTTTGCATATTAGGCCACACACCCCTGATGTAGCCAGTTCTTTAAGAGCTTACAAGGTTCTTTTTTGTAAGCTCTTGGAGGATTGGCTACATCAAGGGGTGTGGCCTAATATGCAAAGTAGCTCCTACTAGAATTCCACCCCTGGCGATACTTTGTATTCCAGCATTGTTGCGTGCCTATTTTTTGTTTGGAGCAGATGTCCTGGTTTGCTAGCTCCACCTCAGCCTTCACTTTGCTGCCTTCACCAGCATCTCCTCCCCACAGGAACCATTGGCACAAATTGCCTCACACCAAGAGACAATGCAGAAACTGCTGTTGGAGACCCAGCTCCTGGAGCTCCAGCGCCGTGGAGGGGCCTTGCTGGCACAGCTGCCTGCACTGGGGCCACACAGGTAAGGAGCTGGAGTCCTGCAGCAGCTCATGCCCTTTGCCCTTTCCCTTCCCCCCTCTGTGTGTATTATTTATTTACATTTCTCCCCAGTATTGACCCAAAGAGTCTTCTGTTGTTCTCCTGTCCTCCATTTTAGCCTTACAACAACCCTGTGAGGAAGGTTAAGGAGAGAAGGTGTACCTGGGCCAAGGTCACCCAGAGGGCTTCTGGGAGTGAGGATTCGAACCTGGGTCTCCCAGGTCCTAGTCTGACAATCTAACCACTAAACCACATTGGCAGCCAGTGTTTTAAGGGGTCTTCCAGAATGCCTGTTCTTCAGCACAGTTACGGCAGACGATTACACTGCCAGTTGAAACACCATCCATTTCAGTGTTGTTCAGTTATGCCTTCTGCACTTTGAATGAACCCCACAGAGCAGCATACTTGAGGTGTTTCTAATTACTGTGCGTTTAAAGGTCCACAAGGGCTGCTTGTACAGTCAAGGGCCAGTCCTACCAGAGAATCAAGGCAGGCAGACATCTGGAGAACGAAATTTCCAGGCGCACCTCCCTTTCCATGTCTCAGAAAGTGAGAGTAGTTGCTTGCATGGCAGTGGTGGAAGAGATGCCCAGAGGCAACTTGGGAGTTTCTTGGCTGGGCAGCATGCCTTTATTTGAGGGGGCCAATCTCCATTTGCCTCCAAGAATACAGAAAAAGTTGTAAGCAGGGAGGATATAAACAAGTGACGGCCATTAACAATAAGAAAATAGTATCCTGCATGCCATTTTTTTAAATTAATTTAGGCAATTTACAATCCTTCTTTCTCCTCAGGTCAGTTTACAGCAGGAATCAGTAATGTTCACCACATTTATGTAGCACAAACTAAAGGTTGTATATAGTTATACATCGCAAGGACTTTTGTGTTGTTAAGAAAAGCAATCTTGGAAAGCTGTCCTTTTCCCCCCTGCAGGGGATGGATATGTAATCCTCTCTCCCACCAGCCATTTTTCACTCCAAATGGCCCACATGAGCTGGGTAGTACAAAATGGCTGGGAGAGAGAAACTATTGCCACATGGAGGCTCCTAAATATGTTATATTCCCTGCCTGATCCCCCACTGGCATTAATCTGACTCTTGAAAGCTCTTCATTCTCCTCCTGCCAGGATAGTACCCTGTGTAGCGAGGAGAAGCCTGAATGGCCCACTGTTTCTCTCTGTAGCACAGAGACCGTGGCTGTCACGAAGCTCTATCAAGAGGTGGATGAGGCCCTTCACAGTCTGGTCCAGCTCAGCAACCAACGCCTGGAGGTGTTGCAGAAAGAATGGGAAAACACACAGGTAAACTCTGAAGCAGCTTGTTATGCTCCTGTGAGAATACTGAGGTTTTGAAGGCCAGGGTTATAACTTAGACTGATGAGCTTGTATTAATGGTAGGCCTATACTTAACTTTCTTTGAAAATTGAGCCGATGAAGAATCAGTCTTCTCCTAGCCTAGGAAGACCAGCTTTCCATTCCCTATAACCGTGAAAATAAAGCTCAGAGAGATTGGGCAGATAATGTCAGGAATGATTGGGGCCTAAAAATCTGCTTACTTGGTCTGTAGAAAGTCAAAGCTCAGGGCTATTCAAAGCATGGATGTCTGTCCTGCTGGGTTTTTTGAAAGGGATGACTTGGTTTTTACAGGTCTTTGCTGCAAGACACCCAGTTTCCTCACCCTCAGTGTGTGTGTGGGGAGGGGTGGTGGTCTGTCTTTGTAGTATGCATTATTCTGAAGAGAGCAAAATGTGGGAGCTGACAGGGTGGAGCAGAAACAGCACTGAGGGCGTGGGGACAGGGCAGATACATCTAACTAGATACCTCAGTACCCATATGTGTAGATGCCACAATAGTGGGAAGCTGTCTCTGTTGGTTTTTTACAAATTTGTCTTTATTTGTAACCAACTTTTCTCCACAGTGGGGACCCAAAATGGCTTACAACATTCTCCCTTCTCCGTTTTTATCCCCCCCAACAACTCTGTGACTGGTCAGGGGTCACCCAGAAAGCTTCCAGGGCAGGGTGGAGATTTGAACCTGCGTCTCTCAGATCTAGGGTTGTCAAGTCCAATTCAAGAAATATCTGGGGACTTTGGGAGCGAAGCCAGGAGACTTTGGGGGTGGAGCCAGGAGCACAATTGACCTCCAAAGGGAGTTCTCTGGCCATCACATTGAAAGGGACCGCGCACCTTTGAAATGCCTTCCTTCCATAGGAAATCATGACGGATAGGGGCACCTTCTTTGGGGGCTCATAGAATTGGAACCCCTGATCCAATCATTTTGAAACTTGGGGGGGGGGGTACTTTGGGGAAAGGCACTAGATGCTGTACTGAAAATCTGGTGCATCTGCCTCAAAAAACAGCTCCCCCAGAGCCCCAGATACCTGCAGATCAATTCTCCATTATTCTCTATGGGAATAAATCTCTATGGAGTGCACAGCAGACATTTCCCTCCCCTCTCCCCGCTTTCTGATGACTCTGAAGCGGGGGGAGGGCCTCCAAACCGGGGGATCCCCTGCCCCCACCTGGGAATTGGCAACCCTACTCAGATCCTAGTCTGACACTGTAATCCCCGGTTCTTGAATTTCTTTGTATTGGGCAGCAGCTAAAGACCTGGCATTTCTGGGGGAAGGGGTTGGAGGAGAGGCAACCTGATGAAAAGATTACAATAAAATGAGTATGGTTGCTACAAAAAGCAGTGCAATGCACCAAGGAACGCTTTCTGGGGCTGTTCAAGGTTATCAGTCCTGCCTTTCCCTACAGTCTCAGGCTTTCTTGGTTTGTCCAGAGAGGTATACTGAATAGAAAGATCCTGGGAGACCTGGGTTCAGATCCTCACTTGTACCATGGATATTTGCTGGGTGATCTTGGGCCTGTCACATCCTCTCAGCCTGACCTATTTCACAGGGTTGTTGTGAGAAAATGGAGGAGGGAGAACAATACTCTAAGCCAGGGGTGTCAAGCATGCGGCCCAGGGGGCTCCTATCAGGCCCATGAGCAAGTCTGCTTCCTTCCCCCTCTCTCTTGCTTCCTTCAGTTATCAGAGACTGTTAAATAAAATATTGCAAGAGTTCTAATCTTTTAAGCATGTTTTATTTAGGATTTTTTTTAAAGAAAATCTTTAATTATGTTTGACAAGTAAAAGTTTATGTCTCTACTACCTGGCATTACATTATGTGATACACATGGCCCAGCCTGTCAAGGTCTTATTTATGTCAGATCCTGCACTTGTAACAAGTGAGTTCGGCCCCCCTGCTCTAAGCTGCTTGGAGTTTCCCCTGGGCAGAATAATGCAATATACATAAATAAATGCAATGCCCATGGTTGCCAGGCTGCCTCTCTCTCTTCCAATGTAGGCTCAGCAGCAAACCATGGGAGAAAAGAGGAGTCTAGAAGTGACTGGTGACAACATAGAAGTGAGGAGGCCAGTTGAAAGGATGGCTGAGGGAGCATCCCTGGAGAGAACTCTGCTGCTGAGCCCCAAGTTCCAAGGGAAGATGTCAGCTGTGCCAGAAGCCTCCCCTGCCCCACGGCCCCGCGCCTGCAGCATCAACACCTCCTCCTCTCCGAAGCATGGCTGGGGCCTGAGTGGCAGGTTTGGCTCCTCTTGCAGCCTGACCTCTCTCTTCCAGCCACACTCCAGCCCCAAGGCCTCCCCCTGCTGTTCCCCTACTCGAAGCAATCCTACGGACAGTGGCAAGAAGAAAGGGGGTTCTCCTGCCAGCCCTCACATGCTGATGTCTCCTGCCTCTCCCCTGGCGTTGCGAGCCTTGAGTGACCCAGGCCGCCCCAGCGTGCACATCCGTGGCCTGGAGGTCAGCAGCCGTGAACTGGCGGATAGGAGTTGCTCACCTCGTGAGCATGTGCTGTTAAGTCGCAGTGGGACCCACGTTGCTGAAGCCCCCTGGGGGGCCACGCCCCGCATGGAAAGAAGGCGCTGCCTTGGGTAAGTAGAGGAGCAGGCAGGAGGAAGAGAGTTTCTGTCAACCTTTATTGCACAGTTGTAATTCAGAGTTAGGACTGAGAGGAAGACCACGCAAATACTTTGCCTCTCTCAAGAGATAAGTACACAATCCTGGCTGGCCCAGGATGTTCCAGTGCTAGATAGTCCAAATAGCACCTCTTATTCTCTGTCCTGTTAGTAACCAGAAAGGAAGAGGTTTCTTTCCTTAGGAGTGCTGTCTGAAAAAAATAGGGGTCATCTTAAATTCTCATATGATGGAAGTACTTCACCCAAAGGGTGATTAATACGTGGAATTCACTGCCACAGGAGGTGGTGGTGGCTATAAGCATAGACCGCTTCAGTAGCTACTAGCCACAGCTTATCGTTGGAACTCTTTGTCTGGGGCAGTATTCTTGGTCCTTCGGTGGGGGCACAGTGGGAGGGCTTCTAGTGTCCTAGCCCCACTGGTGGACCTCCTGATGGCACTTGGGGTTTTTAGCCACTGTGTGACACAGGATGTTGGACTGGATGGGCCTTTGGCCTGATCCAACATGGCTTCTCTTATGTTCTTATAGTAATGAAAACAAAATCTGTACGGTGTAACCTTTTTATAGGGACATGTTACAGTCAAGATTGTCTTCCTTTTGGGTAGATATGGATGGGACGTATTGGGTAGATATGGATGGTAGATATGGGATGCAACTCTTCAGGAGTTGTGCAAGCCTTGTTCTCAATGGGGAGTTAGTTATACAAAAGCTCGGCTGACTTGCTAATAGAGCTGTATGTCTCTCTATCAGTTACTTGCAGCAGCACCCCAAATCTGCTGCTAGCTCATTCACATGCTAGCAAATATATCCTTGTTTGAACTGTACCTTCTTTCCACATACTGTGCCAAGGCTAAGTGTTCGATTGCTTCCCGTCCTCTTTCTCCCCAGGGTCCAGCAGCAACTTCTGGCAGAGATGCTAGAGTGTGAGAGGGAATATGCCAGCGCCCTGGCCCAACCTGTGTCTCTGGTCAAAGAACCTGGTGGGCAGGCCTTGCCCGCTGAACTGAGGTGCCTGGGAAGCGCTCTGCGGGCCACGCGGGACCGGCTGGCAGCCTTCCATAGCAGCAGCCTTCTTGGCGAGCTGGAGGGATGCATGAGCCACCCACCACGCGTCGGGGGCTGTTTCCTGCGTTATGTGAGTGCCCCACCATGACTAACAAACCACCACTGTTGCTCCCACTCTGTGCTGAGGGCTTGTGTGCACTCTGTCGCATTCCCACAGCAGTACAGTTCGATTTGTGAGGAGACTCACAGTGACTTAATCCTCAGAAGTCTTCTTCCCCCAATGCTATGGAGTATGTGATGTAAGAATAAAGATGAGAGCACCTTCCAGCAAGTGCAGGGTGCATTCGCCCCACACTGATTAACTACTGTCGCTCCCCAAACACATATAAATCGGGGCAAGCAAGGGAGCTCGAGTTCCATTTAAGGCCGATTCCCACCCCATTGCTCCTCGCTTCTTTTAGAAATGTAATACGGCTTCACAGTACTAGTGCCTCTTGGTTGTTTACTCCATCCTGAGGGCAACTTCTGAGATTTACCTGAGAATAAACCTTCCCAACAGGCAGCTACAGGTTGACTGTGAAGGGTAAATGTACTAAGATTTAAAAGAAAACAAAATTGATCAAATCTACCTGTAGCACCTCAATATACAACATCCAGTGCTCTTCATCCCACCTTTTGTGGCAAGTTTAATATTCCTGCAAAAACAAACAAATGCATACCATTGGCACTTGGAATAGTGGATGCACGTTCTGCCGTAATCTTTTCATAACCTTTCAGCAGATGCTTTAACATTTCACATCATAGTTTCCCAGCCATTTCTAGAAGGCACAGGAAAAAAAGATAGCCCTGCCCTTTCTGTGTATCTCCAGTTTGCACTTTCTTATTTAAAAATTGGGGGGGGGGGGCTAGGAAGAAGGGATAATCTAATAGTCTCCAGATTTTGCTTTGGTCTGTTGCAGTCACCAGATTTCCTAGATGGCTGCTAGGCTGGGTGACTGAGAGAACCTTTTTCTCTCCTGCATCACAGGGGGAGAAGTTTCAACTCTATGCCATTTATGCCAAAGATCACCACAAGTTCCAGGCCGCCCTGGCTTCACTTCGAACCACCAGCAAGGTAGGTGCTGCGGCCGCAATGAAATACAGGGGACAAAGCCAAATGTTGTCTTTGGGGCCCACTACACTACGGGTTAATAGACGAATAGCTTTGCATCCTAATGGATTTGTCTCATCTGATGTTCACCTATGGGAAATGCTTATTTTGGTGCAGAGAAAATAGACTCCAGTCTTTCCTGAGAAACTGATCTGCTGCTAGCTGACCTTCTGTAAGGAGCTAGCTCTCCCTCTCTAAGTGTTTGCACATGCTGTGCTGCATTTGGCAATCGGCGTCTGGCTCCCAAAGAGCCAGGATTCCAGGGTTTCCAGGCAGGCAGTTGAAACAGGCTAGGATGCTGAGTCTCTTACTGCAGCAGGACCTTGGACCACTGCTGCACTACACTCAGCTGTCTTCTTTTCTTTCTCCTTTCAGAAGGGGCCAATAGAGCTGCGCGAGCATGGGCAAATGGCACGCGCCTTGCGCGAGCCCTTGGAACAGCTGGAGCGGTACCAGCGCTTCTTGGGTGAGCTGCTGCGTGAGTGTGACCTCAAACCGGGGCCTGACCGCCAAGCCCTGCAGGAGGCCCAGCAACTGCTGGAGGCCCAGGAGCAGCGAGGCAGGGACCTGCTGGCTGCTGAGCAGATCCGGGGCTGCGAGGTGAGCACATGGGCGCTCCCGGCATGTGACGCTGCATCTTCCTTCCTGCCAGTTGCCCCCATATGCATGTGCTGTTTCCTCCCTTGCCACTTAATGCTACACTGGACTGATTATTCCTCTTCTTTGATGCTTTCTTTCCTGGCCAGTTTGTCACATTTGGATCTTCTTGCAGCTATGGGCGGCGGGGTGGGGGAGGTATCCATGCTTTGGGTTCAGTGGGTGCGAGCCACACTGCAAGCAAATTGGGCAAGTGCCACATGGGTTGCTGTTGCGGGGGGGGGGGGGGACTTCTGACTTCTTTGAGCTGATTAGTGTTTCTGTGTGCCTGCAGATGAAGCTGTCTGAACAAGGGCCACTGCTGCAGCGTGGTGAGCTCACTTTGGTGTCCGGGCGCCGCAAGTGCCAGCGACACGTCTTCCTCTTCGAACAGCTGCTTCTCTTTACCAAGTGCAAGGGCGCTGAGGGCGGCTACATCTGCAAACAGGCCTTGCAGGTGGGCAGGGGGACCCCTTCCCTGAAGTTTGGCACTCTGCAGTCCCAGAGGGAGACAGGCACTGCCCTACAACACTTCAGCAGTTCAAATTGACGGGATTAGTTCTTGGAATTAGTTGTTATGTATTCAGTGGAATGTGCATACTTTTCAGATATACATATTTATTCTATTTACTTGATTTATACCCTGTCTTTTTCTCCAGTGGGGACCCAGAGACTTAAATCATTCTACTCTTCTCTATTTTTAACCCTTATACCAATGCTGTGAGGAAGGTTAGACTGAAAGTGTGATTGGCCCAAGGTCACCTAGCGAGCTTCCATGGCACAAGAGGGGGATTCAAACTTGGGTCTTCCGGATACTAGTTCAACAGTTGTAATTGATACGCCTCACTGATTCTGGTGTATGGAATTTATTTAGATATTTATACCTCATTTCCTCCTCTCACAAACCACTTACAATGTCGTTCTCCTCTCCTCCATTGTATCCTCACATCCACAACCCTGTGAGGTAGCTGATGCTGAGAGACAAAGATTGGCCCAGCCCAGCAAGCTTCCATGGTAGAGTGGAGATTTGAATCTGGTCTCCCAGATCCTAGTCTGACATTGTAATCACTTACACACCAATACTAGCTTCAGAATTGTAAGCCACTGGTGGGTGAGTCAACACATTTAAGAGAATTTTTTTCTTAAATGGACTTACCAGAGCATCAGGACATAAGGGGGGAAAATGAAATTCAGTAAAGGCAGAGGTACAAATATTCTGTAACCATACAGTATTGGGGCTATGGGGGAAGATCATTACTGACTAATCTGATGTGAGAAAAATCCGCTGTCTCTGAGGTGACAGTTGAGACCAGAATTTTGATGGCTGCACAATCCTAGATTTTAGCCTGGTGGTTCTTCTCTTTGCCTTCCACTGCCCATATCTGTTGCACAAATGCCCTGCTTCCTGTTGCTACTGGCCTCAGTGGACCATCTACCTGAACTTTTCCTTAACCACCTCTGCCTTTTTTTGCACAGACAGCATCTATGGGTCTCACAGAGAGTGTGGGACCTAGTGGTCTACGCTTTGAGCTGTGGTTTGGACGGGGACCAGCCCGACAGGCCTACACGCTGCAGGCAGCCTCTGCTGAGGTCAAGCACCAATGGACAAATGTTATAGCCCAGCTGCTGTGGAGACAAGGTGGGTATAGGGATACCTGAGAGATAGTGGTTAGGGGAGTCCAGTCAGGTATGGGCTCAAATCAGGGCTAAAGATTCATAGCATCAGCCACTTCAGAAAATCTTTCCTATGCTTTACTTTTCTTTCTGAGAGAGAATGGAATAAGCTGGGAACCAAGAGTATGGCCTCTTTTTTGAAGATGAGGAAACCATGACCTCTTTGAAGATACCTCCTACTAGCTGGCTTATGGGGTGCTTATTGCAAGAGGAGGTCCGTTTTCCTCTGTAGAATGCAGAGCAGAAGAGGATTCTGGGATACCTTCCCATGACATCATTGACCAAAGGCTTCTTTATGCTGACAACGTGGGCAACACATATATGCATGTAAAGTGTACCTCTGTGTGTGAACTGTGGAAGTAGTGTGTGCTTTCTGAACAGTCTGCCCTGTTCCTAACAATGCTGGTTTTTGTCCACATGAATTGAATGTGGAAAATTATTAGGAAGAGGAATGAAGGGAGCAGCGTTTGTCTTTGGTAAGGCAAGAGATTCCAGCTGAGGTTACTAATAGTACATACAGGAGGTTTTTGTGGTGAAAGGCCCTGAACATTTCTTTCTTCCTCCTCAGCTGCCCAACCAGCGATCTCAATGTCCATATCCTCCTGCCCAGCCCAGCATTTGGCCCCCCTCGGCCTTGGTCCTGGACCTCCTTCTGGGCTATCATTGCCTGGTCACGTTGAGGAAGAGGAATGGGACCTGGATGTCAAGCCTATCCCAAGGGGTGAGTGTACTTCTCTTCTTATGCTCCCCCCTCCACCTTCTCAGAGAGATGGGGTTCCGTGTTCACTCATACCTTTTCTCCTGTTTCCTCTAGCGGATTCAGAAGGAGCCTCTCCAAGCCACCGAGAACCATCTGGCCTAGCAAGATCATTGCCCGGGAGTAGCTCTGCTGTGGGGCATCACCAGTCGGTGAGTATGATTCCAAATGGGTCTGTTTTAGGAGTGTGTTGCTCTGGGCCTGTTTATACACTCAGTAGAAGCAGCAAGGCACAGCTGCTTTTGCAAGGTGGGGTTTGCATCTCTGAACGCTTTACCAGCAAAAGAAACACCCTGCCTGTACAGACTAGCATGCCAAGGGAAAGGGTTCGATCTTGCATTCTCCCTGACAGGCTAGCTTCCTTCAAGAGTTCTGCCTCCAGTCTTCCTCAGTGGAAAAAATTTAAAATGCTACCCCTGCCACCTGAACTGGCACATTCTAGGAAAAGCTGGTTTTGCTGACTGTATAAATTGATATTAAGATTTTACAGTTCCAAGAGCTGATACGCCGAAGCCTTAGGTGCTGATAACCACAAGGTTGTTTGCCTGAACAGACCTGTGTGTGTTTACGTACCAGATTATGTGACATTCCTGTTCTACCCTCAACTTTCCCTCCTCCCCATCCAGGGTTCACCATGTTGTCCCTGATAGCCTTGTGTGTGTTTTCTTTATTTGCCAGAGCTCTGGCGCTGCCGGCGAACCAGTGACCCCACTCTGAGGCTGTGGCGGCCAGGTACAGCGCCCACGCCAAATTTCTCTGCCTTTGGGCACTCCCCCATGCTCTCTCCTCTTGCCATCTTCTCCAGAGCATTAACACACAGCATTTCCCACATGTCTTTCTCTTAGTCTGCATTTCCAGGAATATCTCCTCCTCCGAGAAATTAACTCAGTTTCTGTTCAATATGTGATTGTGTGTCTAGGCGCTTTTTTAAAACCAGTGTGCATTTCTCTGCCCTGCAGCTTCTCTTTGTCTTCTGTCCCACCCTTGCTGGCCTTCCAGTTGTCTTTGCATTATTATTGAACGTTCAGCTAATGCCCACAGTGCTGGCAGAGCATCATGGCTGCCAATAGTGAGAGACTGCAAAATGTCCCTGATTCAGATCTAACCTCAGGCATGAACTTGCTGGGAATACCCTAGGCAAAGCTGCTGTTTCTCAGCCTGAGATCTGCAGTATGAGAAAAATAATACTGACCCTACTTTGCAAGAGCGGCTGCAATGATTCTTGGGAAACCTTTTGAAAGTGCAACATTAAGTTTTAATGTTACGCAATGGAGGGTGTTGCACAGAATACAGAAATGAGGAGGCTTCTCTCGGCAGTCATACAGTGTATGCTAGGTAGACCTTCATTGGTAGGCCAGTCTCTTCAAATCTCAGAAGCTAAGCTGCATCAGCCCTGGATGGGATACCACCAAGGAAGTCTAGGATTCCTTGCAGAAGTTGGCAAATCAACTCTATTCATCTGTTGCCTAGAAAACACTCTGGGGTCACTGTAAAGACAACACTTTACACAAGAAAGACAAGGTCAGAATGAAAAAAAAATGGAAACTGCAGGGCATTAGAGTGGCAGGGAGTCAGGTATTAAACCCGTATATAGAAATAAAGAATAACATTTTGAGGTTAGTCAGCAAAACTTTATAAGAGTTTGACTTCTGGCTCTTCACTGGTTTCTCGTTTCCTTTGTAGCGCTGGGTGTGGAGCCTGCATCGGAAGCTCTTCTCCCCGGTTAGCCACGGACGGCAGGATTCAGTCCCCAGAGGCTCTGGGAATAGGACAGTCTGAGCCTCACAGTACCTTGAGCGGGGGGAAATGCACAGGTGCTCGTGTCCATGACGTTCTCCCACCAAGTCATCTGAAGACTCTCCCATGCTCCTTTATCTGCTGCCATCCCACAGGAAAACCCAGCCTCCTCCTCCTGAGCTCAAGTTTGGGAGGGTTCTGTCCTGCCTCAGAGCAATCCATCCAGTGCCTTTTCCGCCATTTTTTTTTTAGAATTGTTGGAGATTATTGGCCTGGCCTGCTGGTGAGAAAAACAGGACAGTCTGAGCCTCACAGTACCTTGAGCGGGGCCAAACCAAAGAACTCTGTGTTGACTGTAGACATGATAAAATGGAGGAATGAACTTTCGAGGGTCAGACCCCATGAATTGGGGCTTATGCCCAGAGGGTATTGAATGCTTCTTTACCTAATGTCCAGTCCCAGCTTCTGTCTAGGTCGATTGGTCTTTTGCTCAGTTGGATGGGGGAGGAAGAGAAGAATCTGGATTACAGTTGCTGGGCAAACTACAGGATGCACTCCTTGAACCACATCCAGGTTCACTCAAGATGAAGAAAAAAAGACGACCGTTTGGGCTGCAGGATGGATGAGACGAACAGATTGTTACGGCACATGAATTTCCCACCCCTGTTCCAAGAATTAACTCAGAGGTAGCCCAGGGAAACTGCAGAGCCACCTAAGTTAAAGGAATGATGCAGCAAAATTTATGGTGCTGAGTTTTTCAAGGGAGCAGCTGTTAATTTCTGACACCAACGATTAGGAAGCCTAATCAGAGCCAAGCTATGTGATCTGTCATGTGACAGATCTCTCTGGACTGTACCACTTTAGAATATAGGTGGGGGGATTGCATGTTTGGATATCCCCTAACACTACTTTGCACACAGAACGGATAGATGCCAAAGAGAAGGCTTCAACCTGATATTCTGATTTATTTTTTTAATGTGCAGTGAGTACTGACAAGCTGGCACATTCAGTAATGTAACGTCCACAACCTCCCACTAGATCTGGTATTTTTGTTTCTGCTGGTGTCTTTCAGTTTGCTTTTGAGGTGGTAAAGCCTGCACACAGGGATCTTATCATGCTGCACAAATGCTTTTCCCCATTACAACAGCAACAAAAATCACAATATGAACATTTATATATTAGTTTCCATCATCTATAGCCCAACTTTTCCATCATCTATAGCCCAGCAGGGACCCAAAGCAACTTACACTGGTGTCCCCTCCTCCAGTTTATCCTCATAACTCTGGGGATCAGGCTAAATGATGTGTCTGGCCCAAGGTAACCCAGCAAGCTTCTGTGGCAGAGGGGATTCAGATCTGTGTTAAACTTGAGAAATTTGGAGCTACGTGTTGGAGTTAATGGCTCCCTGGACACCTCTGTAGTAAAGTTTCTCTTTTTTTTGTGGCATGCCAAGGTCTGGATAGTGGGTATTAAGGAGTTGGCATGGTGGGCCATGCTTTCAGTGAGCTTTTTATCTATTCTGACAGCTTTCCCCCCTCAATTTGGTAGTTTGAGTTTTTCACTAATCTAGCTCCCTTGGCAGGACATGTCCAGAATTTGAGCCCAGGCTCTTATTATGTGGGATGTGCACAATCACCTGCCCACATGAGAAAGTCAGAAAAGCTACTATGTGCACACCGTAGAGCAGGGGTGGCCAAACTAGCTCGGGAGTCACATGTGGCTCTTTCACACATATTGTGTGGCTTTTGCAGCCCCTACCACCCCATCAGCCAGCTTGGAGCAGGCATTTCTCTTTAAATCACTTCTCCAAGCCAAGCCAGCTAGCAGTTTGGAGAATGCATTTAAAGTTGCTCTGTTTCCATTTTCTTTCTTTCTTTCTTTCTTTCTTTCTTTCTTTCTTTCTTTCTTTCTTTCTTTCTTTCTTTCTTTCTTTCTCTTTCTTTCTCTTTCTTTCTTTCTGTCTATCTATCTATCTTCATCATCATCATCATCTACACACCCACCCACCCACCCTCCTTCCTTCCGTCCTGCAGCTCTCAAACATCTGTTTACGTCTTGCGGCTCTCAAACATCTGATGTTTATTCTGTGTGGCTCTTATGTTAAGCAAGTTTGACCACCCCTGCCCTAGAGCTTAAAAGGCAAATGTTAAGAAGCTTTAAAAGATGCAAATAGAGACATGTATGGGGGAGATAACACTTTTTTGTTGTTGTTGTAAAGAAGGGATCCTTTTCAAATACTGGGCTGTCAACCCTTATCAGCTCCAGGAATGTTAGCATGGTTGAATATGCTTTGGTGCAGCTTACTACTAGAGAGTGGTAGGTTTATAACACCCTTTCCCCATTGTGTGTGTAAAGTGCTGTCAAGTTGGAGCTGACTCATGGAGACCCCATAGAATTTTCAAGGCAAGAGACTAACAGAGATGGTGTGCCAGTGCTTTCCTCTGCAAAGTGACCCTGGAATTCCTTGGTGATCTCTCCTCCAAGTACTAACCAGGGCTGACTCTGCTTAGCTTCCAAGACCTGATGAGACTGAATTAGCCTGGGCCATCCAGTCCAGGGTCCTTCTCTATAACTTAGCATAACTCCCCCAAACAGAACCACTTTTTTGATAGTCCTGGTGCTAGTTTGTCATTTACCCTAACCACTTGAGACAAATCAATGTACAATCACTAAAATTGACATAATAGGGCTGGCTTTCACAGATGAGATGGTAAATGGGTCTGAACTGTAACAATTTAAGGTGGAGGCTCATGTTGTCAGATGCTCCTCCATACACGCACACCCAAATCCCCTGCTTTTAGAAAACTTAGCATGCCAGGAAGCCTAAGCCTTTTCTGACACCTGATTTTCTGGGCAGGATCTAAGCAGCTTTTGCAATTATGAAAGAGGGAGAAAGGGTCCCCTTTAACCACCAAAAATGATTATGCTGGGGATAATGAGGCCTACATGGGCAAAAGCCATGTTGGACGGAACTGTAGTAAGGAGAACTAGACAAGACTGAACAAAAAAGCTGGCTGTATTCCCACACACACTTGCAAATGGATATATTTTTTTTGTGTATGGAAGAGCATTTTGGTCACATGAATCCACACCTACAATCTGTTGTCTGATGCAACATGAGTTTTATTGATGCAGCTTGGGCGGTGGCAAGTAGAGGAGAAAACACACTAGCAAAAAGCAAGCCTCATACTCAAAATGAGAGCATCTGCAACTCTGTCAACTTAAAATTAGTGGAATATATATGTGCTCATATTGCTATGTGCCAGAGAAAAGGGTAAGGAAGGGCCTTAGGTGAAACAGATTTGGGAAAGCCAGAAGCCCCTAGTCAAGTGGGACTTTTATAGCGTTTCCATAAAAGGGGGCCTGCCATAAAGAGGGGAAGCCACAGAGCTAGGACTCTGGCTTCTGAGAAATAAAAATGGTATTCTTTTATTGGAACACACAGCATTTGAAAAGCTGCAAGCCACCCAGAGTGGTTCTTCAGGCCCCAGTGTTTCCAGGAGCCAGCTGGGAACAGTCCATGTTGTAACGTGTTCAAGGTGTGCTTTTTCGCTCCTGTTGCCTGTGAACCTAAGCCTTTGTAAGGTACTAAGCAAAACACCTTGGGTTTCTGTAAATTAACAGTTACCCCATTGCCAAATATGTAATCTTGTCGAAATAATCAGGTTTGTCTAACGACATTATTTTATATAAAAAGCATGCTGAACCATATTAGTCATTTCTGTTCTTCAGTGCCTCAACTGCAAAAGGGTACATTTGCTATCATTTTACCATGGTTCTTTATAAACTTAAAGTGGGATATGATTTGCCAGGACCATTTCACTCCCCCGGTCTCCTTTTTGTTCACAATAATAATGGAACCAGCAATTTATTACCAGCTTCCTAGAATTTTTCTTAACTGTTGGAAGGGTGCGTGTGTTAAAAGATAAAGACTTTCCTCCAGCCAGCTCCTTTGCAACTGTAAGCTATTCTTTAATTATATGCATGTATGGTTGGAAGTAAATCCCATTGCAAGCAGTGGGATTTATTTTTGAGTAAACATGGTTAGAATAAGACCTGTTTCTTTCTATTAGTGCATTCCTAGTGAGCTTGTCTTACTTTTTTTCCCTATAGAAAAAACAGGACTGTACTGTCATCTGCCATTGTGTCTTCCCTGGCTAAAACTCTCCCTTCACCCTCCCCCCCCCCCCCCCCCAGGGAGGAGGTAGGAGACACACAATGCCAGGCTTAAGCTGACCCCTCTCTATGTGTTTGTCTGTCCCATAGGTATTTGGCTGCTTGTACATTCTCTTCCCCTCTTTCAGAGGCCTGCACAGGAGGTCCGTAAGAACTTGACCTGTGGTTGCCAGGCAACCAAAATGTGCCTCTTCCCATCCCTTTGCCTGAACTGACCTGACCTGCAGTCCTGAGAGGCCCTTCCCCCCGCAGGCCTCCCGCCCAGGCCCAACATCTCAGCATTCTTCATCTGCAACATTAGCTCTCCAAAGCTGACATTGCTGCTCGATTTCCCCTCATCAGTGGCACCTCCTCCCCCCACCTGCTTGTCTCTGCCATGACGAGGTGGCGACAGAGGTGTGCTTTGCCCATTCTCATCCCTTCGTATCTCTGCCACAGCCAAACAAAGCTGGCAGTGCCAAAGGCCACCCCTTCTCCCCCTTTTTGCCAATACAGAACAGACAATGCCAAGATTACAGCACTAGCTACTGAAGAGGAAGTAAAGATGTCCCTTCCTCTACTATGGCACTGCAGTGTGGACCAGGCTAGCCTCTGCCAACTGCTCATGCCAATCCAGCACTCTTGTCTCTCCCCCCCCCCCCATATTATTGCACAGGCGAACAGACAATGCCAAGCTGTGCTGAGCTACGCCTGGCTAGGATTCCACTTCCGCCTCCCCTGCAAATGACACCCTCCATCTTCCAAAACAACAGGCTGTGCCAAGATGATTTCCCGCCCTCTCCCACCAGGGTACAGCAGAGCAGACAATGCTTGGCTGTGCCAAGATGGTGCCCTGCCCCCCTCAGTAAAGCAGGCTGATCTGTCTCTCCACCACAGTGCCCCCTAATCTTCCACTACAACAAGGTTGTTTGCTTGGCTGTGCCAGGGGAGCAAATTCAATGCCATGGCAGGGCTCCTTATCAAACACTGCTGTGCCAGCCGTTCCTTATCTAGCGTCCCTCTGCAACCCCTACTCGAATACTCTTTTCTCGCTCCCATGACCGAATCCAAATAAGTTGGATCCCCCTCCACTTTGCCTCTTCCGAGCCACCATGGCCGATAAGGCAATCCCTACTCGCGCTTTTCCCCACCTCCCCACTCTTCTTTTGCCCTCCACGACCTAACAAAGTAGGCTGTGCCAGACGAGCGTCTCATCCTGCCCCCCCCCCGCGTCCAGTGCCCCCTCCCTCCCCCGGGGCAGGGCTGCCCCCTCCGCGCCCGGGCGAGCGAAAGCGCACAATGGAGCCGGGCAATCCCTCGCCGCGCAAGGCTCAGAAATGCAAATCGCTGCCGCTGCCTGCGGCTCTGTACAATGGAAGGGAGGGAGGAAGGGAGCGAGAGAGAGGGAGGGAGGGAGGAAGAGAGAGAGAGTGAGAGAGAGGGAAGGCGAGGAGGAGAGGGGGGAGCCCCATTGGCGGGGAGGCTGCTCGCCCCGGCCCAGCCCCGACGACGCGGCGGGTCCCCGGAGCGCCCCCCTCCTCCGCGCCGCCTCGCCGTGCGCCCTGGTGAGTAGCTGCGCTGCGCCGCGCCGTCCGCCCGCCCACCGTGCGCCCCCCTACCCAGAAACCCGCCCCGACCACTAGTCTTCTCCCCCCCCCCCCAAAGCCCAGAGCAGGTGCATGGCTGGGGGGGTGGAAGAGAAGGGAAGCCGAGACAGCGAGCTTCATCTCGGGGACGGGAGGGGGGCATCCGGCCTTGGGGCTGTACCGGGCCAAGCTGTGAGTGCAGCGCCTTGGCGCACGGAAATTGCCCGGCCTCGGCCTCAGGTTTCGTTATCCCCGAATGACCCGGACGATTTCCTCCGTCTCGCTCCCACCCCACCTCTGCATCGCCCCCAAAGCACGTGACTGAGGCCGAGCTTGTGGGGGAAATATATCTTAAGTTGTGAAGAGGGGTTTTTTTTTTGGGGGGGGGGAGGATGTTCCATCGAGACTCGGAGCGGCGCTCGCCTCGGGGCCATTTGGGGTGAAGGCAAGGCGCTCACGGAGTTTGGGGGGGGGGAGTACCTACGGCAGGTGTGTTGAAGCCAGAGGGGAGGGTGCGGGGGGACGACGAAGGGGTCAGGATCGGGGCTGCAGACGTGAGGGCCAGAGGACCATGCGCTCCCTCCACCGCCACCCCGGGGCACCCCCAAGATGCCATTCTTTGCATAGCCGACCTTCGTTTTTGAACCCCTTTAAGTGTCCCTGAATAGCAAAGGAGGGAGAGAAAAAGAGGGGAAATCTCATATGTGATGACCCAATACTAATACTAAGTTGTGACTTCGAAATGCTTTGGGACAGAGACTTGGGGCTTCAGTAGTCACTGAAACCAGTCCTCTTTACTCATCACTCCCCCCCCCCACTGGAATGTGCATTGGAGCATTTGCTGAGGCAGCTGCTCCCTTTGTTCAGGTCTGTGGGGTGGGAAGGGAAGGGGGGGATCAGCTTTGTGTCTTGCTGGGACAGTCGCTCTCTTGTCTGTCTCTCTCGCAGGCCGAGGTGCAAGTGAAGGGACTGATGTGTTCCCATGGATATGTCCCCCCTCCTTCCCCTTCTGTTCTCTGGCCTGGAAGTTGGCGGGACTCAGCAGGAAGGCCTCATGGCCACCCTCCCTATCTTTAGGAGGAGGGGGGGAACACCCTAGAGTGGCCGCCCCCTTTTCTTTAAGGTGTCTTCCCCTCAGACACAGCCATCTTGTATGTTTGGAAGCAGGATTGATCGGACACCCCACTGCCACAAATACGCTTATCCTTTGCAGTTCAGAAAGTGTAACCCCCCCTGACCCTCACCCTCAGTGTACACACACAAGTAGGACAGCGTAATCTGCCCCAGTAGAACAGAACAGACCGAGAAGATTTCGTGTTGTGGTGTCTGTTTTTTTTTTTTAAACAGTCATCTGAGTACTGCCATTAGCCCAACATGGCAGTGTGCCAAAATGAATCAGCTATCCTTTATGCAGGCCTGTGAATGCCATTGTGGCCTTGCACTGCTGCAGGCAAACAAAGTCTGATGGCTGCTTTAGGCGATGAGCAGGGCAGTAATAACTTTTCCTGCAAGCAAGGCCACCATTTTAAGCCGTAGGATAATCTGCAGTTAGGGGCTCAGGACTGTGCTTTCCCTAAGGGCTTCCTCTCAGGACCTGTGTGGAAATGCATCAGGGTGCAGTCTATACATGTGAACAAATGAAAAAAGTGTCTCAGGGGTTGTGCAGAGAGCATCCCTTGCAACTGACAAATGGCTGCTTCCCCCCTCCCCATGACATATTTAGAATTATGGAATACAGTTTTCCAGATGAGAGATCCGTGACTTCCAAGCAGGCTTGAGGCCTACCATCCTGTTGATGTCACTAGCCCCCTCTTTTGGACAGACTCATAAAATGTTTCAGAATAATGAAATATCTGTTCTGCCATTTGGTGCAGTTTCAAGTTGCACAGCTTTTCAACATGGCAGGCTGTCAAGTTGCTCTGAACTCTTCTTTAGAAATGTAACTGCTGGAGAATAGGTTCTGTCCATCTTACAAAGTTGCTGCTTTATCTTATCTTATCTGAAACATATTTGCGGTTGTTTACAAAATTAAGATTCTGATGTTATCCTAAGGTAGTTATAACTTGAGATGACAGCCGATGTCTATGGTCAAAAAATTCCAGGGAATTTGAGCCTCACACTTCTGCTTATTTTCAGAAGGCATTCAAAGTTAGCTGTTTCTCTGTGATACTCTGAACACCACCAAGCAGTGACCACAATCCTGCTTTAATTTAAATATGATCACATATCTGATAAGAACATAGAGTCAAGAGTGAAAGGTGTTTGAATTTCTTTGGGCTACATCAGTTCCAGATTTGTTCCTTATTTGGATAAACAGATCAGAGATTCAACTGAGCTTGGGAATTGTTATTAACTGAGCATATATCACAAACTGCTAAAAGCCACAATCAGCAGGGAAACATGGGAACTGCAGTTCTCTAAGGATTGTTAGAGAACTTTTAATGGAGTGCCCAGCATCTTTGTTAACCTACAATCCCCATGATTCTGTGGGCGAAACTGTGGCAGTTTCAATGGATTTAAAATGGCTGTATATGTGTGTAATGCTGATATGCCTGAACAGGTCTTGAGTGTACTCTGTTTCCTATAATGCTTTCTTGGGAGCAGAATAGTTATCCATGTAACAAAGAATGAAAAACCAGTGAAAGATACATATGTGCATTTGTGTGTGTGTGTGTAAAACCCTCAGTTTCTCATCTGTAAAATGGGAATATTGACAACCTGCATCACAGGTTGTTTTAGTAATTAAAAGCTTATTCTTGTTGGTTGATTACTTCATTAATTACTTGGCATTCTTGCTTCTGCTTTAATGAATTTGGCATAATTTTTACATTTAGTTCCCCTTCTCAGTTCATTTTCTTGCTAGCATTTCCTGTTACTTTTTAAATGTCCTTATCAGTTTGCTCTCACTTGTCTTCTCAATTCCAGCATCCCTTCATGCACTCCTCCTGGTACCCTTTTCCTCAGTAAACCCAAGGATAAACTATGCCATTCCCTTTCGGTTTGCTATAACAAGGCTTTTCTTTCACTTCTCCATATCATATTTACCCATCTCTTTAACATGTGCTGTTTCCTGGCTAATACTTCAGATGAATGTTTTCATTCCACTACCTTTACTTGTGTCTCTGCATATATCATAAAACCTGAGGACAGAGGTTGTGCCTTATTTTTGTTTTACACAGTGCTCTGGGTCTTTGGCTCTGGAAATGACCATAATTAGAAGTAATAAAGATACCTGTAGAGTTATGGTAAAAGTTCTATTCATGTGCACAAGACTCCTGAGGAAAATATTTTGTAACTGAGGTGTCAGCTCTGTGTTAGTTCATGCAAAAAAAGAAGGTAGAACTGTTCCAAGCTCATATCGTTTGAGGCAACTGGTGTGGTTGGTTTGACTGAATGTTTCTGTAGATGAAAAAAACTAATAGCACATAGATAACTGGAAGTCAGGATGATGAGTTCTGGCTTAAAGTAGCTCTCTGTGCACAGATAATTATTTTCCTATGCAGCTATGTAACCCCCCAGTCTCAAGAGGTAGTGTTCTGGAACCCACTCTTCAGAGAAGTCCAGCCCTGAATAGCTTGAATGGCCACTATATCACAGTTGGACTGGATGGGCCACTGGCCTGATCCAATATGGCTTCTCATATGTTCTTATGTTCTTCTTTTTCTTAATATGAGAATATCTGTTACTTGGAATCTAGTGGACTGTGTTGTGTGCAGGAATTTTCAATACTTTAAAGGTATTGTCTTATCAGTGTGAATGTCAGCACTGGACAGACACTTCTCTGAGGTTCTCTCACCTTTCTTCTGCATATTCTAACTTCAGCATTTACTGGCAAGAGCCAGACTTCAGAATTCTGATTCACCTATGCCCCAGGTCTGTGGTGAATATCTGCTGCTTTAACAACCATCTGTCTCTTCCATTGTCACAGTCAAATGGCTCAATCTCAGAGAGCCCTCTTTATTTTCACATTCCCTTTTTCACCAGCTTCTGCGCACCCCAGAGTAAAGACCATGCCTGAAACTGAGTTTATTTCCTAATGAAATATTTGTTGAGAATGAAATGTCATATAGCCATTTCAGGCACTCACTCAAAACCCCCAGTTTCAGATTTAGATAACTCTAGCCTCAATGCTCCCTAGCCAACCTGTTGAGCTTGTAAATCAGAGGGGTTAATGAATGGTTCAAGAGTGATTTCTCATTTTTATTGTTGGTATGGTCCATTCTGATTCCCATTTGTAGTTGTGAGGTGGGAAGCAGGGGTTGCCATTGTAGCAGATTAATTAACCCAGGTTCCAAGGTTGCAATTGTTTTGGTCCTTTAGTGACAACCAATTGAATCTGTCATCTGTCCCTAATGGTTATTATGCTGCATAGTGAAGTAAATGCTGAAGTGGAAAACCTTTGTTTAGCTCAAGGGTCACATTGCCATTTTTCAGTTGGCTGGTGGGCCTTCCAAAGAACACAAGTGTGAATGTTGTCTCCCACTCCTTTATTTAATACCCACAGGTGCACAAAAAGGTAAGCCCAGAAAAAATGGGTTCAGATGACTAGTTAAGCCTGGTTGTTTGGTGGTAATTTCACCATGCCATTGCAAGCGAGTGTTTTTGAGAAATAAAAAAGGCTACTGCACAGCTAGTCACCATGTAACAACTTCCACAAATCTGCCATAGGACATCAAAACTGCTACCAACCCCCAGGCTCCCTACATATATTCAAGCTGGTCCTAAACCCCAGCTTAAAACCTAACTGGACCCCAAGAACATATCTGCATTATAGTAAATTTAATTGTATTATGACTTCCCAAAGAATCCTGGGAATTGTAGTTTGGTGAGAATAGTAAGCAGGGCTTTTTTTGTAGAAAAAGCCCAGCATTAACTCATTTGCATATTAGGCCACATCCCCAATGCCAAGCCAGCCGGAACTGTGTTCCTGCTTTTAAAAACCCCTGTGATAGTAAGTATTCTGCGCTTGTGACAGCCACACACAGAGGCACAGTCCCTTGGGAAGTGGGAATGACTGTTATATTCAGTTTCCATCCACAGTGTAGATGCTGCCGAGTCTCCTTCTTGGTTCCAAATCTCTCTAGGGTTTTTAAAAAATACGGTAAGCCTCTGTTAAAAGGATACAACATTTTTGTCCAAGTCTGTTAAAAGCCTGATTGAAAACCAGTTTAGGGGCTCTTCCACACTGAAGGAATGAGCGTCAGTAACTCAACCTGTTTCCTTTGCTGTAGGCAGTTACTGTGTTTAACAGCCAATATGTGAACAGTATGAATAACTGAACATCCCCAAATGTACACCTACGCACACAGCTAGATGGAATACTTAAAATTCCAGGACACTAGCATATTTTGCTAGCCAGTCTGTTTCCAGTGGTGTAATGGTGAGAATGTCAGATTCAGATCTGAGAGACCACTGAGGTCAGGACTTGGTGGTAGCAGCTCCCAAGGAGGAAGCAGTAACTGGGGAGAGAAAAACAGTTTATTCCTCTTGGTTGTGCACACTGCTTTCTGTCACATTTTTATCCCATCCTTGTTCTGATGAGCTCAGGACAGCACACATAGTCCCTCCACTTCCTCCCATTTTATATTCACATACTGTGAGGTAGGTTAGGCTGAGGGAGATTTACTGGCTGAAAGTCATCCCAGGAGTTTGATGACTGAGTGGAGACTGGAACACAGGCCTGCCAAGCCCTAGTTTGGTCCTCTTACCACTATATCACATTGGCTTTCCACACCATGCTACCTTTCACTCTCATGTACAGAAGCCCTCACGAATGGCCTCACCTGATGCCACAACCTGAAGAGAGAGGGCAGGCCTGTATGGCCTGGGAGGACCAACATACCTTAAGGACTGCCTTCTCCCACATGAACCTACCTACTCACTCCAGACATCCTCTGAGGTTCTGCTTTAACTGCTTCTCAGGTAGGGTTGCCAGCTCTGGGTAGGGAAATATCTAGAAATTTGAGAGGATGGAACCTGGCGAGGGTGGGATTTGGGGAGTGGAGGGACATCAGCAGGGTAGAATGCCACAGAGCCCACCCTCCAAAGCAGCCATTTTCCCCAGGTGAATGTATTTCTGTTGCCTGGAGATCAATTATAATAGTGGGAGATCCCCAGGCCCAACCTGGAGGTTGGCCAACCCTATGACCACTGCCACCTGGGACTAGATGAGTGGCTTTGTTGGTTGTGGCACCAAAACTTTGGAACTCCCTCCCCTGGGAGATTCGTTTGTCTCCCTCTTATCAGTGTTTTCACCAGCGGGTGAAGAGGTTCTGTTTCATTTGGCGTACTTCTAGTAATAGTTACCTGCCTTTTTCTGGTATTGTTTGTTATGTGTTTATATTGCATCATTTTGTAATTTGAAAGGTTTTTAATTTTTCCAAGGTTTTCATGTTTGTATGTGCACTGCCTTGGGAACCGTGAATGGATGGGAAAGCAGCCTAAATATTTTAAATACAATATTATGGACTCTGTTTGTGGGAGGAGGTGTCAAGTCACAGCTTACATATGGCACTCCTTTGGAGTTTTCACGGCAAGAGACGTTTAGAGATGGTTTGCCATTGCATGCCTCTGCATCATGATGACCCTGTTATTCCTTGGAGGTCTCCCATCTAAATACTAGTCAGAGCTGATCCTGCTTAGCTTCCAAGATCTGATGAATTGGACTAGCCTAGGTTATCCAGGTCAGAGCAATGTAGGCTATAGATCGGGGATGGCCAGACTTGCTTAACATAAGAGCCACATAGAATGAACGCCAGATGCTTGAGAGTCACAAGGAAGAAAGCTAGTCAGGCAGGCAGGCAAATAGATGGAGGAAGGAGGGAGAGGTGGAAAGAAAGCAACCTTAAATGCATTTTCCAAGCTGCTGGCTGGCTTGGCTTGGATAAGCATTTTAAAGAGAGAAGTGCCTTCTCCGAGATGGCATGCTGGGGTCTTTGAGAGCCACACAGCATGTGTAAAAGAGCCACATGTGGCTCCTGAGCCGCAGTTAGGCCACCCCTGCTATAGATATAAGAAAATGGGGAGGGAGGAGGCTGAGTCTCCCTACCTTAAAAATGTATCTCCAAAGGAATATTTCTGGTCCCCCCCTCCCGAGTTTCCTATGGAGGGGAGACAGATGAGAAAGGAGGGCTGTGCTGTTTTGTTTGTACACCGGTTTGCTTGAGTCAGAGCAGGAAGTTTTGAAGGAATCCAGACTTTTCTGCCAAAAAATCATAGGCTGGGTAACACTTGAATGGAACTTTCGAAGGCAGAAGCCTTGCCTGGGGGGTAAGGGTGGGGAAAAGATGTGGGTGAACATGTTGGCCAGGGCACACCTGCTTACCATCCCCATGGCACGTGTGTCCCAGAGGCAATAACCTTTCCACATATAGTACACTGGCATCTGTCTTCTGCTCCATCAGTGTTTAAAACTCAGGGTGGAAGGGTGGGGGAGTGACTCTAGCAAAAGGCATTAATAATGCAATTTTTCATGTCTTCCTAAAAATAGGTCAAATTGAAGGTGTTAACTTTGTAGAAAAGGTGGCAGTCCTAGTCCTGTTCGTGTGTTCTCTGACCCCTGCTTCCCCCACAACTTCCCGTAATCATTCCTTCCCTTAGCACAGACATATGCAACTCAGAAAAGTTATGGGGTCCATAGTGGAACCTGGCTGGAGCTGTGGACAGCCTTTTTGATGTTACCTGGCTCTGGCTAGTGATATCACCTGGCTCCATCATGGCCAGCAGAATTCTGCCATTCAGCGGCTCTCTGGGTTGAGAGATGGCATTCTGACCCCTACCCAGAGAAGAAGGAAAACTTCTTGCTACATCTATGAGCAGGGATGCAGTGAGAATTATTTTGGGGTGGGCTGCATAACATGCATAACAGCCTGTGGGCTGTGCACTCATGCCTTAGCTTCTTGTCTCCATATCTCTTCCTCTCATTTGTCTTCATCTCCTGCACCACCCTTCCTGAGAATTGTGCTTCCTTGTCCACCCTCAGCCACCCAGTGCCTCTGCTTCTGTCTCCTGCCTGCCAACAGCTCGCAGCCCCTCCTGATCACCACAAGCTGCCAAATGTCCTTGAAGCCTGATCTCTCACACAGAAGCTACACTGTTTGTCACCATTCTGACACTGACACCCTCAGAAGCGAGAATGTTTGTGAACATTCCATGGCTACACATGTATGTTGTTAGCCGCCCTGAGCCTGCCGTGGTGGGGGAGGGCGGGATATAAATGAAATAAATAAATAAATAAAAATACACATAGATAAATTACTGCCTATTTGAGGAGTAAGGTGTTGCTGGCACCCCATCACTCTTTTTCATGCAGACAAGATTCTGGTTTCTCCCTGTCAAACAGGAATAAGCACTATTTGAAAAGGGTGCTGGCAGAGGCTGGAAGAACGCCCTTCCACAGCACGTGATGCTAATTTAATGCATTCATATCGCATTTCCTGAGTTCCAGAGTGGAGTGATTTCTGTTTTTATTGACTTCTATGGAAGTGTAGGTTTTCTGTTATTCAGAGCTGTGGGTGTGCATTCTCCTAAGCTCTGCAAAGTAATGGGATGTTTTGCATGCAAGCACTTGTTTTGGTGCAATTCTTTCGCTGCTCTGGAAAACACTGGGTGACTTGCAAGTATACCCCACCCTTCTTCCAGTGATCTCTGAGCACCATTTTCACAGCAACCCTGTGAAGTAGGTTGGGCTAACAATGCCTTGCCCTAGGTCAGCTGAGTCAAACTGGGATTTGAATCTGAGTTTCCAGCTTTCAAGTACGGACACCAGCTGCTGTTTAATGCTGAATGCCATGAGAGTGTCCACGCTTTGCATATTTTCCCATTGGAAGTCTCTGTGGGGTGACTTTTTTTTCTTGCACTGAAAACCCGATTGATAACCGTAGGTGAGATCAGAAAGGATATTTCTCCTTGGTCCTATGAGGGTTTTGTTTGTCTTTCCCTGTGGCTTGGTTGCTGGGCCACAACCTCGCATTCCTGCCTCCCTCTTCAGCACTGAATGAGCAAGTTGCCAAAGGCTTCTCCCACACGTTCCCTACCCCCCACCTTCCGTTCTTGAAACTGGGTACAACTTAAAGAGTCCTAATTGCTCCAGGAAGTGGGAGGAAAGGGAAGGTGACAGGACCAGGGAGAGCAGGCCAAGACAAACTGTGACTGCACACCCTTTAGAGGCAGAAAAACAGGCAAAAATCTTCAGGTTGCATCCTAGCAACTCTTTCTGTGACATCGTTCTCATGGTTTCTCTGCACTGTAGGTTTTAGCAGCTTCAGAGATTCAGGTCTGAGACCTGCTATGGGAAAGATTCTTGCCAGGTTCTATGCACTTCTGATTTAATTGCACTTTAGTAAGGGTCCTAATGCTTTATCAAGTCAAATTGGACATAGGTTCTGTTTGGCTTCCACTTCATAAACTTTGGGGGATTCTGTGTTTCATTTCTGGGAGGAGATGCCATGGAAACAGAAATGTCTCCACTTGAATCTCTGAAACCTGGGGGCTCCCTCTCCACTGTTAGTAGTGAGGAAAATACATTCTGTGCATGTTCAAAGGCAGCTTCTGTCCTTCCTTACTGCATGATTATGTTTTAGTACTGGAAGCGTTCCTTGTGCAGGGGTGCAAATTGATGTATTCCACAGGTATGTCTTAGCATTGGAAGCATTCCTTGTGCAGGGGTGCAAATGAAGCCCCGTGGAGGCCTTTTGGTACAAGATCTATGAGTTTGTGTCACATTGATCTGTGAACCCTCTCTCCCCCCTTCCTGCAGCCCATGCTTCCATGTCCATTCCTATCAGGTGTGAGATGCCAGGCGACATCTCAGTGGCTCCCCCTCCTGCAATCAAGGACTGAAGCATGTGAACAGGAGCACCATGGAGGTGAGTGGCTGAAGCCAGGGGAATAGGGTTGAGTACAGACAGGGAGGAGAGGGCTTGTGTGCCCCAGGACTCTCCCTCACACTGACCCCCAACCTTGACCTGCATGCTGGCCACAAAATATCTTCTCCTCCTCTATTCCAACTATGGGTCTGGTAGCCCTTCCCTCTTGTGTGTCCCCAACCAAGTCTATTTACATATTAAAATATTTATCCTCTGACTTCCCTTGTGACTTACATTTGCAAGATTCAACAAACCACTATAAAACTCAGTTAACTCCCCATGTTGCTAGGAAAATGCCCTCATATATAAAGTGGCTTTATAGTGCCTGTTAAAAACCTATAAGGATGGTGCTCCCCCCTCTCATGGGGAACCCATTCCGTAAGATGGGAGCCACTATAAAGAAGGAACAGGCTTTCTGAGAAGCCAAGTGGGCCACTGTAAGCAAGGTAACATCTGGTGGCAACCAAAACACCACTACCACTATTGGTGCATAGGGTTGTAACTAGCCTTCTTTTCCTCTACATACGTTCTTCAAATTCCTGCCCTCCCTCTCTTCCTTCCTTCCTTCCTTCCTTCCTTCCTTCCTTCCTTCCTTCCTTCCTTCCTTCCTTCCTTCCTTCCTTCCTTCCTTCCTTCCTTCCTTCCTTCCTTCCTTCCTTCCTTCCTTCCATAGCACAAGTTCAACTGCCCAATTCTGGAAGGCAGATTGTTCACACCTTCCCCACATTACAAGCAGAGCTGTTCCTCTTCCTAGAGGAAAGAATGTTATTTGGCTTGGTATCAATGGCTAGCTTGTAGGTTGATCAGGAGGAGGTGTCAGATCTCTGCTTTGATTGAGGGAATGGAAGCGCTTTCCTTCCTTTCTTCTGCAGACTGCATTTCAGCCACTGGTTTGCAAAGGGCTCTGTGAAAAGACCTATGGCCTGGCCTCCTGCTGTTGGAAGGAGAAATTTATCTTTCTTTCAGAAACAAACTGTCTTCAAAGTGGAGATTTTTTTTTAAAAAAAGTCAGTGCCTGCCTACCCTTTCTCTCCAAGTTTCAGTTCTCTCTTTCTCCTTATTCCTCCAGGGTGCAGATTACCAGTTGCCTTCTGCCAATCCAGGTAGTGTGGCCCTTCCTTCCCCCTCCTCCTCATCTTCTGGCGACGGAGCGGACGCCCTGGCCTTCAACGGGGAACTGGACCTGCAGCGCTACTCTAATGGGCCAGGGGGGTCAGGAGGCGAGGCCCGCCCTTACCCATGCCCCATCTGTGGCAAGCGTTTCCGTTTCAACAGCATTCTGGCCCTGCACACGCGCATCCACACTGGGGCCTACCCCCTCACCTGCCCTTACTGCGGTCATCGGGCAGGGCAGCGTGCCAGCCTGCGCCTCCACCTGCGCTCTCACTGCCCCGAGGCCCGCGCCCGCCTTGGCCACCAGAGCCGCCTGCTGCTTGAGTTGGAAGAGCGGGCACTTCTACGGGGCAAAGAAGAAGAGGAGAAGGAAGAGAGGGGGGCTACTGCCCCACGCCCAACCCTGCCCGCCTTCCGCTGCCCTTTCTGCAAGGGAAAATTCCGCACGGCGGGTGAGCGAGAGCGCCATCTGCGCATCCTTCACCAGCCATACAAGTGTGGGCAGTGCCCCTTTGCTGCCACCCAGGAGGCCGATCTTCAGTGGCACAATCAGCAGGCTCATGGCCTCCCTGCCAACAGGCCGCCCACTCCTCCTGCCCCTGTCCCTGCAGTCCCACCCACTCCTCCTGCCTCTACCCCTTCTGCTCCCCCAGCTGCCACACCGACTGAGTTCCGCTGCCAGGTGTGCGGTCAAGCCTTCACCCAGTCCTGGTTCCTCAAGGGTCACATGCGCAAGCACAAAGACTCCTTTGACCACAAGTGCCAGGTCTGCGGGCGTGGTTTCAAGGAGCCCTGGTTCCTCAAAAACCACATGAAGGTTCATCTCAGCAAGCTGGGCCTTCAGAGCGAACAAAGGGGGCCCGGAACGGGACGGTCCCCACAGAGCTTACTCGTGGGATGCGAGGCCCTCTACCCTTCGCTCCTGTCCCCGCGGCCCACAGACAAGGCCAGCACAGGTAATTTCCTTGGCTACGGTGATGCCAGCTGCGCTGAGAGACTGCAAGCCACAGCCCGGGCAGTGGAGAGCAGCCAACAGTGGAGGGAGCGCCCTTATGCGGGGGAGCCCAAGCTAGCGAGAGAGAACCCCGGAGGCACCCATCGTTGTCCGGACTGCACACGGAGCTTCAGCACATTCCAGCAGATGGTGCTGCACCGCCAAAGCCACCTGTCCCGAGACAGGGAGTGGAGCAAGGGACAGTCACTGGGTTCTCACCTTCTCACTGGACACTGGCTGCCCACAAATGTCAGAGCCTCTGCTAGCAACAACACCAGCCCCACCCTGCTGACCCACGGGGAAAAGGGCAAGTATGAGCATTCTGGCTGAACCTGTAGCTGGTGCCTCCACTTTGTGGATGTGCACAGGGGAGGGGGTGGGGATCCACATTTCTACTGATTATTTTATTTATTTTTATAGTCTACTTTTCTCACTGAGACGCCTGGCAGGGTGCACAGTGTAAGTCAGTACAGCAAACAGGATGAGCCATCTAATAAGTAAGGCAATAGGATGAAGATTACAGAATTTAAAGCAAAAAGTATGAGGCGTATGTCAAACAATGGAATTACAAAAGTAGTGAGAGCAGGATAACAGTACAGCAAACAGATAATATGTAATATACAATGATACAGCCCACAGTCCTGCTCCATTTACAAAGCGTTGAAGAAGATGATATTGGATTTATACCCCGCTCTTCACTATGAAACTCAGAGTGTCAGAGCAGTTTACAATCTCCTTTACCTTCCTCCCTCATAACAGACACCCTGTGAGGTAGAAGGGGCTGAGAGAGCTCTCCCAGAAGCTGCCCTTTCAAGGACAGCTCTGCGAAAGCTATGGCTGACCCAAGGCCATTCTCGTAGCTGCAAGTGGAGGAGTGGGGAATTAAACCTGGTTCTCCCAGATAAGAGTCCGTGCACTTAACCACTACACCAGACTAGCTCTTGAAGTGCCTTCCTGAATCCTTCTCTTATCACAATAGCCCTATTACCTTTATTAAAAATGGCCTTCCAAACAGTTCTGTTGGGGGCCACAACAGAGGATGCATGTCCTGTAGAACAAAGGAGACAGTACCTACTAGACTAGCTAGGGTCTTAAACTGTGGAGAAAAGTTTCTGAGTCACATAGAACTCTTTTCCAATCTGCCCTCCTTCATCAGTATTATCTTGGTGTGCTGATGTTTATCTAAACATCCTCCCCCTCCCCGTTTGGTGTAGTGGTTAAGTGTGTGGACTCTTATCTGGGAGAACCAGGTTTGATTCTACATTCCTCCACTTGCAGCTGCTGGAATGGCCTTGGGTCAGCCATAGCTCTTGTAGGAGTTGTCCTTGAAAGGGCAGCTTCTGGGAGAGCTCTCTCAGCCTCAACTACCACTATGTCTGTTGTGGGGGAGGAAGGGAAAGCAGATTGTAAGCCATTCTGAGATCCTGAGATTCAGAGTGAAGGGTGGGGTATAAATGCAATATCTTCTAATCTTCTCTTCCTCCTAGTCCTGCACATATCCTTTAATATGAATAGCTGACAGTAGCAACCAGGAATAAATCTGGAGCCAGGAATACATATTTTAATATCTGGGCCAAAACCACCCTTGGGAGCCATTTACTTGAATGCATGTCCTGTGAAAACACTTAATAAAATAACTTCACTAATGTCGTGGCTTTAGCAGCAACCTGCGTAGTGATACCTGGTTGCTGCTTCTGGACACCTTCCAAGGAAGGAGCAGGTTAGGACCTATGTTGGTGCCAGTCACAACCAGCAGGCGTTGGCAGCTGCGGTGGAGGAGTCTTCCCGTCAAGCCTCTCACTAGGCTGCAGAGACTGATTATGGCATTGCTTCCTGTCAACACAAGCCTCCCAACACCTCTGAACAGGCACAGCTTGGCATGATCTGCGCTATGCAAATCGGGGCTTTCTTCTCCAGTGAGGGAATATTACTTCTCATCTGTGTGCAGTCAGATGTTTTCAGATGTTCAGCTTAAGTCATGCTGCTGAATGTTCTCAAACGTTTGGGTAAATATTTGCCTCAATCAGGGCTGGAATTCTTGCAGGAGCTCTTTTGCATATTAGGCCACACACCCCTAATGTAGCCAATCCTCCAACAGCTTACAAGGCTCTTTTTTGTAAGCTCTTGGAGGACTGGCTACATCAGGGGTGTGTGGCCTAATATGCAAAGGAGGTCCTGTTAGAATTTCACTCCTGGCCTTAATGCAGTTTTGATTTTCCTGTTTGTCCCCCAGTTTACTAACCCAGAGGAAAGTTTCATATCCCATGTACTGACTTATACCAGCATGAAGATGATTAATGGGCTGCAGGCAGCTAAGCAGCTGTGGCTATATGTAAATGGACAATCTAAGCCAGAGGAAGAGATCTGTGTGACTCAGAAGCTTGCTTTTGATATTTGAAAAAGAAAAAAAAACCCTCTTTGTAGCAGCAGTTGTTTTTTTCCCATTGCTGTGTGGGTTTTTTTTGGTATATCAACGTTTGAGTAAATGATTGCTAGTGTCATAAGAGCAGGCAAAATTGAATGCAAACATACATACGCATTCCATATTCAGTGTAACAAGAAGTTGCGTTATATAGAATGCCAAATTATGCAGGTTTGTAATTGCTTTTAAAGAGCATGTTTACACTGCAAACATGTTTTATTTAGTTTCAGTCTTCCCCCAGAAAATCTGAGACATTATAATTTAGTGAGAGTGGTAAGCATTCTCTGCCACCCCAATTTTTTTTAAAAAAAAAATCAGTTTCCAGGGAGAATAACTGCTAAGCTGGTTTAAGTCTGCATTACAGACTAGTCTGTATTCTCAAATATGACAGAATATTTACCTTTTTTAAAGATCCTGAGAACACATGATGCACACATATTGAAAATTTGAGAACACATATTGAAAATTTCACAAGGCTTTTCCACCCTGTGTCAGTTTTGCTTGGTGATTGTGTCGTTTAAATATACCCTTGGGTGGTGGCAAGAGTTGGAGTTTGCTACAACGGGCAGAATCCTTTAAAACCAGGCTTTTTGTCAGCTGCGTCTGCTGGAGTGTGCATTCAGGCAGCATGTTTGCTATGCCAAAAATGCATGGCCCTCATTCTCCATCCTATGGAAATATATGTATGGAATGTTGTTCCCCCTACAGCAAATCTAAAGCTGTCTGGGACATCAACGCTAACAACGTGGCCCAAATTGATACCCATGACACCTTCAGTTATGCTTCTTTTCCTGCAAGGGTTGTTTCTACATGCTGTGGCTCAGTAGTAAGGCTGTAGGTTAAATCAAAGCTTAGAGCTTCGGGAGAAAGAAAAGGAAACATTGGCAACAATTTTAGGCAAGTCTATTCAGAAACAAGCCATTTTATTCCATGGGACTTCCTCCCAAGAACGTGTTCTTTTAGGCTTGCAGCTGTTACAACTTTGAATGCAACCATCAGTCTTTACTTTCTCTGCCTTCAGGTAGGGGGAAAAAACTATTTAAAAGGTATATAGTATGGAGCAGAATCTCAGGAGATCCTATTCAGAGCTGTTCCAGCCACTGAAAATCAGACTGGAGTATCTCTGCGTAGCATTACAGTGTAAGACTTTTTAAAAATCTGCTTAACTAAACTGACACTTGGGAGGAAGACAGTGGGAAGAAATAGAACGAAACTCTGCCATTTGACAGGTTCTGTGCAGGATTCTTGTAATGGGTTTGAAACCAAAAGAGTTTTTGCAGGGCCTCTTTTAGTTCTTCAATAGTGGGTTGCACGCTCCTGCCTAGGGACTTGGAAATAAGAAAGCCCTGAGCAAGAAACATGGGGAACAGAGCAGCCAGAGTCAAGAAATCTTAGAATCCCCTCTTCCTAAAATTCCCTTTCCCTGTATCTGTTTCTCAGATGCGCAGGGGCAGCCACGCCTTGATGGATCCCGTCGGGGCTCTGGGAAAGATTGTCCATTCTGTGGGAAGTCCTTCCGATCATCCCACCATCTGAAGGTGCACCTCCGTGTTCACACAGGTAAGAGCTTTCAGTAGCAACCTCAGGGCAGCGATTTCCATAAAGGGGCAGTAAAGCCAGATGAAACTGTTTTTCTGAGTTCGCTGCATCCACAATATCAGCCCGCATCCCCATTTGCAGTCAGTAGTGACAAAATTAATGCTTTAAAGCAGTGGCCCCAAACCTTTTTGGCACCAGGGACCAGCCCCTGGGCTGGCCCACCCACTGCAGCCCCAGGGCCGGCAGGGTAGGGGCACTGAATTCAGCCTCCCTCTGCGGCGCCTCCTTCCCCCTCTGTTTTCACAATTTTAAGGCCTGGGAAGGCGGTGAAGTGCCTCCCGGGTTCTTTAAAGACCGACCCCCCCACCCGCCAACCAGCTGATCGGCAGGAAAAACCACAGCAGCGGCGCCCTTGCCTCCTCTCCACTTCCTTCCTGGACATAGGAAGGAAGTGGGGAGGAGGCAAGGGAAGTGCCACTTTTTCAGCGGGTTGCTCACTGCTGCTGCAGTGGTTTTCCCCGCCAATCAGCGGGGGGGGGGGTCAGCCTTTAAAGAGCCCAGGAGACGCTTCACTGCCCCTTCCTAGGCCTTAAAACTGTGAAAACGGAGTGGGGGAGGCGCCGTGGGGGGCGGGGCAGCGAGGCTGCGCAGCCCGATTGCTAACAGGCCATGGACCGGGACTGGTCCACGGACTGGGGATTGGGGACCCCTGCTTTAAGGGAAAAGGGGCCCAGCCAGGACTTGCCTATATCATTTCAGTGTCTGGAATAAAAATCCAAGTATTACCAGTACAGGCTTGCTGGGAGACTTTGAGCCAATCACACACTCTCAGGGCTTTTTTTGTAGCAGGAACTGCTTTGCATATCAGACCACACACTGTTATGTAAGGAATCCTCCAAGAGCTTACAAGGCTCTTATTACAGGACCTATTGTAAGCTCTTGAACGACTGACTACATTGGGGGGGGGGGGGTGGCCTAAGGAGTTCCTGCTATAAAATTTTACCCATTGTAAGGGTAAAATAAAATAGAGGAGAATGATGTCAGTCACTTTGGGTCCCCATTGGGGTGAAAGGCAGCATAGGAATAAATTTGTAGTGTTTTGACATATAAACAGTTTCACACATACTATTTATTTAGTAAGTTGCAAGCCCCCCCCCCTTTGTCCAGGGAGTTCAGGGTGATGCACTTTGCTCTCCTCTTCTCCATTTTACCTTCACAACAACCCTTTGAGGTAAGTTGCATTGAGAGACAGCGGCTGGACTCAGTTCACCCAGGAAGCTTCCATGGCAGAAGTAGAGATTTGAGCCTGGGCTCCCCAGACACTCTAAGCTACTGATCTCCAGTCTGGTAACTATGGCATCATGGTGCCTATCTGTGAACCAATTTGCCCTTTTCCACTTAACTGGAGCAGGGTATGCTTCAGAAGAGCCCAGGAGGCATTACTTTTATGTCAACATGAAGTACCCTTTGGGAAAGAGAAGCCTACATTGTAGGCATATTCTAGACTTGGATTTTCCCAACTTGTAATTGCCCGACTGATGGCAGCCATTTTATGACTGGGCCTCTCTCACATGGCAGCCGTTTTGTATTTGCTCACTGCCATTTCTTAAAATTCTAAAGCTGCATTGCAGGATCAACAAACTTGAGGACTCTCTACTCTGACAACTTTTCCACACTGGATGGTAATCATGATATAACTCTTACAAAAACCCTATATGTAGGGTTGCCAATGCCAGCTTGGGAAATTCCTGGAGATTTTAAGGCAGTGCCTGGGAGGAGAGGGAACTCAGTAAGGATGTGATGCTATAGAAATCTGCCCCTTCTTCTAGGGGAACTGATCTCTCAAGTCTGGAAATTAGTTATAATTTTGAGAGAACTCCAGGTTCCACCTGAAAGTTGGCAACCATACCTGTAGGTTAGTATAGCTCATCGTTATGAGCTTGTATTATAGAAGGCTGGGAGAGAGTTATCTGCTTCATGCAGAGGTGAGATTGAAGAGCTCTTGATTTATAGAGTCACCAGTAAGGTCTCCTGCAGAAGCATTTCTAAAATGGACTCATACTCTCCATCTGTTCAGCAAGGCTTACACAAGAGAACTTCCTAGTGGATTATGCTCATGATGGATCAGATCTCTCTTCTGAGCTTCAAAGCACCCCAAATCAGTTGCTTGAGGCAACTGCTTCACAACCTGGTCCCCTTGTCTATTCAGTGGGGTGATTTGTGGGGCACTCCAGGGGTGGGTGGGGATGTTGTGTGATGTTCCCAACACAATGACATCACTTGGAAGCTGGGGATGTCGCATGGAGGATGCTCTGGTTTTGGGGCAAACTTTATGGTTAAATTGGGGTTAAACCATAGAGTTCATCCAAAAACTAGAGCTTCCCCATGCAGCATCCCCAATGCAATTATGCCATTTCTGGGTGACGTCATCACATTGGAAATGTCATGCAGCCATGCCCCTTTTTAGGGGAGGGGTTTCCCCCACCAGCCAGCTGGTCTGCAGCAAAAAGGAGCCCCTGAAACCAGTGGGGGTCTCCTGCTGGGGGCTTACAAGCCTATTCACAGCCCATTCACCTCTGAGCTGAGCCCATTGGAATGGTCTTAGCCAGTTCATTGTCTCCCCTCTTAACCTACTTTGCAGGATTGTTGTGAAGGTACTGTGTCTAGCATACATCTCCACCAAATTGAGCCTTCAGTGACACATCAAAAACTGTTAAAATCATGCCACTTAAAGTAATACATACCACTTAAAGTAAAACATAAACTAACCATCTAACTCGATCAAAGTGAATGCATTTTGAAGGGTGTAATTTTGCTTACAAATGCACCATTAGAACCATACTATAAGTTACCTTTTTCGTGTATTTTCACATGCTCCACACACCCACACAGAAGCTGTGGAGAGCTAAAGAAAAAAAGAACCTGGACAGACTTGAAATGTTGCGGGGGGTGAGAGGAAGGGCTTCTGCCTCCCCCCCCCCCCCAGCAGTTTTCTCATGTGAAAACCAGCATGACGTAGTGGATAAAGTAGGATGTGGGAGACCCAGGTTCAAATCCCCACTCTGCCTTGAAAGCTCACTTGTTACCACAGGTGCTCCCTCTCAAATGTACTCTTAATTTTGGTTATGGGCAAGTGTCCTGAAACTATCAGTTTTGGGCCATTGAGTTCAGTGTCAGGGAAAACCTCTTCTCAGGTCCACAGCCCTAGCTGGCTTGGAAAACTTGCCAATTAGGGAGGAGAATGTGTGATTTAAGGATCTTTACCTGAACAGTGGGCACATGAGGATTGTTGTTGAGAGGACAAAACAGAGGAGAAGGATGTCCTAAGCTCCTTTGGATTTCCATCAGGGATAAAGGTTGGGTATAAATATATAAACAAATATTGAGGAGGCTGAGTGATGGTGAATCACCAGAGGCCACTCAGAGACATTGTGGCCTGGATGGCATCTAAACCTGTAGTTGATTCTTGGGCTGACGGAAGTAGATGGTTTCCCAAGAAAGATGGCTTCCTTGCTAATCCCTTTCTCCCATTTCTCCATGCAGGCGAGCGCCCGTACAAATGCCCTCACTGTGACTACGCTGGAACTCAGTCTGGCTCTCTCAAATATCACCTGCAGCGCCATCACAGGGAGCAAAAGAGCGCTGCTGCAGCAGCTGCCGCTGCTGCCACAGGGACACTGGAACGGTGCCACATACCCCTCGCTCCCACTGCAGTCTCTGCCTTTCCCCAAACGCAGCTTGCCAAGAGCCATGGGCCCTTCCTACCCCTGGGGGGCTTGGGTTCCACTCGATCTCGTCAGTCCCGTCGCAAACCTCTGCTTAACGGGAAGGCCGACTTCCAGCCCTTGGACCTGTCGCTGCGCCCAGCCCTGGCTGGAGGGGCCCTCCACCGCTGCCAGTTCTGTCCCTTTGCCACCTCAGCTCCCGAGCTCATGGAATTACACCTTCAGGTGCACCATAGTCGAAAGTCCCGAACCCGCCGCTGCTCTCACACTGCCCCTAAGCCCCGTGTGGTGGTGCAGGAGGAGGAGCCAGAGATACCTGAGCCCCAGAGTCCCCAGCTGAAAGAAACCAAGTCCCTAAGTCCAAAGGGGGAGACGACCAAACTCCAGAAGTTCTGGCATTTGGAAGACCAAGATGAGCCTCCCAGGCCTGAGGTGCCTCGAAGGAAGCAGTCCTCTGATGAAGCAGTGGTGGTCACCAGTCTTTCTCCTGGAGCTAAGCAGGATTGGGATGACCTCTCTCAAGACTCTGAGGAGCCAATCCCCGAGGAGGATTTGCCTGGCCCCCTGGTCCCAAAGAGGGCAGCTCACCAGGAGGCATCTAAAGCAGGCCAAGGCCTAATGGAGTTGCAGTTGGAGCCAGTGCAGGCTTGAGGATATCTACTCTGCATTTTTAAACCAGTTTCAAACCTGTTTAACTGTCATGGCAACTCCTGACCCAAAGGACTCTGGGAACTGTAGTTCTGTTCTCAGCAGTCATACAGAACTACAATTCTCAGACTTCTAGAGGGAGGAGTTGAAGAGGGGCTTCGTAGCTTAGAGCTTTGCATGCAGAAGGCCCCAGGTTCCAGCAATCCTTGGCCTCTCCAGTTAAAAGAGGCTTGCGTTTTTGGAGAGACGCTGCCTGTCAAAGCAGACCAAACTGACCTAGATAGACCAGTGGTCTGATTCCATATAAGGCAACTTCCTACATTCATTAGACAGTTAAACCAGTTTCAAACCTGTTTACATTTGTAGTATAGATGTGCCAAGACCAGGGAGGCAAATAGAAAGACCCTGCCCCGCAAGTGACAGGGTTACATACCCATCTGTGAGGTGTTGGGGCCGGAGGTAGTGAGGTTGTCAAACTTTTCCTGAAGTCAGTCTCTCTGCCTTTTAACAGCAACGAGACAGACGGGCATTTAAGAGGTGCATGTCCTCTCTGTCACTGAAGCTGTTAAAGGCATAGGAGCCCTGAGAGGAAAAAGTAATCATTGAAAAAGTTAAGGTAGAGGCTGTGATATGGCTGGGGTGCCGGGCCGGTGAAAGGCAGTGATACTGTAGCAGTCTTTTTAAATCAACAGGGTTTTGAGGTAAGGCAGCTGGAGTACATGAGATTCCAGCCCCTTGCTCACTTGCTCCTTAGATCTGGGCTTGATGCTGCTGCTTTTGGGGCACCACTGTCTAGAGAGTCTGGCCCTTTCACAATCTAAATTCTTGGCACCAGGGCAGGTTTGAGAGGCCTCCTGTGGGCCAGGACTCCTATAAGCTGACCCGTTTTGTAAAAGGGAGGATTACTGCAGGTGCCACTTTCCCTTCCATGGTGCCACTATGGTGGGAAAAGCTGTACCTGCCCAATTTCTCCTTTCTCTGTTGGTATTAAGGGTGGAGGAGCTGTACCCCTAGGAATGTGGTTGACCCTGAAATGCCACAGAGGCAGAGTGGGCCATAGGGTGCAGCAGCCACTCTTGGCCTGAGGAGACTTAATCCTTCTGAGCACCTACGTGTGAGGCAGTCCATCTACAGAGCAAGTGGGGCCACAAACTCATGTGCTTGGCAAGTGACCTGGTTGCCAGTATCTTGTCTCTGTAGTGCCCCAGCAGCAGAGCTTTGTTTCTGTAGTAATCTGGCACAGCAGGGAACTTGACAACTTCTAGAGTTTTCTATTTTTTTATTGTTTTTTCTTGTAGAAAAATTGAAACTGGAAATAAACATTAAAACGAGAAAAGACTGATGCTCTATTCAATGTGCATGTGTGCACCGAGCAGCGTCCTTTCAGTACACCTGCCACACCCTTCAGTGGATCATGTCCTCCTGTAGGTTTGAAGATGCTCTTTCAAGCTTCTTGTTGATCAATGTCCACCTTCCCCCGGCAAACAAGCAGAGAGGTGTTCAGGAATCACAAATTGCTAAGCAGATGAAGCACAAGATATATCTGAACCACAATTCCTCCATTATTTTAATTGCACACACCCATCCACTTGGGATGATGTTCATTTTAATCAAAGATTCTCCACACTTGCTGACCACTTGGACTTTCCATGGACTTTTGTGGTGTTCAGTTACCTTTTATCAAATCTGCAGAGACTGCTGTGTGAGGCTTTTAAATGTGTCTTTAATAGATACATGCATAATAAAGAGGCCTTGGCAGCTGCTGTTTTGGTAATGCAGAGAAAGGAAATATTTAAAAGACCCATTTAATCAAAGTGAATAAACTGTGTGTATGGGTCTTTGTAGACCAGTGGTTCTCAAACCTTTTGAACCAGAACTTACTTCTAAATATAGTGTACTACATGCAAATAACTCCATTCTATTCTCCCCCCCCCGCCCCACAAAATAAAATGCAGGACTCACACACCAGTTAAAACTGACCAAATTTATATTTTATTTTATACTTAGTGTAATATAATATACAACATTCCTGAGCAACAGACAGTACGGTATTTCATGGCCATCCAGAGAACAATTCTTGTAGGCCAATTAGCTGTAAAGCTGGCCTTGCCCTCAAATTTCCCCAGGCTCAGCACATTCTGGGAACAGGGTGGGGAGAGCATCTTCTAACCCTAGAAGCCAGCTGGTGGATAAGAGAACAAAACTGAAAGCTTAGTGGAATCCTATTGGGTAACAAAACCCAGCACTTGACAAAGCGGAGGAGGTGTGTGAATTCTCACATTAACAGCCAGTTTCATGTTTCCCATATTCTGAGAACAGGGATACAAAATCTTACTTTTCCCAGTACAAACTATCACACAGTTATGGGCGCCATCCACAAGTATGTAGAAACGTGTACCCTTTCTCTTAATTGAAAGGCATAGTAACAATAGCAGCATATGTTTCTGAATGTTTAAATCACTTTGTACACTTCCTAGTAAAGTGTAAAGTAAGCCAGTATTATATAGTACGCAACATATCTAAATGGCCCCAAAGCTTTTCCTTGTGATCCCAAATGCAGAAACAGACTTTCTGGAGATGGTTGGGGGTGCTCTCTGCACAGGGTCAGAGATATTGTCATTGTTTTATATGTGTGAAGAAGATGCTCTAATATTTAAAAAAAGACCCAGGGCTAGGGTTGCCAAGTCTGACTCAAGAAATATCTGGGGACTTTGGAGGTAGAGCCAGGACCAATTGAACTCCAAGGGTGTGACAAACACAATTGAACTCCAAAACTCCTATGGGAATCAATCTCCATAGGATATAATGGGAGTACCCAGCAGACATTTCCCTCTCCCCCCACTTTCTGACAACCCTGAAGCAGGAGAAAGTCTCCAAACGAGGGGATCCCCTGCCCCCAACTGGGGATTGGAAACCCTACCCAGGGCTGAGGACTAGTAAGAAATAAGCAGCTCTGGGGACAATACCTAGGCCTAGGTAAAAGCAGTTCATTGAGGGAATCAATGAACTTTGTGTTCCCACAAGTTGTTAGTCCTTGAATTCCCCTTGTGTTGGTACAGCAAATTGGAGGCCATGGTTGGGGTTCACCCAGTTTCTTTACTCCATCTTAAGACAGCTCTAATCCTTTCTACAGCCCCCCTTCCTGTATGGCTTTTTAATCCATGCAGGCCCCTTAGGGTTGCCAACCTCCAGGTGGGGCCTGGCATTCTCTCAGAATTACAACTGAGGACCAGACTACAAAAATCAGTTCCCTGGTGAAAACAGAAGCTTTGAAGGGTGGACTCTATGGCATCACATCCCTACTTCCCAGGCTCTGTCCCAAAATCTAGGACCACCAGAAGAGTCGGCAACCCTACCCATGCTCCTCAGCATAAAAGGGATCCTTCCTCCCTTTTTTCCTTCCTCCCTTTTTTCCACCAGCACAAGCGTTGGTTGAAACCCACACTGCAAAATTCTTCTAAGGCCCTTCCCAACTGTGGGGCAAATGGGTTGGCTCTCCTTGGCATCTTTAAAGCATTAGAAACTTCTCCTCTCTCTGGGCCTGTTAACACAATCAACTATGATTGAAATTTGAGACAGAGATCCTGAAAGCCCCCCTGCCCCCGCTGCTACCACATAAAAGTTGCAGGGTTTGTTTTGAGAAGGGCAGGGTGTGTCACTCTTCTTTCAATCTTGAGTCATTCAAAGGACATGGGTTGTTTTTGTTTTTTTTACAAAGGAGTGTTTCTGACACACCCTTGACCGCACACACATCATTTTACGGATAAATACAATGCATGAACCAGCCATGAGGTGTGAGTAAAGCTGGTCAAAGCTTCCAGAATCATCCTGGGATCTCTCCTCACCAGCTGATCAAAGGAATCACTAATGATTATACTACTTGGCATGTATACAGCATCTAAATTTCCTCATACACATGTTCACAGTAATCCCTAAGAGTAATTTTGTAAAGTAGATCCCATGCTGTGAAGTGTCCTTTCTTTCCAGTTGTGTAGGCATGTGAAGTATATAGCTTTATACAACTCTATCTGACATCAGAAATAACCGGCTGAGAGGAAAGCAGTTTACCTCAATAATTTCAGAACTATAATCTTGGAAGCTTGCTGCGGAGATAAAATTTCAATGAGGAACTTCTGTAAATCTGTAGGAAAGGAAAGGTCCCCTGTGCAAGCACCAGTCGTTTCCGACTCCGGGGTGACATTGCTTTCACGTTTTCATGGCAGACTTTTTTACAGGATGGTTTGCCATTGCCTTCCCCAGTCATCTATGCTTTCCCCCCAGCAAGCTGGGTACTCATTTTACCGACCTCGTAGGGATGGAAGGCTGAGTCAACCTCGAGCCGGCTACCTGAAAACCCAGCTTCCACAAGGGATCGAACTCAGGTCGTGAGCAGAGCTTAGGACTGCAGTACTGCAGCTTTAACACTCTGCGCCACGGGGCTCTTCTCGTAAATCTGTAACCCAGCCCCAAATTTTCCTTAAGGAACAGAGAATTTGCTTGTTGCTACAGGCCCTCATTAATCTGTAAACTAATTCTGCCTTGAGTCCACTGGAGTTCAAAGAAAGCCTCTGTGTGCCTCCTTCCATTAATCCAGTGGATGCCAGAATTGATTGAGAAGGGAGCTGCCCTCGTTTTTGAAGGGAACAGAGATATTGATTAGCAAGAATGTCAGCATTCACCGGCTCTTGTTGCAGCAGACAGGAACTGCTGACTCAGTCAAGTATGTCTCAGTCAACTATATACATTTCACTGAGGATAACCGATGTTCAAAACACAATATTTCGAACAATGAAGTCCACCAAAGTACAGTTGCTAGTGGACTATGATCTGGGAGACCCAAATCCTTAATTTGCATGCCCCTTGGTGAGACGCCCTCTCAGCCTAATCCACTTCACAGGGTTGTTGTGAGTATAGAATGGAGTGCCCATAGAACTTTGTGTGGAGTGCTAGATACATGGAAGCTGTCCTTTTTCTAAAACAGCTTCCTCTGTAACACCTCGGTCAATAAACATAAGATAGACCTACTTTCCTTCCCAAACTGGTAAGGGACAAATCATGCCCACCGAAGTAGGTGCAAATGCTACAGGTAAAATACTAAATGGTGACATTAAGATGAGTAGAACAAAGCAGAGTCAAGTAACACCTTTAAGATCAACAAAGTTGGTCTTTGTTCCACTGCTTCAGACCAACACGGCTGCCCACCTGGATCTATTAAAATGAGTAGTTATTAATGTGGAAATAAACTGCCAGTTTCCACTGTAAAATGTTCTTGGAGAGCCATTCTGTTCCAGGGAATAATAGAATTGGCTCCTCCTTTTGTGAGACTCAGAATAGCCTTTTGCATCTTTGATGGGTGTCATCCTTCCATAACAATACCCTGATGGTCCTTTTATGGAAACCCAGTCTTGCAAAATCTTGTTGGCCCCTCTCTCTCCACGGCAGCCAGCCAAGCTAGAAGGGGGAGAGGCATGGAATAACCACCTTGAGGGCACATCTTCTGAATGGGCGGGGTGACAACAATGGGACAGGAGATAATGCAGCCTCCAAAAAAGCTGGAGAACCAAGTCTAGGCGAAAGACAAGAGCTATCTCCCCCCCTCCCCCCGCTGGCTAATCTGTAAAAAGGTTGCCTTTGAACTATTGAGTTGGAAGAAAAGGGGCGGTTCTGCAGTTGACTCCACCCTTCTAGTTGGTCTGGAGTCAGGACTGGTTTTCTACAACATGGCGGGATGCACAAGTCTTTGGGAACAAGAGAGTCCTTCTCAAGGTAGAGTGTGGGGGAAAGTGCACCGGGGCCTAGATACAGCTCTGGGTTGGGGTGTCTGATTGATTACGGTTTGTCTCTCGGTTTGGGGTTAGGGAAGGAAAGATTTTTCTGATTGTGTGGTTGTGGTGCACCCACCCAAGACTGCCTGATGGGGGAGTGTCTGGGAGCAGGGGCTTGTGGTTCTTGGAAAAGGCCTTCCGCCATCTTTTTGGGCGATATGTGCAAAGATGACTTAGTGCAGGTAAGTTAGCGTTCAGCCCAGTGGAACTGCTCATTTATCATCTTGATGAAAAGCATAAAAGAGCAACACCATAACATAGCTCCTCTTGGCGTATGTGAACCTAGCAGCCCGTGGATGTAATGGGGAGCAAATTAGTAAAATTTCCTCCACCCATTCTAGCTCAGAGCATGTTTACTGGAACCAGGTAACTTCTACTGTTTTAGCAAGCAGGAATTTTAAATGCAAAAAATATGTAAACCTACCACCTTTTAACAAGGTTAGATTTCTACTGCATTTTCAAGGAACGTTTTCTACTCTGATAGTAATGACTGCATCATACAATCGTTAAACAAACCATGCCATGGCTCCCTGTGCTAGTTTTCTTAATGTTTTTCCCCCTAGTGGCTAAAAGGCATGCTTGCCAGCCCGGTCAAACTGGAAGATAAGTAATTCATGCCCTCAGTGGATAAACTTGTCTCTCTTTTTAGTGAAAGGCAATTGGGAAAATTGTTGGATAAGCTGTTCCTTAGTTTGGAATCTATATGTTTGAAACTTTTTGAGAGCGATTCAACAGGACTGAACATCCTGCTTCTCCAGGTTGGGGCCTGGAGATTTCCTGGAATAACAACTCATCTCCAGACGACAGAGATCAGGTTCTCCCAGAGGAAATGGCCGCTTCGAGGGTAGACGCGATGGCATTGCAGCCCGCGGAGGTTCTTCCCCTCCCCAAACCCTGCTATCCCCAGGCCTCACCCCCCAAAACCCCACGAATTTCCAGACCCAGAGGTGGCAACACTGAGAAGGAAACACAAGGATCCTCAAGGCTTGAAGGCCTGCACTGGGATTCATTCAAGATAAAATTTGGAGTAGGGAGGATCTTATGGATTTTTTAAAACAGTAGCTCTGTTAACGATGCAGGATCATTCACTTCTCCCTCTGAAGCAAAGAGAATTGAACCTCTTCTATTTTTGTTGTTTCTAATAATTGCCCATTTATTCTTTTGCCCATTTATTATGTGTACAAGGCTGGTGCTATTATAGGACTAACGGTTTTCACTGGGTTCCTCTTGCTGATGTCCCCCCCCCCCCCAAAAAAAAAAAAAAAGCCTCTCCACCCCTTTAAACAGACCTGTATATCCTTGTAGAACTTTAGAAGACTTGGAGCAGAGTCTTGTCTGTAATCCACCCTGGGAGTAATATGGATACTCAGGAGCCAACATTAGATGGACAGATCAACACAGAGGAAGGTGAGTTTGCTAAAAAAGAGAGAAAAGCTAGGGTTGCCAACTTCACATTAGGAAACTCCTGGAGATTTGTGGTGAGCTTGGGAGGTGTGCAGTATAGAGAGGGGAGTAAACTCAGCAAGTTTGAACCTGCCATTTTTTTGGGGGGGGGGCTGTTCTCTGTGGCCTGGATATTAGTCATAATTCTAGGAAACCTCCAGACCTGATGTGGAAGTTGGTAACCCTAGCTAAAACTTGCAAAAAGATTTGAATGGTGATTGATTGCAGGAACAGCAGTTCTGGATTGAGAGGACAGGCCTAGATTCAAATATAAAATATTGTGCAAATATGATGCACTGATATTAGTCTATGGGTCATGGATAGGCCCAATGACCTTTTAAAGCATCACTGTGCCTCCTATCTTGTTTATGACACTATCCTGCAAAAGACAGGTTGCTGGCACAAAATTGGCTTCGTAATATTTTCAGTTTTCCAATTTTGATTTTTTTTTAAATCAAGAATCTAGTCCTCCAGGAACAATACCACTGCTTTTAGAAAAAAAGTCTTAAAAATTATGTCAAAATAAATAAATAAATAAACAAGTTTTCGTATTAAACATGCTGACACTGGTTAGAATTTTAACTGCACAGTCATGGAAATCAAGTAAACTACCTGATGTCTGGAAACAGACTAGAACAGCTTGGGGTGATACTGAATAAAATTTCTACATACAAAATATAATTTTGAGGAGGGGCGTCTGTGAACACAAGAAATTTTTGCATCAATGGGAACTATTTATTAAACACTTTAACAATGCACTCCAAGAAGCATTACACAATTTTTGAACGATACTACATAGAACTACAGAATATGGTTTGTTAAACCTATGGTAGTTGGCAAGAGTAAGTTTTGTTCAAATGTAGTCTAATGCTGTCCTTTTTATTTCAAGGATGATTTCCTATATTGTAATTCATGATTTTTCTTAATGTACTATACATTGAACTTTGTTTTGCAAATACTTTTGAAAGTTTTTTTAGTTATTAATAATAATGCAATAACGTCATTGTGGCTGTGGAAATGGGTTTGGAAAATGGGCAGTGCTGAATTTCTCAAACTGTAAGCTCAGATAGGGTTGCCAAGTCCCCCCCTGGCTACCAGTAGGGGGGTGGGTGATTATAGGGTTGTCATATCCAGGTTGGGAAACTCCTGGGGATTTGGTGATGGAGCTTTGGGAGGGCAATGGGGTACAGTGCCCTACAGTCCACCCTCCAAAGCATCCAGATTCTCCAGGGAACTGATCTCTGTAGTCTGGAGATGAGCTGTAATCCCAGATCACCAGGCCCCACCTGGAGGTTGACATCCCTACCAGATCTGCTTGAAAATCTCTCCGTATCTTGAAAGTTCTGCCATCTTGTGAGGGCCAGCAGCAGTTACTCAGCATTGCAGGAAATTAGAGTTTGTATATACTCAAAGACATTTGTCTGTTGGTTTATTGCATCACCTGTTCTACAAGCTCTGATGCTGCAAATTGATTTGAGGCCTAAGTATGCAGTGGAAGCACAGTCCCACTGTAGTAAATAAAACCAAGCCTCCCTTTGGAGTTTCAGTATTCTGCAGACCAGTTACTAGCCAGTCTGTCAAACAATGTTCTCTTTCCTGTACAGGTTGGCTGGAAGGATTCAAACTTGATGGAGCTACTTGGATAGAAGGGGGCCAAGTGTGGGTCTTAGAGCTTCAACCAGATCACAGTCCTTCGAGTGAGTCCTATAACTGGTGTACTTTTCAGTGAAACTCAAGCTGTGTCAGGGTTTAAGTTTACACTCTCTAATCTGCAATCCTTCTCCTTAATTCTTGATGTGCGTAAATAATTTCTGGTGAGAGGGAGACATTTTGAGCATGTATAGGCACTCTCCCCCCCCCCCCCCCAATTCTTCACGGTTAAGCCCTAATATTCAGAAATTATTTCAAGGCCGACTTCTACCTAACTGTTAACTTAAAAAAACAACAACACCCACACACCCTGGTATGCTTTTGGAACTGTGCCACCTAGGGTTGACGGTCTCCAGGTGGTGGTTAGTGATCTGCTATTAGACCTGATCTTCAGGTGACAGAGGTCAGTTCCCCTAGAGAAAATGGCTGCTTTGGAAAGAGGACTCTACGGCATTGGTCCTTCCTCTCCCCAAATTCCAGCTTCCTCAGGCTCCACTCCCCCCAAAAGTCTCCCCAAGTATTTCCCAGCCTGGAGCTGGCAACCCTAGTGCCACCTCAAAAATTATCATGTCTTAAAAAATGAAGTCCAGACTCCATGTATAGAAAAGTTATCACATCATAGGGAAGGCAAGGTCAGAAGTCTTCAATGTGAAATGCTAGCATTCCACTGAGAGGGAATTTTTGACTGGAGGAAACATTCAACTGTGTGGCTTCTTGAGCATATTTGAAGTGATACAGTCCTAAAAAGATTGTACCCAGGGACAGCTCAACAAGGAGCACTGTCCCAAGCCACCCTCCACCTCCTAGCCTCCCCCTCCCCCCAAAAAAACCAAAACAAAACGTGCCTTTCACTAGAGCTGCCTCTGCTGGTTACTAACTCAGGCCTGGGAAACGCTTGGAGATTTGAGGACAGTCATTGTTGAGTGGAGAATTTGGAAAGAGATTTCACTTAGAATCTATAGTACCCTCTGAAGCTGCCATTTCATCCAGGGGCACTGATCTCTCTGGTCTGGAGATTAGTTGTAATTCTGGGAAAACTCCAGGCCCTCTTTGGAGGTTGGAAACCCTAGCACAAAGCAGGTCACACTCCTCCCTCCCTCCCTCTCACTTCCCACTTCTTTAAACACTGATTATGGAAAGCCACATGTGTTCAAACTCACATAAGAATCTTGTGAGCATTCAGGAAGCCCTAGTGGCATGCACAGCTTGCTGTGCTGCACTTTACAGATGTCCAGGGGGGAGAGGAGGAGCATTAGCCCCTCCAGGGTGGAGATAAAGTATAGATAAGTAGGGCTAGCACAGTGGTTGCTCTCCTCTCCCCCCCCCCCCCGGCACATCTTGCCTTCCTTCATTAAAGAGCCAACGCTGATTGGAATTCATCAAAAAGTCCTTAAGGTTGGACCCAGCCAGTTTTTTCACTCCCATCTTCTTAGCCTGTTCCTAAAGTTGCCAACTTCCTGTTGGGAATTCCTGGAGATTTGGGGGCAGAACCTGGGTAGGGTGGAGTCTGAGGAGAGGAAAGAGCCCTGCAGGAATGTGATGGCATAGAGTCCTTCCCTCCAAAGCTGCCATTTTCTCCAGGGGCACTGATTCTGGGAGAACTCCAGGCCTCATCTGGAGGCTGGCATCCCTACCCATTGCCATCCTGATTACAGCCTGTTTCACACGGCTTTGCACACGTGCCAGTTTGGTGTAGTGGTTAAGTGCACAGACTCTTATCTGGGAAAACTGGGTTTGATTCTCTACTCTTGCACATGTACCTGCTGATATGACCTTGAGTCAGTCACAAGTTGTCACAGAGCTGTTCTGCTCAAGAGCAGTTTCTGTCAGAACTCTCTCAGCTCCACCTACCTCACAGGGTGTCTGTTGTGGGGAGGGGAAGGGAAAGATGATTTAAGCTGCTCTGAGACTGCTTTGGGTTGTAAGGGGCAGGGTATACAATCTCTTCATGTTGCCCCATCCCCAAGGTAGCCTTTTTGGGTGGTCATATTGGCCTTCTGCTTTGCTTTTCACTTGCGGAAAAGATTGTTGTATTTAACTCCAAGAGTGAGTTCATTTCTGTATCTGCCCCTGATTCTCTTTCTCTGCTTTCATGCAGTTTTTGCCTTGTCTTGGAAGCAGGGCTTTTTTTGTAGCAGGAACTCGTTTGCATATTAGGCCACACACCTCTGAAGTGTTCAATCCTCCAAGAGCTTACAGGGCCTACTGTAAGCTCCAAGAGGATTGGCTACATCAGGGGGGTGTGTCCTAATGTGTGAAGGTGTTCCTGCTACAAAAAAGCCGTGCTTGGAAGAGATGTTGAGGGAAATGATTGCCAACCTCCAGGCGGCAACCTCCTGGAGATCCCCCTACTATAACAATTGAACTCCAGATGTTGGGCGAGTTCACAAGGATACCGGAAGGTCAGGTGGTGGAGAAAATGGATCAGTTCTCCTGGAGAAAATGGCTGCTTTGGAGTGTGAACTGTGGCCTTATACCTGGACAAGGTCCCTCCGCTCCACAAAGGCCAGCCTCCCCAGCTCCACCCCATAAATCTCCAGGCATTTTCCAACCCTGAGCTGGCAACTCGGGGAGGGGGAGATGAAGGGCCACAGCCTGAGTCGTACTAGTGGATTTATCTGAAGTACTTATTCACCTCTTGTTAGATTAAAACAAAAACAAAACAGGCCTATGCATTTGACATGACAGATTCCATTCAGGGCCAGGGGATGGGTTAGGAGGACCGTGGCACAGGGGGTATTTTTAGCATCATCACCTTTAAATTATCATGGGGAAAAGCCCACTACGAACCAGGGTGGATTTGATTTAAATCACTAGACAGTGAGACTTGATTTAAATAATAGTTTTCTACATAAAGACTCATTTTTGCTGGTATAACCTTAATGTTCACAATTAGATGAAGATTTCGTTTTTAGAATAACAACTGTTCATATTAGTAGAGGAACTTCATGAAAATATTCCCAAACTGGGTCTCTTTTACGGCCTGCTGCCATTATAGGTTTTTTCCTCCAGGGAAAGAATAATGTGATAAACCTCAGGTTATACACACAAAAGATCCAAAGTCTTGTTGAGTATTCTGCTCAGAAAGTTTCACTTTCATTTTTACTGCTTGCCCCTCCCTCCTCACACTTAAGTTTCTTCTTCTGCAGATCTATTCCACTCCAAGCAATCTTTTTCTATTCATTGAACTTTTTGAAACTTAGCACTTAAGGGGTTGATTCTGTGTACATAGGTTTGTAGAACAATGAGATTAAGGTCTGTTTCTCAACTCTGTTCATTTTATAACATTTTTGCTGTGCAGAAGAGGCATGTGATCTCCGCAGACACAAATTACAGTTTTGAGAACTGCAAAACGAAGCATCTGTGTTCTGTGATAATATCTTGTAGACAGAGAAACTTCCCAGTAATCTTACAGAAACCTCTGGAAGAGCATGACATTGTGAATGGATTAATAGAATTTATTACCAAAAAATTTAAACATTGCATGAATATACAGCCTTATGCTTCAGAATTAAAAACTAATCCTTATTTCATGATGGAATAACCTTTGGATGATTATATATTTTCCTCAAAAAGCATTTTATTTAAAACATCCAATTTAAATTTTTAAAAATTCAATTTTTTGATTTTTTTAAAAAAAATCATTGATTTTTATCCATCCTGCTATGAACTACTATGATTGTGAACAAAATGTGCTTGAAAGAGGTAAAGGATAATAATTAAAGTTATTGTGTATTTAAAGAAAGTGTTATAAATAAAAGCCTCTGCGCTTAAAAAATCCAGTTCTTACTTAAATTAAAGTAATAATTTATAAACTAATAAAAACACAGAGACACACAGATTTGGTGAGGAGTTTATAAGGAAATCACTGGTTTCGCACTCATTTCTTTGAAGGCTCCCATGAAATGTGGTAGCTCCTCCTAGTGGTTAAAATTGGCTATAACTCTAGGTCCAGCATGGTTACAAAAGGAACCCGCTCCGCTCCCCCAGCACTCAAATCTAAGAGAAGGGGAAGATGGTCTATTCCAGCACAATGGTGTACCATTTAGGGCACCTGTTTAATATACTCCATAGTGCATGAGAGGGAAGAGATAATTTGGTGTGTGTCTTGTCCTGGATAATGACATTTGTGGTGCTATTCTTATTAGCAGGTAGAAGAGACTTGGAGGAGACTGATGAGCCGCAAAATGCTGAAATAGTGAAGTTAAAGTGGTCTTCTGTGCAAAGTAATCAGAGACCAGAGACAGAAGTAGCAATTCAGGAATACCAGCGTGAATCAGATGGAATTAAGTCATGTACTCCAGAACATCTGAAAGCCAAGGAAACATTTGTAGGAAATGGGGAAGCATTCAGCCAAAGTCTGAAGCTAAGTACACATCAGAGACCTCAACGTAAAAATCTGCTGCACTGTGACCAATGTTGGAAGGCCTTCCGGTATCCCTCTAAGCTTGCGCAACATCAGCGTGTACACTCTGGGCAGAAAGCAAAATGGACCCAGTCCCTATCTGAGTCAGATAGTCCTAGTTTCTTGAACCCCACGCCTGTGGCACTGCAGGTGGAGAACACGTTTACAAACTGTAGTGAATTGCACAGTCAAAACTCAAAGGTGACAGCAAACCAGAGTGGCCGCCGTAGAAGACAGTGCTTCTGTGACCAGTGTGGGAAGGCCTTCCGGTATCCTTGTGAACTTGCCCGACATCAGTTTCAGCACTCTAGGCAGAAAGTAGCAAAACGGGCCTGGTCCCCATCTAAAGAGGATAACCCAAGTCCCTTGGAGTTCACACCATTGGCAACGCCGGTGAAGAACACTTCTATAAACTCTAGCAGTGTGCTTTGTCAAAACTCAAAGGTGACAACAAACCATAGCAGCCGCCACAAAAAACGTATCTTCTGTGACCAGTGTGGGAAGGCCTTCCAGTATCCTTCTCACCTGATCCGACATCAGGGTGTACACTTGAAGCCGAAAGCAGCAAAATGGAGCCAGTACCAATTAAAAGTGGATAGCCATAGTATCTTGGAGTCCACCTTGTTGGCATTACAGACAGAGAACCCATTTAAAAAATCTGGCAAAGCTTTCCATCAAAAGTTCAAGGCAGGGACAGGCCGGAACACAGGCCCAAGAAAGTGGCACTTCTGTGACCATTGTGGGAAGGCTTTCTGGTATCTTTCTGAACTCGCTCAACATCAGCGTGTGCACACTAGGCAGAAAGCACCAAAATGGGCCCAGTCCCCATCTGAAGAGGATAAGACCAGTCTCTTGGAGCTCACACCATTGGCAACGCAGCTGGAGAACACGTTTACAAGCTGTAACAAAGTGCTCAGTCAAAACTCAAAGGTAATAACAAACCAGAGGAGCCGCCGCAGAAAAAAGCGCTTTTGTGGCCAATGTGGGGATGCCTTCTGCTATCCTGACCTCACCCAACATCAGCACGTGCATCCTAGGGAGAAAGCAGCAAAACTGGGCCAATCGCAGTCAGAAGTGGATAGCCCTGGTCTCTTGGAGTCCACCCTGTTGGCAATAAAGGAGAACACATTTACAAAGTCTAGCAAAGCATTCTGTCAAAACTCGAAGGCGGTGACAGGCCAGAACACTCGCCTGAGAAAGCAGCACTTCCGTAGCCAGTGTGGGAAAGGCTGCCAGAGGCCCTCGGAACTAGCCCGGCATCAGCGTACGCACTCCAGGCAGAAAGCAGCAAAACAGGCCCAATCCCTATCTGAAGCAGGTCACCACAGTCCCTCGGACCTTAACTTGTTGATAACACTGGTGGAGAATATGTCTATAAACTCTAGCAAAGTGTTCAGTCAAAACTCAAAGGTAACAACAAACCAGAGAGGCCATCACAGAAGACAATGTTTCTGTAACCACTGTGGGAAGGCCTTCCAGTATCCTTCTGATCTTGACCGACATCGAGGTGTCCACTCTAGGCAAAAACGGACCCTGTCCCGATCTGGAGCAGGTAGCTCCACTTCCGTGGAGCCCACCCCTGTGGAACTGCAGGTAGAGAGCCCATTTACAAACTCTAGCAAAGTGCTCCATTCAAACTCAAAGGTACCAACAGACCAGAGAAGCTATCACGGAAGACAGTGCTTCTGTGACCAGTGTGGGAAGGCCTTCCGATATCCTTCTGGTCTTGCCCGACATCAAGGTATATGCTCTAAGCAGAAACAGACCCTGTCCCAATCTGGAGCAGGTAGCCCCACTTCCTTGGAACCCGCCCCTGTGGAACCACAGGTAGAGAGCCTCTTTACAAACTCTAGCAATGTGCTCCATTCAAACTCAAAGGTACCAACAGACCAGAGAAGCTATCATGGAAGACTGTGCTTCTGTGACCAGTGTGGGAAGACCTTCCGGTATTCTTCTGGTTTTGCCCGACATCAAGATGTATGCTCTAAGCAGAAACGGACCCTGTCCCAATCTGGAGCAGCTAGCCCCGCTTCCTTGGAGCCTGCCCCTGTGGAACTGCAGGTAGAGAGCACATTTACAGACTCTAGCAAAGTGCTCCGTGCAAGCTCAGAGGCAATGATAGATCAGAGCTCCCGCTGTGTTAAGCTGCGCCTTTGTGACCAGTGTGGGAAAACCTTTCGGTACCCTTCAGATCTTGCCCGACATCAGCTTGTGCACTTGAGGAGGAAAGCAGTGGTTCCCCTTCCTGAGGCCCTGCAGAGAGAGAATGCACCAGCAAACTTGAGTGAAGCAGTTAGGCCAAGTTCCACACGAAAGTCCAATCGGAACACCCATACCAAGAAGCCCTACCTCTGTGATCAGTGTGGGGAAGGCTTTTGGTGGCGCTCTGGACTCACCCAGCATCAATACACTCACTACGAAGAACGACCCTATGCCTGTTATCTTTGTGGACAACAGTTTAAGCGCTGTGTGCAGCTGGAGAAACACAAAAAACAGCATGAGGACAGCCAGGAGGGGGAGAAAGAAAGGAAGGTGTTCCAGAATACAAATTCGGCTAGTGGTACTGGGGAGTGCGTTCCTGGAGAGCTGCTACAAGACCTCTCTCCAGAGAGAACTGAGGAGCTCTGTGAACCATTTGTCAGGCCAGAAGCCTGCGAGTGTGATGCTTGTGATGCTGAAGCAAAAGGTACCTCTCAAGTGCAACCAGTGAACAGCATTTGGGAAATCGGAATCAGTGGACACCCCTACCTCGTGCCCTTACCCCCGGCTTGTGAACGTGAAAGCTGTGAGACCGATGGGGAGGACTGCAGCAGTGCACAGCCCACCGAACCATCTATCCTCCAAGATGAGGTTGCGTCTCCTATACCGGTGCCCTCTGCAGGTTCCTGTGAGACCATCACTACAATGCCTACAGCCCCAGCAGCCTCCGCAGAAGCCCGTGGCCTCATTGCCAGTGTGCCAAAAGAAAAGACTTCCACTGCAAGCATTGCCATTGACCCCGCTGCTCAGCTGTCCCAGATTGGTGACGCAGACCCTGAATGGCTCCAGGAACAAGCAAGCTTGCCCATGCAAGGGGCCAAGCCCTACTCCTGCCTCATCTGCTCAAAGCGCTTCAGGCTCGTTCTATACCTGAAGAGACACTTAGACATCCACCGGCCAGGGAAGCCTTATAGTTGCACTCACTGCGGGAAGAAGTTTGGCCGAGATGCATATCTGTCCAAGCACTTCCACACAATGCACAGCAAGGTTGGCTCACGCCTGCCCAGGATGCAGTGCCCACCTCAGACTGCCGTCGCAGACCCTGAGTGGTTCCCTTCCTTGAACCGTCCTAGGTGGCTCCAAAAGCAAGCAAGCTCATCCGCGCAAGGGGCCATGGCTCACTCCTGCCCCATATGCTCAAAGCGCTTCAGGTTACCTAAATACCTGAAGAGACACTTAAACGTCCACCGGCCAGGGAAGCCTTATAGTTGCACCCTTTGTAGGATGAAGTTTGGCCGAAATTCATATCTGTCAAAGCATCTCCGCAACATGCACAGTGAAGTTGACTCACATGTGCCCAGGGAGCAGCGGTCCCCACAGACTGACAACGCAGACCCTGAGTGGCTCCCTTCCTCAAGCCGTCCTGGGCAGCTTCAGAAGCAAACTCGCTCATCCACACAAGGGGCCATGGCTAACTCCTGCCCCATATGCTCAAAGTGCTTCAGGTCAGCTGAGCATCTGAAGAGACACTTAAACGTCCACCAGCCAGGGAAGCCATATAGTTGTGGGAAGAAGTTTGTGGGAAGAAGTTTGGCCAAGATTCATACCTGTCAAAGCACCTCCGCAAGATGCACAGCGAAGTTGGCTCACATCTGCCCAGAAAGCAGCGGTCGCCACAGGCCAGGGAAGCCTTATAGTTGCACCCTTTGTAGGATGAAGTTTGGCCGAAATTCATATCTGTCAAAGCATCTCCGCAACATGCACAGTGAAGTTGACTCACATGTGCCCAGGGAGCAGCGGTCGCTACAGACTGACAACGCAGACCCTGAGTGGTTCCCTTCTTTGAACCGCCCTGGGCAGCTTCAGAAACAAACTCACTTATCCGCACAAGGGGCCATGGCTCACTCCTGCCCCATCTGCTCAAAGTGCTTCAGGTTACTTGAGCACTTGAGGAGACACTTAAATGTCCACCGGCCAGGGAAGCCTTATAGTTGCACCGTTTGTGGGAAGAAGTTTGGCCGAGATTCATATCTGTCAAAGCACCTCCGCAACATGCACAGCAAGGTGGCCTCACGCCTGCTCAGGAAGCAGCGGCTGCCCCAGTCTGATGACACAGACCCTGAGTGGCTCCCTTGAACTATACTTGGCAGCTCGCTCATCTGTGCAAGGGGCCATGGCTTGCTCCTGCCCCATATGCACAAAGTGCTTCAGGTTCGCTGAGTAGCTGAAGACACACTTAAATGTCCACCAGCCGGGGAAGTCTTATAGTTGCGCCTTTTCCGGGAAGAGGTTTAGCCGGGATTCCTGATTGTTAAAACACCTCTGGACGCAGGGGTGGAATTCTAGCAGGAGCTCCTTTGCATATTAGGCCACACACTCCTGATGTAGCCAGTCCTCCAAGAGCCTTCTAAGCTCTTGGAGGATTGGCTACATCGGGGGGGGGGGTGTGGCCTAATATGCAAAGGAGCTCCTGCTAGAATTCCGCCCCTGTCTTCCTGCCAAGGATGCAGCATATGCTTGTCTCAACACTCATCTGCTCAAGCATATCTGCATCTATGCAAGCCAAGAATGGTCTCTCTCTCTTTTTTAAAAAAACTTTATTGAAAAGTTATTAATGACAGTGTTACAATTTAAAAACCCAACACAAAAAACCCACAGGGGTACAAAAACCAATCATTGCAGAACAGGTTCATCTTAATTAAAAATCAGCTATAGAACCACTATTAAGACTAAATGATGACAATAATGAAAGAAATCTTATCCATGCTAAGGCAAATGAAAATAAAGTATGATGTAAATAATTAGGTATGGATTTTTTTAAACTTTGCAGTATGCCATTCATGTTCTAGGATAGGAACAGGAACCCCTTTATCTAGTGAATCAAATAAACCTGATTGAGAATCCATCCTACATAATGTATCCATGACATTTTTTGTAGCAGGAACTCCTTTGCATATTAGGCCGCACACTCCTAATGTAGCCAATCTTCCAAGAGTTTACAGAGCTCTTAGTGCAGGCCTACATCGGGGGTGCGGCCTAATATACAAAGGAGTTCCTGCTACAAAAAAAGCCGTGAATGTATCTGCTACTTTATCCATAGTAAAGAAAGTCCATACCTTGGCATGCCAATAATTTAAGAATGGGTACTAATTTATTTTTCCAGAATAAATAAGTAATTTAGTAGCCAATAGTAAGATCATAATAAGCTCTCGCCTAATCTTGGGAATCTGAATGTCAGTCCATAAACTAAGAAGTATTAAATTCAGATCTAATGGGATTTCATATCAGGGGAGTCTTTTGATCTCTTGGCAGAATTTATAGATATTCTTTACAGGCCAAACAACAATGATAAAATGAGCCAATGAATGGTCTCTTTCCAAGGATGCCAGACCTCCCTAAGTAGAAAGCCTCCAGCACAGATAGCAGATCAGGCAGGGGAAGAGGGGATACCATTAAAAGGCAGATGTCACTCGTTTAGCATAATACTGCATTTCTTGCCACCACGTTGTTTCCACCATGGAGATTAGAATGTCATGGGCTGTGCCTATGGAGAATGCTGAGCCTCCTTATTTCCAATGGGGTTGTCAGGATGAGCCTGACAGCCTAGGGATGCCAGGTTTCCTCCTGGCCACTCACGGGATGGGGAGGGGGTTAGGTTGCCAGATCCAGGTTGGGAAATTCCTGGAAATTTGGTGGTGGAACCTGGAGAAGACAAGGACCTCTGTGGGGTACAAGGCTACAGAGTCCACCCTCCAAAGTATCCTTTTTCTCCAGGGGAACTGATTTCTGTACTCTGGACTTGAGCTGTAACTCCAGGAGATCCCTAGGTCCCATCTGGAGACTAGCATCCCTATTATAGCCCCTGATTTTTTTTTCCTTTTTTGGGGGGAGGGGAGGTGTATTTTTTATGAGTGTGTGTGTGCCCCTGGAAGTCATGGCGACCTCTGACCCCTACTGGGGGCCTGGAGGATATTCAGGGAGGTGGCTGAATAAAACATGCCCCCCACCTCCCAACTTCTGGTATTCCTAGGAGGTCTCCCATTGAAGTACTTGCCAGAGTTGACCCTGCTTAGATTTGGAGCTCTGACAAGATCAGGCTTGCAGGGGCTTTCCAGGTCAGGCCACACTTCCGTTCTTTGTAGTGGCCCACCAGCCAACTGAAAATTGGGTGTAATTCCAGGGGATCTCCAGGTCCTACCTGGAGGCTAGCATCCCTAGAAGACCCAGCAAGGAGTTCCATGAATGTTTTTATCAGTTAACTGTGTGCTTTTGACTGGACATTAAATAAATTTCATATTGCAAAGCCTCAGTGAAGATTCCTTTGTGAGAATGCAGAAGCAATAGTAAATAACTTCACAGTGTAATGGGTTAGATCCAGACCTCTTTCTTGTTCAGTCTGTCCAGGTCTTCTCATTTCAGCCTCTGACCCACATAGCTTTGGTCCTTGCAGGTCCCATGATCCCCACTGTAGCCTATTTGGGTAGTCAGAGAGGACTCCTTCCCTTTTCCCCGGAGGAAAAGCAAACTAGAATGTGCGCCCTCTCCCAAGAAATTTTGGAATGGGGAATGTTGATTATGCTAAAATGCTAGACTGAAAACATCTTGAAACTCAAAACAAGTTCAGAGTTCATTAAGTGTGGCAGGAATTTTAGGGTTATTGACTGTCACAGGTTTCAGGGGCTCATCAGCTTCAGGTATCAATAATTGTCATATTTAGAAGAAAATATTACAACAGAGAAGTCATAGTCCAGAAATGAAATATATCAACAACAGGTAATAAAAACTGTGTGGCACACAATATGAACATTAAAAGGCTTCTACAAATATTTCATTAAACCTAATACAATTTCATAAACGTATGTATCTAGCTTGCATAATTCATTACAACATAGTCCATAGGAAAGCTGCACAAATAATTCCAAAGGAAAATGTTGCCAGGCTGAAGACCATGCAAGCTAGCCTTACCTGATGGTCTTCAGCCTGATGGCATTTTCCAGTATAGGTTTAATGAAATATATGTAGTCAGGGCTTTTTTTGTAGCAGGAACTCTTGCATATTAGGCCACACCCCCTGATGTAGCCAATCCTGGAGCTTACAGTGAGCCCTGTACTAAGAGCCCTGTAAATTCTTGGAGGATTGGTTACATCGGGGGTGTATGGCCTAACATGCAGAGGAGTTCCTGCTACAAAAAAACCCTGTGTAGAGTCCTAATATTCAATTGCGTGCCACTCAGTTTTCATTTCTAAAAGAAAAGCTGTAATCACTTTCTCCTGAAAGATAAACTACCTGCCTCATTTGAGCATAAATTGAAAGGAAAAGCTGCACTGGTAGAGGAAGCATCTTGTTTGCCTCAGCAGCCTTGTCAGTGGCAGGCCCTTCCAGATTTCCATATCCTAGAAATTTCATCATTACTCATATTAAATACTTGGGCAGAGACATGTTTCGGCCATTATTTTGCTGGATTAGATGCCCTGATTAATTTATAAAAAGGCTCAATTCCTGTTTCTTTTCATGATAAGTGTTTATATTTGGGAACAGTCATTCACTGTGGAGCTTATGTTAGACACATTGGAGCTCAGCGGAGAACACTGGAATTGCACAAGTGGAAGTATCTTTGCAGCACTTGGAGAGAACATAGGTGCAGGATCCAAGCTGAAGTCCCCAGCCCACTGTCAAAGCACTAAGAGTGTCATGCTTCCTCAATGCACAGAGAAAGGACTATTGCAATGCCAATTCTTTTTTTCTCTGTGTGAAGCCTAATGGCTAAGTGGATCGAGTGAAATTGCTAAAATGTCCTGTTCAACATTTCACCTAAGCCATAAGGTCATTCAAATTATTAGCCCATAGCAGTTTAATTAAACTTGGCAAAGAGTGGAACTGTGCTGGGAAACTGGCATTCATGTTCTTTCTAATTCATCTGTAGCCAGGTTTTTTTCAGTCAGTTCTGGGTGTACACTTCTGTGGTAGCTGCCATTTCCAAGGGCCACTACCGAGAAGGCATGTGCACAGTTGATCTTGTCCATTTGCAGGGTAGCACCGGCAGAAGGCCCAGCTCAGATGAGCAGAGTTGTTGTAGAGGGACGTGGGTAGAGTGGCAGTCTTGTAGAAATGAGGGTCCAAGGCCCTGAAAGACTGTATGTGAGAGCTAATATCTTGAACAAAGCTCAGTAACTGATGAGCAGCCAATGGAGTGGCTGCAGAATGGCTCTGTCAAGTAGACGGATTCAATGATGAGTCAAAGTTGCTACAAAGACTACGTTTATTGATAGACCGTTACTCTGGCTCAAACCTTAGTTTTGAGAAGAATGAAACCAATGCATTGATACATACGTTTTAAGGTACACTTCAAAGGGATTCCTACGGGGAGGGGGAGCATGGCAGCATTCACACATAGCCACAAAGATACATTCCCAGGCTGGTTATCAGACATTTCGGCCTTGCGTTGCCAGATGGCTCTTCCTCCCTCACAAGGTTCTCTGGGAAGGTGCTGATTGCTTTTACTTTCAACAATTACCAGTCATAAAGCAGAGTGGGGCCAAGAAAAGGGTAATAAACTAGCAGCATTTGGTTCATTATGATTTTACCCAGGCCTGCTTGTGACAGGCCAAGAACCCATCAGTATTTGGTCAGAATAAGTCGAGCTTGACATACTGCCCCCCTTAAGCTGACCCCCTCGGTCTCTGAGGGAATTTTCTGTGAAATTTATGAATTAAATCATGAGCTAATACCGTACATCTTTTTCTGCCACCCATCCATTTTCACTAGAAGGAAAGTGTTTCCATTTGATTAAGTAGTACAGTGTCCCATGTTTGACTTTTGGGCCCAGGATCTCCTGGACCTCATGATGACTCTGATTCCCAATTGGGATAGGCTGAGGAGCTGTCAGTCGAGGGTGCCAGGGGGAAGCCCCGGGGTCCCGTCAGAGAAGACTGCAATGAAATTCAGGGTGTACTTTACTAAACATTTTTGGTAGTTCCAGTTCAACAGTGACCTTGTTTATCACCCGCTTGATCTTAAAGGGCCCCAGGTACCGGTATGCCAGTTTTTTGGAGGGTTGGTTCAAAGGCAGATTTTTTGTTGAGACAAATACCGAATCCCCCACCTTGAAGTCCCAGGCTGGTACGTGGGACTTTTACTGCTTTTTGTACATTTCTTTGGCAGCTTCCAAATTCTCTTGGATTTCTTTCCAGCTCTTACTCAGCGTGCTCCACCATTGCTCAAAGGAGCTGGGTTCTTTGGCCGGATCTCCCCCTGGTAGCAGAGGGATGGGTTTGCCCTCGTACCCACTTACAGTTTGAAAAGGGGAGGCTTTTGTGGAATGGTGCACACTATTATTATACCCATACTCAGCAAAAGGGAGGAGGTCGACCCAGTTCGATTGTTGGTGGTTTATGTAGCACCTCAGGTATTGTTCTAAAAGGGCGTTCATGCGTTCCGTCTGTCCGTCAGTCTGGGGGTGAAAGGCAGAACTCAACCCTTGCTCCATCCCCACTAGCTTACAAAACTCCCGCCAGAAGTTGGCAACGAACTGTGGGCCCTGGTCACTACTTTGTCCGGGAACGAGTGGAGTTTGACCACGTGATTGAAAAACAAGTAGGCTAGTTTCTTAGCCTTGGGGAGTTGAGCACATGGGATGAAATGGGCCTGTTTAGAGAATGTGTCCACTACCACCAATATTACTGTCTTGCCATGAGAGGGCGGCAGTTCCACAATGAAGTCTATAGAGACTACCGACCAGGGTCGAGTCGCTGTTTCAATTGGTTTTAGTAGCCCAGGAGGTTTCCCCCCTCTCCTCTTAGCCATGATGCAAATGGGACAGGAAGAGACAAATTCTGACACATCCCTTTTCAGAGAAGGCCACCAAAATTGCCGACTAATTAAGTGGAGCATCTTTACGTACCCAAAATGCCTCGCCAGTTTGTTTGAATGACAAAACTGCAACACTTCCACTCTCATGCTCTTGGGAACATATAGCTCCTCCCCCTTATATCACAGCCCATCCTCTTTTTTCTGAACCTCCCCTGGCCGTTCGTCTCCTTCCTTTTCTGTTTCCACCACCATCTTTTCCCTCCTCCACCCTTCCAGCTTGCGTTTTGTTTGAGACCGAGTAGTTACGACTGCGGTAGGGTGGCCAGACCGTGCCGGTCTCCCGGGACTTTCCCGAATCTGGCCCCCAATTCCCGGCTCCCGGGCTGGGTATACCGGGACCATTAGAGGTCCCGGTGTAGCCAGCCAGAGAGCCGGGGGCCGCGCGCGCGGGCGGGGAAGGCAGCGAGTGAGGGAGGGAGCGACCCTGCGCGTGTGCAGATCGCCCTGCGCACGCGCAGGGACGCTCCCTCCCTCCCTCGCTGCCTTCCCCGCCCGCGCACGGGGCCCGGCGGTGGCGGCGGAGGCCCGGGAGGGCGTCGGAAAGGCCCGCGGTGGTCGCTGGAGGCCCTCCAGCGACCACCGCGGGCCTTTCCGGCGCTCCCCGGGCCTCTACACCCCCACCCCCCGCTGTCCTCCGCCCGGGAGGGCGTCGGAAAGGCCCGCGGGGGTCGCTGGAGGGCCTCCAGCGACCCCCGCGGGCCTTTCCGGCGCTCCCCGGGCCTCTACACCCCCACCCCCCGCTGTCCTTTGCCCGGGAGGGCGTCGGAAAGGCCCGCGGGGGTCGCTGGAGGGCCTCCAGCGACCCCCGCGGGCCTTTCCGGCGCTCCCCGGGCCTCTACACCCCCACCCCCCGCTGTTCTCCGCCCGGGAGGGCGTCGGAAAGGCCCGCGGGGGTCGCTGGAGGGCCTCCAGCGACCCCCGCGGGCCTTTCCGGCGCTCCCCGGGCCTCTACACCCCCACCCCCTGCTGTCCTTCGCCCGGGAGGGCGTCGGAAAGGCCCGCGGGGGTCGCTGGAGGCCCTCCAGCGACCCCCGCGGGCCTTTCCGGCGCTCCCCGGGCCTCTACACCCCCACCCCCCGCTGTCCTCCGCCCGAGAGGGCGTCGGAAAGGCCCGCGGGGGTCGCGGGAGGGCCTCCAGCGACCCCCGCGGGCCTTTCCGGCGCTCCCCGGGCCTCTACACCCCCACCCCCCGCTGTCCTCCGCCCGAGAGGGCGTCGGAAAGGCCCGCGGGGGTCGCTGGAGGGCCTCCAGCGACCCCCGCGGGCCTTTCCGACGCTCCCCGGGCCTCTACACCCCCACCCCCCGCTGTCCTTCGCCCGGGAGGGCGTCGGAAAGGCCCGCGGGGGTCGCTGGAGGCCCTCCAGCGACCCCCGCGGGCCTTTCCGGCGCTCCCCGGGCCTCTACACCCCCACCCCCCGCTGTCCTCCGCCCGGGAGGGCGTCGGAAAGGCCCGCGGGGGTCGCTGGAGGGCCTCCAGCGACCCCCGCGGGCCTTTCCGACGCTCCCCGGGCCTCTACACCCCCACCCCCCCGCTGTCCTTCGCCCGGGAGGGCGTCGGAAAGGCCCGCGGGGGTCGCTGGAGGGCCTCCAGCGACCCCCGCGGGCCTTTCCGACGCTCCCCGGGCCTCTACACCCCCACACCCCCCCGCTGTCCTTCGCCCGGGAGGGCGTCGGAAAGGCCCGCGGGGGTCGCTGGAGGCCCTCCAGCGACCCCCGCGGGCCTTTCCGACGCTTCCCGGGCCTCTACCCCCCCCCCCATGCTCCTCCGCCCGGGAGGGCGTCGGGAAGGCCTCTCCGCCGTCACCGCCGGACTCGCCGCAGGTAAGGGGGCCGAAAGTGGGGGGGGGGCTGGCGGGAGGGGGTGGCCTTCCTTCCTTCCCTCCCTCCTTTCTTCCTTCCTTCCCTCCTTCCTCCCTCCCTTCCTCCCTTCCTTCCTTCCTCCCTTCCCTTCCTTCCCTCCCTTCCCTTCCTTCCTTCCTTCCCTTCCTTCCTTCCCTCCCTCCCTCCTTATGTTCTTATGTGACGCAGAGTGTTGGACTGGATGGGCCACTGGCCTGATCCAACAGGGCTTCTCTTATGTGACCCAGAGTGTTGGACTGGATGGGCCACTGGCCTGATCCAACAGGGCTTCTCTTATGTTGTTATGTGACGCAGAATGTTGGACTGGATGGGCCACTGGCCTGATCCAACAGGGCTTCTCTTATGTTGTTATGTGACGCAGAGTGTTGGACTGGATGGGCCACTGGCCTGATCCAACAGGGCTTCTCTTATGTTGTTATGTGACGCAGAGTGTTGGACTGGATGGGCCACTGGCCTGATCCAACAGGGCTTCTCTTATGTTGTTATGTGACGCAGAGTGTTGGACTGGATGGGCCACTGGCCTGATCCAACAGGGCTTCTCTTATGTTGTTATGTGACGCAGAGTGTTGGACTGGATGGGCCACTGGCCTGATCCAACAGGGCTTCTCTTATGTTGTTATGTGACGCAGAGTGTTGGACTGGATGGGCCACTGGCCTGATCCAACAGGGCTTCTCTTATGTTGTTATGTGACGCAGAGTGTTGGACTGGATGGGCCACTGGCCTGATCCAACAGGGCTTCTCTTATGTTGTTATGTGACGCAGAGTGTTGGACTGGATGGGCCACTGGCCTGATCCAACAGGGCTTCTCTTATGTTGTTATGTGACGCAGAGTGTTGGACTGGATGGGCCACTGGCCTGATCCAACAGGGCTTCTCTTATGTTCTTATGTGACGCAGAGTGTTGGACTGGATGGGCCACTGGCCTGATCCAACAGGGCTTCTCTTATGTGACAATACTGACTTTGGTGGACCCAAGCACTGATTCAGTGTAAGGGAGCTTTGTGTTTGTGTCTTCTAGTGCAATTTTGTTCTCAGATCCTGTATTTACTTCATCAGTATATGGGATAAGGCACTTTCTCAACTGTGCTGCATAATGCAGCCTATTTATTTTGTCCTGTTGGCTCTGTTGGCTCTATCTGCGCCACCTTCATCACTTTCGGGGTGTGGATCCCCCAGTGGAGTGGTCTCCCGACTCCCTCCGCCGGCTGTTTCGGATAGCCCTGCGCCCCCTCTTTCATTTGATATGTGTCCCGTGCGGGTGCCACCCTCCCGCCGGGAGATGCCGCAAAATGAGCCCCCTTGAGGCTTATGGCGGCAGGGCTCGGGGGAAGCGAGCTAGACTGCTGTTCTTTTGAGGGGTTATAGAGTGTTTTGAGCCCGTCCCTGTGGCATCGGTCCCATCATTGTGGGGCCCAGGGGGCCGGCGCAGCGGCACGCTGAAGCAGCCTGTCGGTCACTTCCAGGTTCCTGTCCTGCATCTCGACCGGTGTTATTAGTGACAGGCTGCTTCGGCGTGCCGCTGCGCCGGCCCCCTGGGTCCCACAACGATGGGACCGATGCCACAGGGACGGGCTCGAAACACTCTATAACCCCTCAAAAGAACAGCAGTCTAGCTCGCTCCCCCCGAGCCCTGCCGCCATAAGCCTCAAGGGGGCTCATTTTGCGGCATCTCCCGGCGGGAGGGTGGCACCCGCACGGGACACATATCAAATGAAAGAGGGGGCGCAGGGCTATCAGAAACAGTCAGCGGAGGGAGTCGGGAGACCACCCCACTGGGGGATCCACACCCCGAAAGTGATAAAGGTGGCGCAGATAGAGCCAACAGAACAAAATAAATAGGCTGCATTATGCAGCACAGTTGAGAAAGTGCCTTATCCCATATACTGATGAAGTATATACAGGATTTGAGAACAAAATTGTTTCCGGCGGTGATATTTGGGGGATTTTTGGGGACGTCACAGGAAGTGCTGTGAAGTCACTTCCTGTTTCCGGCAGTGGCATTTGGGGGAAATGATGTCATCTGGGGGAAATGATGTCACAGGAAGTGATGTCACTTCCCGTTTCCGGCAGGTGACGCGGGGGAAATGATGTCACAGGAAGTGATGCCACTTCCTGTTTCCGGTGGTGGCATGACGTCACCGGAAGTGACGTCACCGGAAGTGACATCACTTCCTGTTTCCGGCGGTCGCGCGCTTCGCGCGCGCACCCCCCCCCCCCCCCAGTGTCCCTGGCTGGCCTTCAGACATTATGGTCACCCTAGACTGCGGCCACCTGTGAGGGGGAATTAGGGAGTCTATTACTTCCTCCCGTTGGCTATTGTGTTGAGGCAGGCGAGAGAGTGCATCAGCCAAGAAATTTTTCGTGCCGGGAATGTACTTCAACACAAAGTCGAACTTGGAGAAAACCCCCGTCCATCTGATCTGTTTCTTACTCAGTTTCCTCTTGCCGGTAAGGGCTTTGAGCTTTTTGTGGTCGGTCCAAATTTCAAATGGGACTTTGGCCCCCTCTAACCATGACCACCAGGTTTTCAAGGCAAAAGTGACAGTAAAGGCCTCATCCCACACTGACCAGTTCCTTTGTTCTGTGGAGAATTTTTTAGAAATATAGGAACACGGTCTCAACCTCCCTTCCTCGTCTTTCTGCATGAGGATGGCTCCTACAGCCACATCAGAGGCGTCGCATTGCACAATGAAGGACCACAGCTCATTGGGGTGGCTCAGGACTGGCTCACTCATAAACAACCGTTTCAATTTGTCAAAGGCTTCCTGGCATTTTGGCGTTCAGATTAGGCCGCTTGGCTTCTGACCCCTTCCCCTTCATTTTTAACAACTCTGTGAGGGGGAGCATGATTTGGGCGAACCCCGCTATGAAGTTTCTATAGAAATTTGCGAACCAGAGGAATGATTGGAGCTGTCTACGTGTCCTTGGGGGTGGGGGGGAATCCAATACTGCCTGCACTTTAGCCGGGTCCATCGCCAAACCCTTTGCTGACACCCGAAACCCCAGGTAGTCCAGTTCAGTCTTATGGAACTCGCATTTTGACAACTTAGCATATAACTTGTGTCTCAACAGGGTACTTAACACCTCCCGCACCAATTTTGCATGGGATTTTTTATCCTGAGAATAAATAATGTCATCCAGGTACACCACCACCCCCTTGAACAAGAATTCCCTCAACACATCATTAATAAGCTTCATGAACACTCCCGGTGCGCCCTGTAGTCCGAAAGGCATCACCAAATACTCAAATTGTCCCACGGGAGTGTTAAAAGCCGTCTTCCATTCATCCCCCTCTTTGATGCGCACTCTGAAGTACGCATCCCTCAAGTCCAGTTTGGTGAAAATCTTCCCTTCAGACACTGTGCTTAACAAGTCTTTGCTGAGGGGGATGGGGTAGGCATTAGAGGTTGAAATCGCGTTGATCCCGCGAAAGTCTGTGCAAAGCCTAAGTGAGCTGTCCTTTTTCCTAAATAGCACCGGAGTGGCGTGGGGGGCCATTGCTGGCCTAATGAAACCCTGTTTTAAGTTCTGGTCTAAGAATTTTCGCAGCTCCATTTTCTCGGCCCACCCCATAGAGTACAGCTTTGCTTTCGGCAGCGACTGCCCGGGTATTAATTCTATCGCATAGTCAGTGTCCCTGTGAGGGGGCAGTTCGTCTGCGCTCTGCTCACTAAACACCCCCATCAGGTCCCGATATGCTCTCGGGACCACGGGGACCTCTTCCATTGTCAAACAGACCTTTTCCTTTGATGGTGGAGGCCTCCAGGCTAGGTTCTATACGTGGGTTTCGCACAGTGGGTCCACAAACTTTATGGTTTGGTCCCCCCACTGTATGCTAGGCTCGTGTCTGGCCAGCCATCCTACTCCCAGAACCACCGGGTAGGAGCAGGAGGGGGCGATCACGAATGACTCTTGGTACCAGTGCCCTTCGATCCCCACCGGTAGGAATTGGGTTTCTAAAATGCAGGGCTCTTCCCACATCACTGACCCGTCCATCTGTTCAAATTGTATAGGACAGGGGAGGGCCATGGTGGTCAGTCCCAGAGCATCCACTAGTTTCGGGGTGATCAATTGCCGATTGCACCCTGAGTCAACTAGGGCCCTCACTTGCATAAATCTTTTAAGTTTAGGGTTCAATAGATTCACTGGCACAAAATATAAGGACCCCGTTACTCTCACCCTAAGCAGTGCCGGTTCCTCCGTGACCTGCTGGTTGGCACCCTTCAGAGCAGGTCGTCCCCGTTTCCCGACGGCTCGTCCATCCACACCAGCTCGCTCAGCTCGTCCGCTATGAAGGCATCTTCCTCCAGCTCCCCAACGGCTGCCACACTGCTCTTCACTGCATCCTTAGGGCGGCCCGGTGTCTTCTTCAGGGCAGGGGTGCTTGGTTTGGGGGCGCTTGGCGGTGCCTGTGGGGGGTTGGGGCAGCTACTAGCCAGGTGCCCCGGGTCTCCACACCGAAAGCACTTGCGGGGCCCCGCCGCTTTTCCGCCGCTGCCTCCTCCCGCAGTTTTTTCCCCCTCCGGTTTGGGTGTTGCCTTTGGGTCCCAGCTCTCTTTCCCGGTCTGCTGCTGGCACTGCATGTCCACTCACTTCATGTTGGTTTCCACCTCACCCGCTAGCTGGATCCAGCATGGTGGGTCTGGCTTGGGTGAGGGCCCGATCCAGTATGCCTGCATTCAGGCCCCTGGTGAAGTGCTCGATTTTCAGCAGTTCACTCCACCCTCTCACCTTTGCGGCGTTGGCCCAAAATTCCGCGGTGTACTCCCGAATTGACTTTGATCCCTGTTGCATGTCTCTCAGTGCTGCCAGTGCCCGGGTCTCCTAGAGGGGATCTTCGTACTGGGCCAACAGAGCCTGGAGGAACGTAGCCACATAGTCCAGTTCCGGGCTCATGGCTTCATACAGGCTGATGTACCACCTTTTGGCGACCCCCTTCTATTTCGACCCCAGATAGTCCACTCGACTGAACTCATCAGGGAACGTGTTCCCCCAGTAGTGCATGTAGCTGTTCGCTTGGATCGTGAAGTACTCCACCTCTTCTGGGTCCCCATCAAAGGTGGCGTCCAGCTCTCGGCCCTGGCCCCTGGCCCTCGGTGCTGGTGGGGCCGCCGGTCTGGGTGCCGGTCCCGCTGGGGGTGGTATGACCAAGGCTACTGGGGCCACCAGTGGGCGGGCAGGTGGAGGTGGTTGGGCCCTCCGGGGTCCTGGTAGTCCCAAGGACCGAGAGATCTCCCAGGTGATCTCTCCCGCCATCCTGGTGGTCATAGTCTGCATTTCGTCTCTCAGACCCTTGACCGCGGTCTCTACTTCCGTGCGGACCATCGCTCGGAATTCACAGGCTACCTCATCCTCCTCCTCCTTCGGGGCCGGTGCTTCTGGATCCCTCTCCTCAGGATCAGGGCCTTCATCGGGCACCAGGACTACCACGATGGTGTTGATCTCCTCCGGCTCCATCGGCCCTGGGTTAGTGGCCTCTGCGATGGCTATCCTCACCTGCCGCATGTGTCGCGTTAGGATGGCTTCTTTCCTAGCTGGCGCCTCATCCATCGTGGTAGTGGAGGTTCGCGGCTGCCACTGCCGTGGAGTGATCAAAAGTTGCTGGATCTGAGGAGGGGAGCCCGCTGCCCGGCAAGCATCCAGGATGTGCCATGGCACCGCTGGCCCTTCCTCAACATCGGGAAGCTCACCACCTCCTGGAATCTTTTCAGCCATTCGGTTACAAAGTAGCCAGGGTGGTTAAGCTTCAAAAGGTTTCTTCTCAAAATGTCAAGTAGACGGATTCAATGATGAGTCAAATTTGCTACAAATACTACGTTTATTGGTTTTAAACAATTTTATTGATAGCATATGGTAACAATATCCATTTATATCATCTCTATCCCTAACCCATATGATATTTTCTAATCCCCCCTCCCTCCGTTACTAGACTCCCGTCGAAGTTATATACTTAAAGTTCACTTACAAAGGTACCTTTAACTATAACAATCTAAATTCATATTCTACCTTTTTCTAATACTCATTATTAAAAAATTGTACAATGTCTTTTTACGTTCCATTTTTTCTCTACATAGCCTCTACATTTCTTCCACTCCCTTTTAAACACTTTCACCATTCTCTGACCTTTCTGAGCTTAAATATTGATTTTTAACAGTTTTTAACAATTTTCTTTTCTTCAAAATGGCGATCGTAATTTCTCTATGGTTAAAATTCCTAGCATAGGCCTTCTTCTTGCTCCTCTCACCTTCTTTGTTAGTCTCGAGTCTTTACTTCCTGGTTCACTAGGCCCCAGTTCACGTTCTCCCAATTATCGTGATCTTTGGAGTGCTTGTTATGTTGATTGCAAGTGCAGAGCTATGACACCAATGCATACGTCAGCCACCACAGGTATTCAAAACAATTCTTTTCTTTCACAGTTTCTATCAAAATCCTTAATTTAGCAGAGTCCAAGTTTTAGGCTTTCTCTTCCTCACCTCCCCATCTTTGTAATTCGATCTTTCCCACCTTCCAATGTTATTTAGATTAGCTTTAAAAAGTCTCGGAGCCAGAAATTGTAATCAAGTACCTCTTAACAACTATGCAATTTAAACTTGGGTCTTTAAGTTTTCAGATGTTTATCAGTTCCAAAAGAGAATGAGATCCCGACAGGCTTATGCCAATTGAATAGCTCTATAATCCTCTGTAGATGCTGAAAACGCCACTCTTTTTCAACGGTCCTCAATGCCTCAAAAAGATCTCCTCCGAGATCTTTTATTAGCCAAGGTTAACCATCTCAAAGTTGCTGTACATATCCTGGACAAATCTCTATCTGAGAAATGTAGGCAGAAAGCCAAAAGAAAGGCTTTTTACTACCCTGAACAGAGAATTAAGTTTCCCCTTATTCAGGGGACGGCAGCCCAGCTGGATTCTCAGACCGGAAGCCCAAGACTACGTCTATTGATAGATCGTTACTGTCAGTGAAGGTTCATTGAAGTTTCCAAATGAGCAGACTTGTTATTTGAAACAAAGTTGCATTTATTGTATACTCCAAAGTTACTCCAGCATGATAGGCATTGGAACTGAAGGTAAGCAGTTCAAATCATTTGTATTTAACATCTTACATCAAAGCAATAGCATCTACACCCCAATTCCCAAAACAAAGGCTGCTTTTGCATGTGAGAGTTTCACACGGCGCCCCCTTATCTTTTCAGTTGGTGGTTACAATGTCCTTGCTGCCGCCAGGGAGGAGGTGAGAATTTGGCAGATACTCTTTACTTCAAAGCAGGCCCAACAACCTTTGATATTCCTGAAAAGCTATTCTCTACTTCGCGCCCCCTTTACTGTCCTACGGCTACATGTTAGTGAGCATATATCAATATGGTTAGTAATCAGCAATTAGAAATAACATCAATGAACAGAGCCTGACAGTTACACTGGCTCAAACCTTAGCTTTGAGAAGAATAAAACCAATACATTGATACATAAGTTTTAAGGTACACTTCAAAGGGATTCCTACAGGTAGGGGGAGCATGGCAGCATTCACACATAGCCACAAAGATACATTCCCAGGCTGGTTATCAGACATTTCGGCCTTGCATTGCCAGATGGCTCTTCCTCCCTCACAAGGTTCTCTGGGAAGGTGCTGATTGCTTTTACTTTCAACAATTACCAGTCATAAAGCAGAGTGGGGCCAAGAAAAGGGTAATAAACTAGCAGCATTTGGTTCATTATGATTTTACCCAGGCCTGCTTATGATTTTACCCAGGCCTGCTTGTGGCAGGCCAAGAACCCATCAGTCTTTGGTCAGAATCAGTCGAGCTTGACAGGCTCATGTGTAATATGCAAGCTCTGCCTAACCCAGTAATAACCAAGCTGCAGCATTCTGTGCCAAATTTAATATCCAAGTTGATTTTGAGTGTCTAGTCTTGCTGTTCCTATGGCATGGATTCAGGTGGCCAGATCAGCTGAGTCAAGGCAGAAAGGGAATATCTTCTAGGTCAGGGGTGGCCAAACTGCAGCTTGGGAGCCACATGTGGCTCTTTCACACACATTGTCTGGCTCTCGAAGCCCCTGCCTCCCTGTCAGCTGGCTTGGAGAAGGCATTTGTCTCTGTCACTTTGCCAAGCCAACAGCTTGGAGAACGCATTTAAAGTTAAAGTTTCTTTCCATCTCTACTTCCTCCCCCATCTATTTCCTTCCTTCCTTCCACCAGGGCAATCTCTGTCTCATAGCCCAGACTGAAGAATTCAGAGATTAGTGATCCAAAAAGACCTGGGGGAAACTGGTGGTACAAATGTATATGATCTATGTAACTTCTGGACAACACAGACTTTTTTCTGGACTGATAAATTAGAGATGTCTTTCAGTGATGGCACACATGGTGGCCTGTGAAGTCACAATCCTTGCTTCAAAATATATGCCTGGCACTCAGGCTGTGGTGGTACAGAGCAGCCCTTCCAGGTGACTCCAAAAGGGAACCCAGGGGACCTCCAAAGTCTGCTTATGCAGGTGCACAGCCTCTGGAGATGAAGTCCTGGTTTGATAGATTGGGGTGGGGGAGGGGGAGGAGGGTTCTGTAGTTTCCAAATTCGGTGGATTTCCATTTGGATGGAATAATGTGTTGCTCTGCATTTATCCCAGGCCAAAAGAGCTACTTCCACCTGGAGTTAAGGTGTGGCTGAGACTAGTTTTAAGGAGCTTTCTGAGTTTCCCCTGTCTTTGGGAAGTGACCAGGTTTTTGCAAAATAGTGATTACTGACAATTTACAACCTCATAGCTACATCAAGGCATATTTTTTCAAGTAAACAGGAGCCTACTTTGTCTCGTATATTTTATAAAAATGCAATCTAGAGAAGAAGTCAGATTACATATTTAATATATATTTTGTTAGCATTCTAAATGCGACACTGAGTTTTTAAAAAAAAACTGGCTGAATTTTGCAAGCATTGAACTTTCCCTAGTTTATTATATATTTGAAAGACACCTGAATAAATTAAAAGAACAAGTAGAACTTGAACGCATTGGCATTCACTTGCCAAATTCATAGAATCCAGCATAAGAATATCTTATTATTATTGTGAAAAGAAAAATAAAAGCAAGTTTCTAGCCCCTAAGGTGGAAAAGATAGCATGTGGGTGATGCCTGATGAAAGTACAGCAGCAAGAAAAATTGAGCTGGGACTGAGGCTTCTGTGCCCTGGATATCTACTTGACACGAAGAACAAATTACGAGGGTATAATTAATTTTCATAATTTACAGAGGATATGAGAACAGGTTCACTCTTCTTCTCAGAGTTTGTATCATCTTGTTGCTAAGAAAAAGACTTGGAGCACCTAAAGAGTAACAAACTTATTAAGGAAAAATGAAAGGCAATCTCAAGAGGCACCATCTGTGCCATTTCTATGCAAGGCTGTCTTCACTCATAATGCACTTCTTGTGCTCCTAGGCTGGTTGCCAGCTCCAGCTTTGCAAATTCCTGGAGATTTGGGGGTAGGGCTCAGGGAGAGGAGGGAACTTTAGCATGGTAGAATGCCAGAGCCCACCCTCTAAAGCAGCCATTTTCTCAGTTCTCTAGACCCCACTTAGAGGCTGTCAAAAGTATGCACTCTGTTGTCTTGGCCTCTTTTCTACTTTCATGTATATCTGCTAACTGAGGATACATTTCAGGAATTGGATTAAGTGGTCTCTAGTCCTCAAAAAAACAAACAGATTTACATTTTTCTTAGTCCATTTAAGTCAATGGGTCTAGAAAAGGTGTAACTGCTCAGAGTTGTGCTTGCAAGACTGCGGTCTTAAGGCCACCTTCCTGCAAGTAAGCCCTGTTGAATAAATCTATTAGTCTTTTCCAGGGGTTGTTTTGTAGAAAAATAGGTAGTGGAGCTCATTCAGGGATTGTTATGCAGCTGCACCTACTATTCAATGGACAAGGTGGGAACTCTCAGAAAGGTTCAAGAGCTGCGCTCCTGTAAGCTCCTGCTGAATCCGAGGCCTGGTCTTTTCAAGTGTCACAAGACTCCATTTTAAGTTTTAATGCAGCAGACTAACATGGCTGCCTTTAGGGCAATGGATCTCAAGCTGTGAAATTTCTTTCCTTGTAAGGTTTGCTTGTCAAAGACCAAGTGTTCTCTAGCATTATAAGAGCTTCCTTTCTGCACTGGCTTCTGATAACCCCAGGTTTTAGATGCAAGGAAGTGGCACTCTACTGTACAACAGCAGGTACATTTTACCACATCCTTACAAGAAATGTGAGGTAGAGATGTGGTAAAATTCTTCCCACCACAGAGCCAGATGTTACAGATCTCCACAAGGTTACGTCGTTCCCTTGATGAGTTTGTAAGCTCATCATGAGATGTATTTACCCTATAAAGTTGTGCTGCTGCAATGAAGTGTATCCTCAGATTGTGGGACATCTTGAACTCTCAAGGTTGCCAAATCTGGGTTGGGAAATCCCTTCAGATTTGGGGTTAGAGCCTAGGGAGGGTGGAATCTCAGCATGGAAGGGAGAGCAGCAGGGAAGTTATGTCATCATAGGGTATGTCCTCTGAAGCTGCCATTTTCTCCAGGGAAACTGATCTCTGTAGACTGGAAAGCAACCATAATTCTGGGAGAACTCCAGCTCCCACCAGGAGGTTGGCAACCATGACTCATGCTTCTCTAAACTGTCAAATTGTGATGGCTCAAGCAAGAGATAAGAATCTCATCTTGCAATGATTCATCTCAGAGAAACTGTCTATAGCAGTGCCTGTCGTTTTCTCCTCAAAGCCTCCTGCCCCAAATTTGAAGAGCAAAACTCTTCTTCAAACTGTATGGAGCTGGGCTTCTCCTAAGAACATCTTGTGGTATTCCTTTGGCTCCTTCCTTTGTAGTTGCTGAAAGATGTCAGAGCTGGAAAAGGCCTTCCTTAAATTTGCCAATTATGGAAACACGTCCACCACGGGCAGTGACATGACGGACAAGAATTTCTCCAAGATGTGCCAGGAGTGTGGTGTGATGGATGGGAAGGCCGTGAACAGTGATGACGTGGCTATCGCCTTCAACAAAGTCAAGTGAGCTGGATAATGGGGGGCTGGAGGGGAATCTTGGGATATAACCTGGAATAGTGTAATGTCTGTCTTTCTCTCACTGCAACTCCCAGGGCAACAGGGGCCCGCACCATCAACTACATTCAGTTCTTGCAGGCCATTAAGGTTTTGTGTGGAAAGCGGTTCAGCAGGAAATTGTCTGAGGATGCTTTGCAGGCAACGTTCAAGTTGCTGGAGGGCAGGGAGCCAGCCAATGTGGAGACAACTGTGAGTGTGCTCTGGCTCTCCTGTGAAAACTTTTTAAACAAAAAACCTGCATGCATTTAAAAGGAATTACCTCAGGCCTGTTGCGTGTGCCATATATCTGAAAATGTGCAGAATGAGCTATTGGGCACAGAATGCAAATTTCCTGATAATCTCAGCTTTGATTTATTTAAAAAGAACAAGCTTCTAGTCCTTATCAGGACATGCCCTGCCACCTGGCAAACTAGGCAATTGCCTAGGTTGCCAGCCTTCTGGAGGTGCCAAATTGGGCACTTCCCATGTGACTCAGTGACTTTATCGGGGCGGGGGGGGGGTACCAGAAGTTAGCCTTGCCTAGGGTGCCAGAGAGTCTAGGGCTGGCCCTGGTCCTTATGGCTACAAAGCTGTGTTTGAAAGGATTTGAGCAGAGCCTGCTGAAATTTTGGAAGCCAACATAACCCAGTGTCCACTGCAGCAAGAATGGACCCAATAGGTCCCTACCTCTATGTCTGTTTGGATAAAACGTAACACCATCTAATTCCGTTCTACAAAGGAAAGGTGTGTTCCACAATTTCAGTTTACCACTCACTGCCTGTCCCATGCTGTCTGCATGCTGGAATCAGCCCACCGCCAGCCACACTGCATCTGACTTCTTGCCCCTGTCTTGTAGAAATCTGTGGCCAGAAGGGTGGAGAGACTGACAGACACCAGCGAGTACATGAACTCTAACATGCAACATTTTGACAAAAGTGGAAAGGACGATGGGGTTGCTGGGCACACAGACCTATCTCAGAGAACCAGCAATATTTCGAACTACAGGGGGTCTGGCACCTAAGGCAAGAGGTGGGGTGGACTTGCCATCTGGGACTTCCTTGGGAGGGGAGGCCAATAAATCACAGCTGCTCTGGCATACTGTCTTTGTGTCTGGCTTAGCCTACTACAGGCCACACCTGTCAAGCATGGTGAAATTCCATTGATAATTGATTGTTTTAGGGTCCTCCATAACACTGGTCTGTGAAGTATCATGCAGGACCAAGGTCTGTTAGCTCTGTTATTCTTTCCCCTCTCCCTTCCTGCTTTATTGCTTGCAAAGTAGAGAGAAATGAAACTAACTTGAGAAGAAGTAATCAGCACCTTCCCATACATTCCTGTTAGGGAGTGCGACACATCTGGGGAAAGCAAGGACAGAGTCCTGATAATGCTATGAGAATGTAGACATTTATTATGGATAGCACCAGCAGAAGTAATAAGAATAACAGCTGTTTCAGGAGAGGGAAAATGGGTTTTCCGGTTTCCGGCGGGGCGGTGTGGCAGCGTTCTGAGATAGCTCCTCGGGACAAACCACAAATTCAACTTTATTGGGGGACCTTAGGGTCCGCACAACCTCCGGTCGAGGAGGTAAAGTGCGTGGAAGGAGCGAGGGAAATAGTGGGGAGCCCTTTTGGGTGTTTCCCAAGTGTTTACCCTTTGTCTTTTACACCAAAGTTGAAAGCGTCTTCGGGCGAAACAGCCCCAGCCACCGGAGCACAGAGGTGGGCTGTGGTCATCGGTCTGAGGAGAAAAGGCGGAGAAGGAGAAGTTTGTTTTTTGTTTTTTTTATTCCTATTTGCTTATTGGCTCATCCTTTTTTTTTGCTGCCTTTCGGTGGGGAACTCTGTTCGGTGCTCCCTCCCCTGTCCGAGGGAAAGGGGGAGGGCGGCGGTGCTACAGTGAGGACTCGGAGGTCCGTTGCGGAGAGTGTAAAGAAAGACCGGCTTTATTTTACTTGTTTCGGCAACGTGCCTGTGGGGAGTCGGGACTTGTAATTACAAGCTCTGCAGGGGGAACAGAAACGAGAGCTGAAAGTACTTTATCCTCCGTCTGTTTATTTGCTTTCTTCCTTGTGTGAGGAAGCTCCAGGGGCGAGAGGACTTGAAAGATTAAGGTGACGAGAGGGTTAAACTGGGCTAGCCGAGGGCGTGCTGACGTACTGACGTCTTGACGTCTGGAAGTGCGGTTGAATTGGACGTTGGCTGGCGAGCGGAAACAAAGAATCCTGGAAGAGCATTGGAATCCCGGGCTGACGAGCCGAAGATAGACACAGCGTGTCAGGAAGACAGGAAGACACGAAGGCAGGAAGAGAACTGTCACACCTGAAGCCTGTAACGACAGGGTTTGTTTGAGTCACAGCCTCCTTCTTTGTAGTTGTTTTTTTTTTTTTATGTCTCCTGTTTGTTTGTCTGCCTGTTCGTCTACTGAACGGACAGAGCGGACAGAACGGATAGGAGAACAAGACATTTTAAGGAAGTTAAGACTTTTTAGGTTCCAGGCTTATCTATACTGGTTGTTACAGCCCAGAGTTTGAGAGACTGAGACTATCATTGTATTAATTACTCTATTAACTGGGGTGTTGAGTTATATTGTGTTTTGAATGCCAGAAGATACTGGGCCTCATTCGACTGTTAAGCTAGGTAGTTCATTCAGGCTCCAGTGGGTTGCCGGACGCTGGAGATTTTTTTTTTTTTTTAGTTGGAGGTGGATTCTGGGAAGGTGTTGGCTCAAACCTCGTGTGACTCTTGTCTATTGAGAATATTTTTTTGCGTTTCTGGGTCAGAGGTCTGAACCAAATTTGCTCATCAATGTGAGAAGAATTGATATTTATTAGGTGTCTGGTAATCTTCTAAACCTGTCAAAACTGTAGGTTAGGTATTGTTTTTCGGGGTTCCGGGGTTCTGGTGCTTTTGCCCAGTTTAACTAAGCAATAACTAGGTTATAAGTAATAATTAGGTTAGCTGGATTCTGTATGCTAGAACAATGTTTCAAGCAGGGAAAACAAAATTTTCACCAGGGCAGCCAAAGGCTGTTGGTGCAGCATTATCGCAGGATACGATCAAAGATATTCAATTAAATTTCTTAGATGTATTAAATCAAATGAAGGAGGTACTAACAAAACAGATGGAGGGTGTTGTGAGCAAAATTGAAAGTCTGGATGATAAGTTTGATGAGACGAAGAAGGAGATAACTGAGGTGGTCAAAATGACAAAACTAATAGAGGGTAAGCTTAGATTTATGGAAGGCAAAATGGAGGAAATAGAAATAAGTCAGGGAAAATCCGAGGCGAAAGTCACACAAATGGAAATGGGACAAGCAGAATATGTACTCAGGTTTTTGAATATACCTGAGGAAAAGAACGAAAATTTGGTTAAATTATTGAGTGAAGCTCTAGCGGACTTGTTGGAGATAGACAAGATGGAAATGGAGAGAGAATTTGACTGTGTATACAGAGTTAACACTACCTATGCTAGAAAGAATGGGCTAAGCAGGGAGGTCCACTTAAGATTTACCCGCAAGTTGATTAAGGAAAGGGTATGGAAAGAAGTGAGAGACCAGCAGCTAATTATAAATGGGACTAAAATAAAATTAATGAAGGAAATACCCTGGTCAATCAGAATTAAGAGAAAGGAATAGTCACAGCTGGCGTTTGCTCTACAGGAAAAAGGGATCCTGTATAGGTGGCTAGTCCCAGAGGGGCTGATGTTCACCTATGCGAACAATAGATTTAAGATAGATTCAACTCTCAAAATGGAGGAATTTATTAAAACTCACAGCGGTAATTGGTCAAAGGGAAAAATCTAAGGGAAAAATCTAAACGGAGTAGAGAGACAGCCAGAACAAATAGACCTTTTAAAAGAATTTCAGCTGTTGGATTCAGAAGAGCGAGAGGAGGGAGAGGTTGTTTTATCGGAAGAACTAAAAAGGGAGACGAGATTACAGAAGAAAAAAAAAGAATCCAAATAGATTACTAGAGAAAACAATATGAAAAGTAGTTTAAAAATTATTTCGGTAAATGTTAACGGTCTAAATTCCCCTCAGAAAAGGAAGCGAATTTTCCTACAGTTGAATAAATTGAAGGCAGATATTTTATGCATACAAGAGACTCATATGAGGAAAAAGGATGAAGGCTTGCTAAATAATAAGAAACTAGGTAGTATTTTTGTTACCTCAGAAGAAAAAAAGAGGAAGAGAGGGTTGGCGACATATGTCAAAGAGGGAATACAAGCCGAATTAATTTTCGAAGGAAAAGACGCCAGAATGCACGGAATTGAAATAATAAAGGATTCACAAAAGTTTCTGTTGATTAACGTTTATGCTCCTAATGATAAACAAAAATTGTTTTATAAGGAATTGTATGCTAAGGTAACTGAGGTTGGATATGAAAACGTTTGCATTATTGGTGATTTAAATGCAGTCGAAAATCCTGAATTAGATAGAAGTCCCAAATCCGAGGATAAGAAAATTAAGATAAATAACAGTAATATTCTCCCCGAAACTTTTCTGAGACTGGTGGATGAACTGACACTAGTGGATGTTTGGCGTACTCTTAACCCTAAAAGAAGAGATTATACATATTTTTCAAATAGACACGCCTCTTGGTCTAGAATTGATTCGATTTGGATATCATTAGGCTTAATGAAAGTGGTACAAGAAACGGAAATTCTCCCATCCACAATTGCTGATCATTCACCCATTATGTTATCATTAATTATGTCTAAGAGAAAATCGGGGTGGAGAATGAATCCGAGTTTGATGAAGGACAAGAAATTCATTCAATATATAGGGGAAGAACTGAAGTCTTTTTTTTTTTATAAATACGGAGAAGGATACATCTCAGACAGCTATTTGGGAAACTAGTAAAGCCTTTTTTAGGGGCTTGGTTATCAGTTATAGTGTTAAAAAATGGCGTGAGGAGAGCAGTAATTTGACGAGATGGACAGATTTAATTAAAGCAAAATAAATTCTGTTAAAATCAAACCCCACATTAAAGGAGCTCAGATCTGAAATTAGAATTCTTCAACATAAAGTTCATTTAATATTTTTAGATCAAATGGAAAGAAAGATTGCTTATGCTAAAGCTCATTTCTTTGAGAATGCAAATAAACCCGGCAAGTGGCTTGCTTACAGAATAAGGAAAGAGAGAGAAAAGAAGATGATTAAAACCTTAAAGGACAAAAATGGACAGAATACTTCTGTCCTGGATGATATGAAAGTCATAGTGCAAGAATTTTATAAGAATTTATATAAAAGAGAGGAGAGACTTAAGGCTGAACAAGAAGAATATCTTATGAATAGAGTGCGGACGAAGTTAAATAACGAACAGAGAGAATCATTAGCTGGTCCGATAACGATGGTTGAAATTGTTGAGGCATGGAATAAAATAAAAAGCAATAAGGCAGCGGGACCTGATGGAATTCCGCCGGAATATTATATAACCTTCAAAGACATTTTAGTAGACCCATTTAAATGCTTACTAGAGGAGGTATGGAGTTTGGCTAAAATCCCAGAGTCATGGCGACACAGTAATGTGGTGCTCATTCCAAAATCTGGTAAAGATGCGGACGATATTGGGAACTATCGTCCCGTATCTTTACTAAATATAGATTATAAAATATTTACGTCGATCTTGGCAAACAGACTCAAATTGATTTTAGGTGAGATTATCCATTCTGATCAAACAGGGTTTTTACCAAGAAGATATATGAGAACAAATACTAGGATGTTGTTTAATTTTCTGGAATATTTTGAGTTTAATAGAGACAAACAATTAGCTCTTTTATTTCTCGATGCGGAGAAAGCGTTTGATAATTTAGATTGGAATTTTATGTTGGAGCTTTTAGAGAAGTCTAATTTTAGTGAAAAATTCGTGGATAATATACGAGCAATTTATGATAAACAATACGCTAGGATAATCATCAACGGAGATCTGACAGAGGAAATATGTCTCAGTAAGGGTACAAGGCAAGGATGTCCTCTGTCCCCTCTATTGTTTATTTTGTCTTTGGAATTATTGAATGAAACAATCAGATGTGATAATAGAGTTCAAGGCTTAAAAGTAAAAGGTCAAAATTATAAAATCTTAGCCTATGCAGATGACATGGCTTTTGTTCTTCAAAATCCCCTGGAGTCAATAGAGGTGGTTTTAACTCACCTTGAAGAATATGGGAAAGTTGCTGGCCTGAAGATAAACATAAACAAGTCAAAATTATTAACTAAAAACATGTCTGTGCAGGCAATTTTGGACCTTGAAAGGAAATCAGGATTTAAAAGGGACAAAAAAATAAGATACCTAGGTTTAGTGATCTCTGAAAAGTGTAGTTCCATTTATGAAGATAATTATAATCCTTTATTAAAGGAAATAGATTTATTATTTAAAAAATGGGCCAATTTAAGACTTTCATTTATGGGGAGAGTGTCATTACTTAAAATGAATATTCTTCCCAAAGTCCTATTTTTGTTTCAAGTGGCAAATTTTGCCGTAAAAGAATCTTTCCTTGTGAAATTAAATCAGATGTCTAAAAAATTTGTATGGCAGGGAAAGAAACCCAGAGTAGGGTGGAAAATCTTGACAGACAAAAAAGAGAATGGAGGCCTCGGTCTCCCTGACTTTGAGATTTATTATAATGCCTGCTCAATTTTATGGTTAAAAGAATGGGTAAATTTGGAAGATACCCGCTTATTAGCAATTGAAGGAGCCGATTTACAGGCTGGCTGGCATGCAAATATGTGGCATATTCAAAAACCCCAAAACTATTTTAAAAACCATTTAATTAGTAAATCTTTATTTCAAGTCTGGACAAAAATAAAGAGGAAAATATATGACAAAACGCCCAGGTGGATATCCCCAGTGGAGGCATCAACCCGACCGCAACTTTGGTCCCCTGGTAGGATAATAAGATACACAGATCTACTAGAGGAAAATGATAAAATAAGAAGGAAGGAGGATCTAGAAGCAAGAGGGATCTCCATTGATTGGTGGACAATGACACAAATTCTGGCAAAGTACAATAAGGATAAAATTTTTGGGTTTACTAAGACAAATTTTGATTTTGATATGATAATAACAGCAAGGACTGGAAAACTGATTAAGAAGGTTTATAATTATTTATTACAAATAAAACTCGAGGATGAAACTGTCAAAAATGTAATGTTAAAATGGTCCAATAATATAAAGCTTAATATTACTCTGGACCAATGGGAGACATTATGGAAAAATAACTACAAAATTATAAAGCCAGTTAATTTTCGGGAAAACTTCTTTAAGCTTTTTTACAGATGGCATATCACTCCGGTGTTATTAAATAAAATTAATCATGTTATCCCACCTAAATGCTGGAAATGCGAAGTAAAGTTAGGAACCTATTATCATGGTGGACCTGTAGTGTGTCCAGTAGGTATTGGAAAAATATTCATAAAATGTTGGTAGACATTCTTAAGTTTAATTTTTCTTTTAAGCCGGAATTTATGTTATTATCGTTGGTTAGAGGGACGGTTCCACGTGAGGATGAATTTATCTCAGTATATATAATAACAACGGCTAGAATACTATTTGCACAAAAATGGAAATCTAAAACGCTTCCAAAGAGGGAAGAAATAATTCAAAAAATAGTACAGGTGGCCGAAATGGATATATTAGCTAATATTATAAAAGGTAATTCGAAGGAGGAAGCAAAAAAAAGATGGGGAAAAGTATATGCATGGTTGGAAAAGAACTGAATTGAAATTGTTAATGATAACTGTTTTAATATTATTTATATTGTGATTGTATCAAAGAGAAAGGAAAGATATTAACTATCGATTCGGGACTTTAATACCACAGTATCACCCCACTCGGGATCTATGTTGTTTGTTATAGGATAAGGATAATCCTATTGAGAGTATATAATTTTGTGTGTTTATCTGCAAATGGAAATTATTTGGTTGTGTTTGTATTAATTGAAGGATGTAATAAAATAATAGAAATTGAAAAAAAAAAGGAGAGGGAAAATGGATGTCATACAATCAACTATTAAAAATACAAAGCGGTAAAATAGAAATGAAAACTGCTGAGGAATTGCACTATAAATATGATTGGTTTCAAATGTAACAAATAAAGAGTTTTGTGGAAAATGATCTTAAAACTGATGGAATAAGACGAGAACAAACAGAAATGGAAAAAGTTCTGCTCGGAGATAATGAAAAATTAATTTCGAAAATTTATAAGTTACTTTTAAAATGGTTTACGGAAGATGAAGAAGTGAAATCACAAATGATTAAGTGGGCAATTAATGTAAATAAAGAAATACAGATGGATACATGGGAATATTTGTGGAAGAACTCTATGAAACTCAACATGTCAGAGTATCAAAGAGAACTGTTTTAAGATGATGTACAGATGGCATATGACTCCTAAAAAGTTGGCAAAGATGAACAATAAGACGTCAGACAGATGTTGGAAATGTAAAAAACATGAAGGTTCTTTCTACCATATGTGGTGGACTTGTGAAAGAGCAAAGATTTATTGGCAGATGATTCAACAAGAGATATCTAAGAGCTTGGGATATGAATTCAATAAAGTTGCAGAGACTTTTCTGTTGGGATTACAAATGGAAAAATTTCCAAAAGAAGACAGAACTTTAATCTGGTACTTGCTCTCAGCTGCTAGGACATTGTATGCGCAGTTGTGGAAGCAAGAAAAAATACCAGAGAAATGGGATTGGATTATAAAAGTTATGACATGGAGTGAAATGGACAAGTTAACAAGAACCTTAAGAGACTATGATTTGGAAGTATTTAAGATGGAGTGGAAAAAGTTCAGACGTTACTTAGAAAAAGAGTGGAAATAAAAGGACATTGGACAATTTTTGATAATGACTAAGTATAAGAGGGAGGAGGATTTTAATTTTGGATCTTAATAATTAAGGGTACCTTTAATATTAATATTAATATTTTATTTAGTACACCGGCGGGGGTCAAGTAATGGGGGAAGGGGTGGATAGAAAGTAATATATGGGATAGAGGGGAAAAGTAGTTATTAATGATGTAAGAAATTGACTATGTTACCATATGTTACTAATGAATTGTTTGAAACATGAGAATGGCTGAAAAGATTCCAGTGAGCAGTGAACTTCCAGAACCTGAGGAAGGGGCGAGAGCACCAACACTGCCGTGGCACGTGCTGGATGCCCGGAGAGTCGCTGGAAAGGGCTCCCTTCTCCATATTCAACAACTCTTGGTCACCCTGTGCCAGTGGCAACTGCGTACCTCCATAACCACGATGGATGAGGCCCCGGCATGCAGAGATGCCATCCTAACCAGGCACATGCGCCAGGTGAAGATGGCCAATGAAGAGGGCGAAGTGGCCAAGCCTGGAGAGGAGGGGAGCACAGCAGTGACCGGCATGGAAGCCGACCCACCTCTGGCCGAGGTGGAAGTGGTTGGGACCTGTGGAGAAACGCCATCTGAGAGTGTTGGTGCTTCATCCAAAAAGGCAGGGATCAGTAAATCCATTCAGCAGGCTTTGTAGCCTTCCCCTCACTCCCCCCCTCCCTTCCAGAGCCAAACCAACAACGCTAGGGGGAAAGTCTCCTAGAGAGGCAGGAAGTGCTGTGGTTCCTGGCATGTGTTAGGCAGGAAGAGAAGCAGATTTGAACGGGGGCTCGAGCGAGCATGTGGTGAGCAATGGAGGCTCCTGCCTGTGGGGGAGGCCTGCTCAGGAAAATGAGGCCTCCAGGCAGGCAGACTAAGTAAGTACTTCACAAGACAGGGCAAGTTTAGATCAGGGCCAGCCGGATGCGTTTATAATCAACTTTATTTTGTTATGCTGTTTGCTGTGCTGGGCTGTGCTGTGCTGGGCTGTGCTGTGCTAATTTTGTAGATGCAACTGTTTTTGTTTTGTTTTTCTTTCCCTATCCTTTTCTCTTTTTAAATAAATATATTTTTACTGTTTAAATGCTGGCAGTCAATCTCTGTACCACCTAGATCCCCAGACCGCTTTAGACCATGCTGTTTTTAGGAAGGGGGCCCCAGGGAAGGGGGAAGGCATGCAGTTGGATAAGGTGCCAATCCTCCAGGGGTGCCCCAAAGAAGTGCTGAGGTCTCTGTGAAACCCAAGTGCAGGGTGGCAGAGGACCTGGAGGCCTGGCCTCACAGCTGGAGAGGGGGATTGGGAGTCCTGTTCCTCTCAATCTGAACCCCGGGACTGAGCAGGTGGTGGCAGCGAGCCCAAGGGGCAGGAGGAGAAATAGCTCCCTCCAGGAGTTGGCGACTCCATAGGGAGCAGACGGGACCGGGTCTGAAGGCAGAATCGGGCCGGTTCCGTCACAGGACCCATGAGATAATGGGCCCAAGGGAGGAGGAAGACGAGATTGCTCAAGAATTCCGATCGATGGTACGAAAGGAAGTCGGTCGCCAAGGGGTTGCGGGATGAGATGCAAGTGAAGACCATCATGATGGCTGGAGAGTTCAACAGGCAAGTCAACCGGATTCTGAGGACAACTGACCCAAGAAGAGCCCTGCAACCGTCTGCAGCTCAACCCTCGACAATACCACCACAGGCACAGCCAGCAGCACCCCCAGTCCCTCGGGAAGGGGGCCAAGGAAGGGAGTTGGAAGCCACCTTTGACGGAGACGGAGGTGGAGTATTTCACGATCCAGGCTACATGCATTATTGGGGGAACACCTTCCCTGATGAATTTAGTCGTGTGGAGTATCTGGGATCGAAGCTGAAGGGGGACTCCAAAAGATGGTACATGAGTCTGTACGAGGCTGGAACTGGATGATGTGGCCACTTTCCTACAAGCCTTACTGGCCCAGTATGAGGACCCCCTACAGGAGACCCGTGCGTTGGCTGCCCTGAGGGACATACAACGAGGCTCTAAGTCGATCTGTGAGTATGCGGCCGAGTTCTGCACCAACGCAGCCAAAGTGAGGGGGTGGAGTGAGCTGATGAAGATCGAGCATTTCACCCGTGGGCTGAATGCTAGTGTCCTGGATCAAGCCCTGCAGCAAGCGAGGCCAACCACCCTGGTGGGGTGGATACAGCTGGCATGGGAAGTGGAAACCAACATGAAGAGAGTGCCCATGCAATGCCAGCAACAGAGCGGCAAGTCGGGCCATGACCCGAAACCAGGGGTGAAGATAGAGATGAAGAAAACCCAGGTGGGGGGAGGAGCTGGGAAGCCCCCGGCAACCCACAAGTGCTTTCGGTGCTGGGACCCGAACCACCTGGCCAGCAACTGCCCAACCCCCCCTAGACCACCATCTAGCACCTCCAAGACAAGCACTCCGACTCCAAAGAAGCAGACCGGCCACCCTAAGGATGCAGAGAAGAGCAGCGCAGCCGCGAGCTCAATGCCTGAAGAGGACACCATCATCATCGATGAGCTGAGTGAGATGTCCTGGGAGGACGAGCCGGCAGGAAACGAGGACGACCTGCTCTAAACAATGCCAATCAGCAGGTTGCCGATGAACTGGCACCACTCAGGGTGAGAGTAACTGGGTCGCTATATTTTGTGCCAGTAATTCTGCTAAACAGCAGACTCAAGGTTCATGCAGATGAAAGCTTTGATTGACTTGGGGTGCACGAGAGACCTAATCACCCCTAAGCTGGTGGACGCATTGGGGCTTCCCATGACGGCTTTGCCGCATCCCATCCAGTTTGAGCAGATGGATGCGTCAGTAATGAGGGGGGAGCCATGCGTATTAGAGACTCAATTAGTACCTGTGGGCATTAAAGACCACTGGGACCAGGAGACTTTTGTAATAGCCCCATCATCCTCTTACCATGTGGTTTTGGGAGTAGGGTGGATAGCCAAGCACGAGGCAGACATTCGATGGGGAGACCAGACGATAGAATTCAATGATACGAGGTGTTGAGCCCATAATTGGAATAAGGAGTGGGGCCCCAGTCCGCTGCCCTGAAATGAAAAGGTTTGCTTGACAATGGAGGAAGTCCAGATGAACCTTAAGGCTTATCGAGACTTAAGGGGGGTGTTCAGTGAACAGGGAGCCGATGAACTTCCGCCCCATAGGGACACGGACTGTGCCATTGAACTGATTCCGTGGCAGACCCTGCCTAAGGCCAAGCTGTACTCAATGGGGTGGGCTGAAAAGGTGGAACTGAGGAAGTTCCTACATAAGAACCTGAAGAGAGGCTTTATCCGACCCGCCACAGCCCCCCATGCAGCCCCCGTCCTCTTTAGGAAAAAGAAGGACGGCTCGCTCAGACTTTGTACTGATTTTCGGGGGATTAATGGGATTTCCACCTCCAATGCTTATCCATCAAGGATTTACTCAGTACTGTGTCGGAGGGGAAGATCTTTACTAAGCTGGACTTGAGGGATGCGTACTTCAGGGTGCGCATCAAAGAGGGGGATGAATGGAAAACGGCATTCAATACACCAATGGGACAATTTGAGTACCTAGTGATGCCATTTGGGTTACAAGGAACGCCTGGAATGTTCATGAACTTTATCAATGAAGCGCTGAGAGGATATTTGTTTAAGGGAGTGGTGGTGTACCTGGATGACATAATTATTTATTCACAAAATCTCCAATCGCATGTGAAATTAGTGAGGGAGGTCCTCAGTACACTGTTGAAGCATAAGTTGTATGCTAAGTTGTCAAAATGTGAGTTCCACAAGACTGAACTCGACTATTTGGGTTTCAGAGTATCAGGGCAGGGGTTGGCTATGGACCCAAGTAAGGTTCAAGCGGTACTAGACTGGGCTCCCCCGAGGACATGTAGACAGCTCCAATCGTTCCTTGGGTTCGCAAATTTTTACTGAACCTTCATACCGGGGTTCGCCCAAATAATGTTGCCCCTCACTGAGTTACTGAAAACAAAGGGGAAGGGTCCAGACTCCAAAAAAATGGGAGTAAAGCTAAATTGGACGCCGAAATGTCAGGAAGCGTTCAATAGGCTCAAAAGGCAGTTCACAAGTGAGCCAGTCTTAAGCCACCCCAATGAATTGAAGCCTTTCATTGTGCAATGTGACAATCTGACGTCGCTGTCGAAGCCATCCTCATGCAAAGAGATAAGGGGGGAAGGCTAAAGCCCTGTGCCTATATTTCTAAAAAGTTTTCCCAGGAGCAGAAGAAGAAGAAGAAGATATTGGATTTATATCCCGCCCTCCACTCCGAAGAGTCTCAGAGCGGCTCACAATCTCCTTTACCTTCCTCCCCCACAACAGACACCCTGTGAGGTGGGTGGGGCTGGAGAGGGCTCTCACAGCAGCTGCCCTTTCAAGGACAACCTCTGCCAGGGCTATGGCTGACCCAAGGCCATGCTAGCAGGTGCAAGTGGAGGAGTGGGGAATCAAACCCGGTTCTCCCAGATAAGAGTCCACACACTTAACCACTACACCAAACTGAGCAGAGGAATTGGTTGGTGTGGGATAAAGAGCCTTTTGCTGTGACTTATGCCTTAACAACATGGAGGTCATGGCTGGAAGGCGCCAAACTGCCATTTGAAATTTGGACTGATCACAAAAATCTGGAGGCGCTCACCGGCTGTCGTAAACTCAGTGAAAAGCAAATTAGGTGGGCGGGGTTCTTTTTCAAATTTGATTTCGTACTAAGGCACATCCCGAGGACAAAAAATTTCTTGGCAGACACCCTTTCACGCCTCCCTCAGTACAATAGCCAAAAAGAGGAAGTAGTGGACTCCTTGATCTCCCCTTCTCAAGTAGCCGCCATGGTAACCACCCGATCCAAAACAAAGCGGAATCTGCAAATGGAGAAGTGGGGGAGGGGGACGACTGGCCACAGAGACCAAAAAGGAAGGGAAGACCGAGTGAAGTGCAAAAGGGGGAGGATGGGTTCTGGTATAAAGATGGCAAACTTTATGTTCTTAAGAGCCTCCGCTCAGAGGTCCTGCAATTTTGCCATTCCAACAAGTTAGCCGGGCACTTTGGGTATGCGAAGACACTGCATCTGATTAATAGGCAATTCTGGTGGCCATCCATGAAAAAGGACATTTCTGAATTCGTGGCTTTCTGCCTTATTTGCTTAATGGCTAAGAAAAGGGGAGGAAAGCCCCCCGGGTTATTGAAACCTTTAGAAACAGCCACACGTCCTTGGTCCATAGTGTCAATGGATTTCATAGTCAAACTACCAGCCTCGCAAGGTAAGACCGTAATTCTGGTAGTAGTGGACCCCTTTTCCAAACAGGCACACTTCATTCCTTGTGCGCAACTGCCAACCGCTAAGAGACTAGCTTATTTGTTTTGCCACCATATTGTGAAACTCCACTCGTTCCCCAATAAGATCATTAGTGACAGAGGCCCACAGTTCGTTGCCAGCTTCTGGTGGGAGTTTTGCAAACTGATGGGTATAGAACAGGGGTTGAGCTCAGTTTACCATCTACAGACAGACGGACAGATGGAACGGATGAACGCACTTTTAGAACAGTACTTAAGGTGTTATGTGAACCACCAACAGTCTAATTGGGTGGACCTCTTGCCGTTTGCTGAGTATGGTTACAACAACTGTGCATAGCTCAACCAAAGCTTCCCTGTTTCAGATTGTAAATGGGTATGAAGGCAAGCCTGTTCCATTGTTGCCGGGGGGAGAGCGAACCTGAGACCCCACCTCTTTCGAGCAATGGTGGGGCAAATTAGAAAGCAGCTGGAAGGGGATCCAAGAGAACTTGGAATTGGCTAAGGAAGCTTATAAAAAGCAGTATGATAAATCCCATGTGCCCGTTTGGGATTTCCAAGTGGGGGATTCTGTGTTTGTGTCAACAAACAACCTTCCACTGAATCAGCCTTCAAAGAAGCTGGCTTATAGATTTTTGGGTCCTTTTAAGATCAAGAGGGTAATCAATAAAGTGACGATAGAATTGGAATTGCCCTGCCTTTCATTGCAGTCTTTTGCAAAGAGAACCGGATGGTACTCCTTGGCACCCTCGACCGCCAGCTCCACAACCTATCCAGATTGGGAATCAGAGTCATCATGAAGTTCAAGAAATTTTAGATGCTAAAGTAAAACGTGGAGTGTTGTATTATTTGATTAAATGGAAACATTTCCCGGCCAGCAAAAATGAATGGGTAGCAGAACAAGATGTTTTAGCCCTTGATTTGATAAACAAGTTTTATAAAGCATTCCCTCAAAAACCCCAACGCTGATGTTAAGGGGGCAGTATGTCAAGCATGGTGAAATTCCATTGATAATTGATTGTTTTAGGGTCCTCCATAACACTGGTCTGTGAAGTATCATGGAGGACCAAGGTCTGTTAGCTCTGTTATTCTTTCCCCTCCCCCTTCCTGCTTTATTGCTTGCAAAGTAGAAGTAGAGAGAAATGAAACTAACTTGAGAAGAAGTAATCAGCACCTTCCCATACATTCCTGTTAGGGAGTGCGACACATCTGGGGAAAGCAAGGACAGAGTCCTGATAACGCTATGAGAATGTAGACATTTATGATAGTTTATGTGTGAGAGCTACCCCTCGCCCCCACCTATGGGAATCCTTTTAAAAGTATTGTATCAATGTATTTGCAGCATCACTCTCAAGAATCTGTTACACTGAAAGTATCGGTTTATCAATAAACGTTTTGTATCAACTTCGACTCGTCATTGAAACCGCATGCTTGACAACACCATCCTCAACTTGGTGCCTCTATGATTAATTCTTGCAGGGGGGATTCATTCCGAGGCAGCTAGCATGCTAATTCCTCTCAAGAAAGCAAACTATGGCCTGCAGACAGGATTGCCAATTGCCAGCTGAGGCCTAGAGAACTCCTGCGATTTAGAACTGGTTCCCCAGACTTACAGAAATCAGTTTCCCTTGAGAAAATGGCTGTTTTGGAGGGAACTCTATGGCACAATACCACGCTGAAGTCCTTGCCCTCCTCTGGTTCCACCTTCCAAATCTCCAGGAATTTCCCAGCCTTTTCTTCGAAGATGATATAGCCACATTATGAGAGCAAACCTACTTGGGATCATCCATGCCAAAAGTTAATGTGAAAACATCTCCTTGGAGACATCTGAGTTCACAAGAAAGGGTGTGTGTGTGTGTGTGTGCAGGGAGGCTGCAGCCCCCTCTCCATACATATTGCAGTTGCAGTGGGAAGGCTTTCCACCACCAGTCACTGAGAGGCATAAACGCAGGCCTCGGATTCAGTGGGAGCTCACAGGAGCACGGCTCCTGAACCTTTTCGGAGAGTTCCACCTTCTCTTTCTGAGAGTTCCACCTCCTTGTCCATTGAATAGTATGTGCAGCTGTATAAAAATCCCTGGATGAGCTCCACCACCTATTTTTCTACAAAATGACCCAAGCATAAACGGGATACAAAATCCTAGAAGCAGCCATGAGGGCTTTATAGCCTGTGAATTGGTCCTTAACTTTGCATATAAAGACTTCTAAAGAGCCACAAGAACTCTGATTCTAGCAGGAAACCAACCTGATATGCATGACCAGAGCATGACCACAGATAGGCAGAATATAACCCCTCAAGAAAAAGATTATAAAAGGGAAGTCAAAATACATACACAACATTAAAAAGGTCTAATTATTTTTTAAAATGCAAACATTTCTACACAAAGTGGTGCCAGAGATAAAACTTGACAGGGAGTCATCACTATTGGTTTTTTCTTGTATCATTTCTAAAATGGCTTCCACCAGGTCTGCCTCGCTTTTGTAACCTGGAGAAGTGGGAAGTTCAATCTGAAAAGAGTTTCAAAGATATTGATTCCATGCTAAGTGACAGCTTACTCAACAACACTTTCTGTCCTGAGTGAGAAAGGTGACTATAAACAAACGCAGTGCCCTCTAACTAACAAGAGAGCCAGATTTATATGTTGAGGATATTTTGTCCAGGCTGGCATGCATGCCTTTTTAGCCCCTGAATTAAGAAAGGTCATTTAAGCATGGATGAATGTTGGGATATGGGAGCATCTGTGTGTTGGGCAGATATCTGTGTGTTGGGCACATACCTCGGAAAGATCAAGCACGAAGGGAAGACCCTTCCAGTAAACCTCACACCTGTGCAAGGATGTTCTTGAGCTTTTCCAACACAGAAGTTCCACATTTCAAGAGCTGGCCTGACAACCTCAATGTTCAAAGTAGTGAGCAACCATCAGGGGTTTTAAACATGGTTCCATGTGTTTCTAAGAGCAACAGGGGGTAAAGTCACTTGCCTCCCCATGACATTTTGTGTATTTCACTCCCAAAGTCTACAATGTTGGATGGATCTGAACAGGTAAGAACTGAAGAAGTCAGTTATTTCTTTTGCTGAAAAAAATGTATCCTTGTCTAGGGTTGCCAGGTCTGACTCAAGAAATATCTAGGGTTGCCAAGTCCAATTCAAGAAATAACTGGGGACTTTGGGGGTGGAGCCAGGAGACTTTGGGGGTGGAGCCAGGAGACATTGAGGTGGAGCCAAGATCAAGGCTGTGACAAGCATAATTGAACTCCAAAGGGAGTGCTGGCCATCACATTTAAAGGGATGGCACACCTTTTCAATTCCTTCCTTCCATAGGAAATGAAGGATAGGGGCACCTTCTTTTGGAGCTCATAGAATTGGACCCCCAGGTCCAATCTTTTTAAAACTTGGGGGGTATTTTGGGGAGAGGCACTAAATGCTATACTGAAAATTTGGTGCCTCTACCTCAAAAAACAGCCCCCCCAGAGTCCCAGTTACCCGCAGATCAATTCTCCATGATTTTCTATGGGAATAAATCTCCATAGGGAATAATAGAGTTCCCAGCAGACATTTCCCTCCCCTCCCCCCCCCCCCATTTTCTGACGACCCTGAAGCGGGGGGAGGGTTTTCCAAACGGGGGGATCCCCTGCCGCCACCTGGGGATTGGCAACCCTAGAAATATTTGGGGACTTTGGGGATTAAGTTAGGAGACTTTGGGGGTGGAGTCAGGAGCGACAAGCGTGAATGAATTCAGAAGGGGGTTCTGACCATCACATTTAAAGGGACCATGTATCTTTTAAATGCCTTCCCTCCACTGGAAATAATGGAGAATAGAGTCACCTTCTTTTGAGGCTGAAAAAGATGGACCCTTTGGTTCAACATTTTTGAAACTTTGTGGGTGTCATGGGTGCTGGGGACCCTGCAGAGGAAGTTGAGCCTGCAGAAGAAACTGTGCCCCTGCCACCTGCACCAGTGCCCCTGCCTCCTGCTGGAGAAGATCCCAGCCCCCCTGCCTCACCCTCTCGGGTGGCGCGTGTGCGTGACCGCCTCCGTCAGGACCTCAGGGATCGGAGGAGGGCAGCACGCTCACAAGCAAGGCGCTCCCTGAGCCCTGAGCTTTGAGAGGATTCTGGCTCTTCTAAGAGCAAGGATGCTTGAGTTGCAACAGGATCCTGGCTGCCTCTCTGAGCCAGCAATTAGCCCAAATGGGCAACAGCCAGCAGAGGGCTATATAGCTGTAGGCTTTGGGAGGAGGCTTTGTGGAAGCAACTAGTCATCTCCCTGATGTTCTAGCATCCACTCCAGCTTGACTTTGGTTTCTGGACTCCCTGACTTTGGCTTGTGACTTCTGGACTCCCTGACCTCGGCTTCTGGACCTCAGACCTGCAATACTTGCACAGTGATTCAGATTTGGCACCTCGGACCCTCCTGCTTACTGGCTACAGACCTCGGACTGCCCCTGGACTTTGCCTGACCCGGCCCCAGCCGTGACAGTGTGGGGGGGGAGTGTTTAGGAGAGGCACCAAATGCTATGCTGAAAATCTGGTGCCTCTACTTCAAAAACAAGCCCCCCCAAGCCCCAGATGCCCACAGATCGATTCTCCATTATACCCTAGTCTCCATAGGGTATAATAGAGTACCCAGTGGACATTTCCCTCCTCCCCACTTTCTGATAACCCAGAAGTGGGGGAAGACCAGCGGATCCCCTGCCCCTAATGGGATTGGCAAGTCTACTCGTGCCCCATTGACCCTTCTCTCAGCTGCCTTTATTTATAGTCCTACTAACTAGTAACTAAGGTCAGCCATGATGTCACAGGCCAGCTTGATGAGGTCACAATTCCTACCACCTCTTTTTCTTCCAAGTCCCTGGTGTCACTGGCTCAGAGCAGGCCTCCTCTTTCCTAGGACACACACAACTGGGCAGGGCCTGGGCATCTCACTTAGGTAAGCCTCAAATTATATAGCTGGGAATAAGGTGGTGGTTTCGCCCACAATACAGAAGCACGTAGTCATTGCCAGATATTTGTGCATCCTGGTTTTAAGACCTGAGGGCCCTCCCCTTTCTGTTTTTAAAGTAAAATTGATTGTGTGACACTTCATTTGGTCCCAGATAGGAACATTAAGGTATTTTGAAATTCCTTATTTTAGACAGTGAAGTCGAGAAAAAGCAGGTGTCTTCTCCCTACCCCTGGGAGTGTTGTCGTTCAAGTGATCACAGCTTTCCTTTCTCTCCCCAAATTATGGCCTTATGGTATTTGCTCACTACGTTTCTTGTGACCAATCAAAACAGTTGCCTGGTGACCAAAGTGCACATACAAAGCAGTCCTGATGAACACTTTGAAACATCTTTCCTTGGTGCCTGTGTTCTTGAGCAGGTGTAGAGAACACCTGACCCCCTAGACCATTTTGCTCAGCTGCAGCCAGGGTCAGATCTCCACCCAAATAACAGAGGCAAGGCGTGACTTATGGCTGACATTGCTTCTAGGGTTACCAGCTTCCAGGTAGGGCCTGGAGATCTGCTTTTACAACTGATCTCCAATTGGCAGAGACCAACTACCCTGGAGAAAATGGCTGCTTTGCAGCGTGGACTGCATGGCATTGTGGCATGCTGAAGCCCCTCCCCTCCCCAAACCCCACCCTCTCCTGGCTCCACCCCCAAAGTTTCCAGGTATTTCCCAACGCAGATTTGGCAACTCTAATTTCTTCCCAGTAGGGCTGGGTTCATACCCCTTGGTACTACTGCTGAGGTTCATACCTCTCGGCGCTATCGTTTGAAGCCTATGGATCCAATAACACTCTTGTAAAAGAATTTTGTCTATATTTTCTTTTACAAATGGCAACGTATGATTGTATTTTTTTGACAAAACAGAGTAAGTTTACACATTGAGAGTGTGAAGGTGTTATTGTTATCCAGTGGTTTTTTCTGCAATTTCTTTCATAGACACTGGAACCTGTTGTGTATTAGTATAACCCCTGGAAAAAATGACTGCTTTGTAGGGTGGACTCCATGACATTGCACCATGCTGTGGCCCCTCCCCCAACCCCATCCTCTCCAGACTCCACCCCCAAAGTCTCCAGGTATTTTCCAACACAGACCTGACAACTCTAATTGCTTCCCAGTAGGGGAATTTGGGAGGTTGGGAATTTCCTGGAGGTTCTGGGGGTGGAGCCTGGGAAGAACAAGGTTTGAGAGAGGAGGGACCCTCAGCAGGGAATAATGCCACTGAGTTTGCCTTCCACAGCAGCCATTCCTCCAGGGGAACTGATCTCTGTTGTATGGAGATAAGCTTCCAGGAGATCTCCAGGCACCACCTGGAGATTGGCAACCCTACTCTTCAGACCTGCAAAGCCACCTATCAAGGTGAATCTCTGAGACATTGGCAGTTCCCGGGGACATGCCTTGCTTCAAGCATGTCAGGCCAAGTATACCCCTTCCTCCCCCCCCCCCCCCCCGATTTGCTGGCATACTGGTATCTTTACAAGTTGAGGTTAGTTTCTTTCAGCTCATTGGCCAAAAAAGTTGGTGCCTGCTGCTGTTCTGCAGACTATGACTATGGAACCTCAATACAACCAGTTCACACTAGCAACAAGTTACCTGCAATACAAAACAATGGTGATGAATTAAAGACGGTGACTTTCCAGAGATACGGCCCAAAAATTAGGGAGCATTCATGGTAAGCAGAGGTAGCTGGAAGCCCATCCATGTGCTGTGGGGATGAGCTGGAAGCACATCTATGTGGTGTGACTGGCTTCCAAAATGGTGCCCTGGCTTCATCTTGCACTGCTTCCAAAGGCTTTCCCATGTCTCCGCCACTACTAGGTGATGTTTATTTCTTTGGCCTTTCCCAGACTAAGGAGGGCTCAGCTCTCACTTGCATCAGAGGAAATCAGAGTTCTTCCTTCTGCCACACCTTTCCCTCATAGCTTCAGAAAGGATGTCAGAGCTGGAAAAGGCCTTCCGTAAATTCGCCACATATGGAGACACGGCCGCCACTGGCAACGATATGACGGGCAAGAACTTCTCGAAGATGTTGAAGGAGTGTGGCGTGATGGATGGGAAGTGCGTGACTAGCACCGACGTGGACATCGTCTTCAACAAAGTCAAGTGAGTGGCAGGGTTGGGGCTGGTGAGAGGAACAGCCTGAGAAAGGGGTGCTAGGTGACCTCTACCCAGGCCCTGTGTAGACCAGAGTTGTCATTCTTTATGCTAGGCAACTTGACAAATGCATGTTTGTAAGGAAAATACGCATAGCGTTTGTTTTCTGTCTCTCAGTGAGCAGAGTTGAACTTCCCTCCCACTTCAATGAAAATGTCAGTGGGAGAGCTGGCACTGTGTAGTGGAGTGCTTAAGACAATGGATCAGAGAGCTTAGGGCAATGGATCAGGTGGGGAGGATACAGGTTCAAATTTATACTCTGTCATGAAGCTCCCTGGAAGCCCTAGGTCCAGGCCTAGGCTACCTCATCAGACTGTTGGTTGTAAAGATAAAAAGGAGGAGAGGAGAAACCTGGGTATACTTCCCAAAGTTCTGGAGAGAGGTTGGGAAAAAAAAAGTGGTAGAGATTGGTAGGAAACTTTTATAGGTGTGATTATGCACAGTAGAAGCTAGATATGTCCTGTTCATGTTACAGCAAACAAAGAGATATCCTGCATGTAAATGTGTACAGCTGTTTGTAAAAGACAGACAGTATACATTCACTTTGCAATTGAAACTAGGGACCAGTACCTGGATAAATGTGGGTTTGTCTGACATCATGTTCAGTTGTACATGTGTTGAATGTGACATAAGAATCAGGCATACACCATACACAGATTGTACTTGCACTCATTGCAACATATGAACAGAGGTATAAGCATGAAGGAAAATAAGTTCTAGGTTGATGGAATTGTCTTGATGTAGGGCTTCATTTGTCATTCCTCCTTCTCATAAATATATGGCTCCCTACAGGCAGAAAGCTAACCTAGCAAGAAGAGAGTTGAACTGTCTGGTTTTTACTTGTGGGAATATGAGGAAACAGGAAAAAAAATACCCCATCATACCTCATCCACCAAAAGAGCCAGCATGGTGTAGTAGTTAAGAGCTGCACACACTAATCTGGAGAACCAGGTTTGATTCCCCAATCCTCTACATGCAGCTGCTGCATGACCTTGGGTCAGGCACAGTTCTCTTGGAACTCTTTCAGCCTCACCTATCTCACAGGGTGATAGCTGTGGGGAGAGGAGGGGAAAGAGCTCACAAGCCACTTTGAGATTCCTTAGGGTAGGGAAAAGCAGGGTATAAGACCCAACTCTTCTTCCATGGCTAGGGTTACCAGTCATACTAGTGTTGGGAAATATCTGAAGATTTCGTGGATATAGCCCGAGGAAGGTGGGGTTTGGGAAGGGGAGGGATTTCAGTGGGGCATGATGCCAGAGTTCGCCTTACAAAGCCATTTCCTCCGGGTGGACTGACATCTGTCATCTGCAGATCAGATGTAATACCACGAAATCTCCAGCCACCACTGGAGAGTTGGCAACCCTACCCCATATTAGCGGTGATTCAAACCCGAGTCTCCCAAATCCTAATGAATGTGTAAGTGAGCCTCAGAGGTCATTCTTTCCTGTCTCTCCTTAGAACCAAGGGGGCTCGTAACATCACATTTGCCGAGTTCCAGGAAGCCATAAAGGAGCTGAGCACCAAACGCTTCAAGGGAAAGTCTCCTGATGAGGCTTTGCAGGCCACACACCAGCTGATAGAGGGCAAGGAGCCAGGCAATGTGGGAGCAACGGTGAGTGACAGGAGCCTCCTTTTGAAATGAGCAAAAAGAAAGCCACAGATTGCCACTTCCCAGTTCGTGGCAAAAGCAGCAGGAATACAAGAACAGCTACCGGTGATCCTTGAGCAATGATCCCAAAATCAAATGGAACTGTGTTAAGGGGGTGGCTGATTGCATCCAAGTTGTAGCATCCGGGCATTACTGTTCAGATGTCATAGCTAGAACATGCTTTTCAAAAGAAGCATAGTCTGCTGCCAGTTGAGTGTACTGCCACCTAGTGATGTGCTTGCATGTCAAATTTGGAAAAAGCCATCCATTAGAATAGCCAGAGTCAAGTCCAGCAGCACCTTAGATACCAACAAGATGTTCAGGGTATAGCAAGGAAGTCTTGATTCACAAAAGCACAAGCCCTGGAAACTTGGTTGGTCTTTAAGGCTGGTCTTTAAGGTGGTCTGAAACTGTAAATTAGAACCCCTCCACCCCCAAGTATTGGTTCCAGGGCTTTTTTTTTTTGTAGCAAGAACTCCTTTGCATATTAGGCCATCCACCCCTGATGTAGCCAATCCTCCTGGAGCTTACAGTTGGCCCTATACTAAGAGCCCTGTAAGCTCTTGGAGGATTGGCTACATCAGGGGTGTGTGGCCTAATATGCAAAGGAGTTCCTGCTACACACACACAAAAAAGCCCTGATTGGATCTTTTTCCAAAGCAGGGATACCATACCCAAGTTGGGTTTGGAGATCTCCCAGAAAAATAACAGGTCTCCAGACTACAAAGTAGTCTGGAGAAAATGGCAGTTTTGGAGGATTGACTCTGGCATTATACCCTGCTGAGGACCATTTCCTCTCCAAACCCTACCCTGCCTAGACGGCATCCTCAAATCTCCAGGAATTTTTCAACCTGGAGATGGCAACCATAAGGCTAGGATGGATCCATTGGCCGCATTCAGACATTTCAAGCATCCCAGAAAGTCCTCAAGCTTGTTGTGGCAGCAATGGGGAGAAAAAGAATGGAGGTGGGGACTGGGGAGCTCTGAGGCAAAAGTGCCTTCTGATTTGATGAATGTCCAGTCCCCTACTAAGGCCTCTCTTATGGGTTCTTTAAACCCCAACTGCCCACAATCCAATAAAAAGAGCAACACAAACTTTGATTACATGTAGCAGTTCTGTGGCCCCTGAAGGTCTCTTGCTTAGGAACCTGCTAGACCAAGACTGTAATCATTTATGAGGCAAGTAGAAATCACTTTTTCATAGATACTTGACTGGACAGGCAAGACACAGGTGGAGATGAACAACAAAGGGTTATTGAACAGTGAATAAAGTCTTTAATAGGGTCAATGTTTTGTGTGGAACGCTTCGCTATATAAAGTGGTTGGCTCTTCACCCCCAAAGGTTACAAGCTTTCCTGAGTTGGGGTTAACTACTTTGTAGCTGAGCCTCAAGTAAACTTAACAAACCCTCAATGCAGATTTGATTCTCCTTTCTCTTGACAGGTTACCTCAGTAGGTTCGAGGCTGCTCTTTTACCACACAGAGCTCCTTTCCACAGAACCTGTATGTGTAAGTTAGGAATGTAGGGCCTGCAAGAGGATGCTTGTCTCATTGACAGGTTTTTTTTTTCTGAAAAAGAGGTGCCAGAGCTCTCAAGAGGGAAATGAAGGAGAAACACATGGGTGCCCCTTATGAACTTTTAAACATTTAAAAAAGAATTTTGTTTCCATGAAGAGGTTCTGGAACTCTGTTCCACTGCATTCCTTGAAACAAGTTTTCCTCCCTAAGCCAACCCCAAACCCTAAATTAAAGCCAAATAAAATCCTGGCTACTCTTATCCAGAGCCACAATTCCCTGTCTGATAAAAAGGTTTTTCTTCAACCCTTCTTAAGTGGAGGCCAGCTCACCCTCTCCCACCCAGTAGAGTTCCCTGGGCTCTGTTTGGCTAACAAACATATGGATTTGCATGACGTCAAAACCACAAAGGTTGGTTCAGAGTCCTGGAGGAGAGGTGGGGCTTTGGGGGATGATTGCCACCCTTGTGTTGTCCTTTTCCCTTCCTTCTTCTTGCATCCTATATTGATAGTATTACCAGCCTCCAGATGAGATTGGGAGTTCTTCCATAAGAACATAAGAGAAACCATGTTGGATCAGGCCAGTGGCCCATCCAGTCCAACACTCTGTGTCACACAGTGGCCAAAAACCTCAAGTGCCATCAAGAGGTCCACCAGTGGGGCTAGAAGCCCTTCCACTGTGCCCCTCCCAAGCACAAGAATACAGAGCATCACCGCCCCAGACAGAGTTCCAACAATAAGCTGTGGCTAATAGCCACTGATGGACCTCTGCTCCATACGCTTATCCATTTCCCTCTTGAAACTGTCTATGCTTGTAGCCACCGCCACCTCCAGAACTAAAGCTGGTCTCCAAACTACAGAGATCGGGTCCCCTGGAGGAAATAGCAGCTTCAGAGCGTAGACTGTATGGAATCACATCTCCTGCTGAGCTCCCTCCCATCCTCAAATTTTGCCTTCCCTAGGCACTGCCCCCAAATCTCCAGGAATTTCTCAAGCCAGAGTTGGCAACTGTGTGTATTGAGATTGATCACTTCCTGGTTGAGAACTAACTAGGATCTGTTGTGACATCCATATCAGGCTTTTTAACAAGGTGAGGTTGGTTTCTTGCTTACAAATCAGGATTCTAAACCATGATTTTGTCAAGGTGGGGAAGTTTGTCTTTTAAGAAAGAAACAAGTAAACCAACCCAACAGATATCATAATAAAATGCAGTTAGTTCTAAACCAAAAAGTCTTCAGACTTGGTCCTCTGCATGAGTAGGGAAAGTGCATTAATTGAAGAACTTTCTGGCTCATCTTTATCCCTAACAGCAAGAATACAAAATCTGAGTCCGGTGGCACCTTTAAGAGTTTTATTCTGAATAGAAGCTTTAATGTTCATGCACATATTTTCAGATGCACATAAAAACTTATACCTTGAATAAAACTTTGTTGGACTTAAAGGTGCCACTGGATCCAAACTTTGTTCTGCTGCTTCAGATCAACACAGCTATCCATCTGAATCCATAAGCAAGAATACAGCCAGTATGTGCTACTGGTACAGATCCAACCTATTTAGAGCATTTGCAAACATCATATCATTCCATTTTAGATGTATAGTGTAATGGACCCAGACTACTAAATAACCTGGATAAAAGGGCTGGATCCAACCAGCTTTTTCTATTGCTATAAGGGAGGGGGTCCCTTCTGACTGCTCCAAAAAGGCTATGCTGTGGATTGTGGGACCTGCATACTGAGAAGCCATGTGGAGTGGGAGCTGTAATTTGGAAGGAAGCTGAGCATGATTGAGTGAAAAAGGTGAATGGACCCAACAAAAGGAATAGGCGTTTTAGTTCACCTATTTATTTGGATATTTGTATCCCACTTTTTTCATGCAAAGCATGTCTCAGATTGGCTTATAAAAAACAAACAACAATCTAAAGATCTCAATAGGCTACAACACAAGCAGCAACCAAGAGATCAGGTTGAGCAGCTGGAGAGACTCAGCCCCTAGTGGAAGAGTCTTCCCTGGAACACCCAGCTGCAGCACAGTCAGCCCCAGGAAGCAGCCCTGCTTCAGGCCTGAGCAGTCAAGGGGGTGGCATGGAGGCTGAAAAACTCAGCCCCTGGTGCAGGGGTAAGGAACAGTGGCTCTCCAGATGTTTTTTGCCTACAACTCCCATCAGTCCCAGCCAGCATGGCCAATGGCCTTCCAGCATTATAGAATCCTCGTCTAGCACCATCGATAGAGCGGTGCTGCTCTGACTCGGCTCCTTAGGCCTGGTTGGTTTCTTGGCTCCCGCCGGTCCCGGCTTGGGTGTCAAAGGGGGCCCACAGGGAGGCGGCTCTGGGCAGTTGGCTGCCAGGTGGTTCGGGTCTCCACACCGGTCGCACTGGCGGGTCGAGGGAGGGGGTTTTGCCGCTCCCCCTCCCCCCTGAGTCTTTTTTGCCTCTACCGCGCGCGGCTTAGGCTTCCGCCCGGTCTTGCCGCCTTGTTGCTGCTGGTGTTGAAGGGCTACCATCTTCATGTTGGTCTCGACCTCGCCCGCTAGTTGTATCCACCCGACTAACGTGGTGGGTCTCTCCTGCCCCAGGGCCCGATCTAGCAGGCTGGCATTCAGGCCCTGTTGGTACGCCATTATTTTCATCATCTCACTCCAGCCCCGGATCTTGGCGCAGTGGGTCCGGAACTCAGCAGTGTATTCCCGGTCATCGTCCTCTGCTGCAGGTTCTGGAGTGTGGCGATGGCCCTCGTCTCCTGCAGCGGGTCCTCATACTGGGATAGCAGTGCCTGGAGGAAGCCCCCCATGGTGTCTAGCTTGGGCCCCCTGGTTTCGTACAGGCTCACGTACCATCGCTGGACAGCCCCCTTCATCTTTGACCCCAGGTAGTCAACCCGACTGAATTCATCTGGGAAGGTGTCTCCCCAATAGTGCATATAGCTGTTTGCTTGAATTATGAAGTACTCCACTCCCTCGGGGTTCCTGTCGAACGTAGCTTCTAGTTCTCGGGATTTCGCTGGCCTCCCCGGCCCGGCCGGGGCCGCCGGTGCGCCTGGGATGGCTGGTGCCGCTGGGGCGGCCGGAGCTGCTGGAGCTGCTGGGGCTGCCGGTGCCGCTGGGGCGGCCGGAGGTGCTGTGGGCGGCAGCCGGGCTAGTCTTCCGACTCCCCCCGTCAGGGCTCGGTCGATTTGCTTCTGGACCTCTTGCAACATCAGTGCCATATTCTCCTTCATCTCGCGTCTTAGATCCCGGGCCAGGGCGGACACCTCTCCCCGTAGTGCCTCTACGGGTTCCGGACCCTTCGGGGAGGACCCGTCATCTTTTTCCTCCGACTCCGATTCCTGCGGCCGGTTGTCGGGGTTGGGGGACCGCTCCCCTTTGTACGTGCCTGGTGGCTAGTCGCCGCTGCCTCCTGGGTTTCCCTTCGGCCCAGGTCTGTTCAGGATGGCCTCGTGCTGGATCGCCGCCTCGTCCATTAGGGTGGTCGAGGTGCAGGGGTACCACGCTCTCGGTGTGATGAAAAGTTCTTGTATATGCGTCGTCCCCCCTAGCTTGGCCGGTCTCCTCTCGGTAACGTGCCGCACCAGAGACCCGGAGATGTCGATCGGTTCTGAAGGCTCTCGGTTGCCGGGTGCTTTTTCAGCCATCCGCTACAAAGTTACCCGCGCTGATAAACCTTCTTAGGGTTCAGTTTCAAAATGTCAGGCGGGGGTTCATTGAAGCTCGCAAGTAAGCAGACTTGGTATTTTGAAACAAAGTTGCATTTATTGGATACTTCAGAGTTACTCCAGTATGGAAGGCATTGGAACTGATGGAAATCAATTCGACTCTGGCATTTATCATTCTACTTCAAAGCAATTGCTTCAACCCCCAATTCCCAAAACAAAAGGTTACTTTGCATGTGAGAATTTTCTCAACGTTCCCCCCTTATCTTTTTCAGTTGGTGGTTACATTTTCCCAGAGGCAATGTCCTTGCAGCCTCTAGGGAGGAGGTGAGAATCTGGCACGTACTTTCTACTTCAAAGAGGTCTTGGCAACCTTTGATATTCTTGGGAAACTACTCTCTACTTTTCCCCCCTCCCTCTTAACCACTGCAGCCCCTGTGATAGTAAGCATCTATAGGCATTGATCAATATAGTTAGTAATCAGCATTTAGCAACAGTATTAATGAACAGAGCCTGACAATACTGAAATCTGGTGTCCGTCCCTCCCCTCCCATCTAACTTGCCATCCCCTCTCCATCTTGTAGAAAGCTGTTGCTGCCGGTGCTGTGGACAGACTGACAGACACCAGCAAGTACACGGGCTCACACAAGGAACGTTTTGATGAAAGTGGAAAAGGCAAAGGGATAGCCGGTCGTGCAGATGTGGCTGATAACAGCGGCTACGTTGGGAATTATAAGGGGTCTGGCACCTATGACAAGACTCACTAGGTGGGGAGGTGGAGTCTTTCTGTGCCTTCTTGGAAGACTGACTGGCATCTGCCCTGGGAAGGAGAGGCCAATAAACAGCTACTGCTCTGATACACTGCTGATATGTGTGTATGCATTTGGCACCAGGAAGGGTTGGCAGTATTTGAGAAATCTAAAACATGTTCGGCTCCTGAGCTTAAGAGCCCCACCCCATTTCTCCAGCACTTGAACTATGATGAAAGGAAAGCCAAGATCAATCAATACTGGCATCCAATTTATTTCTGCAAGCAAAGACATGAAAGGGTGTATTTAGGACAACATTCTTAGTTAGTCTTCTGGAAAAAGCAAAGGCCCAATCTGCTCACAAGACCTGTGAGAAGTTAAAAGACTATGAGTGCATGCTGTTTAGAACTAGCACATGCCTGTAGCCACCCTGACCATTTATCTTAGTTGGAAAGTGGCTTCACAAAATCTCCCAAGCCCTTTCCTCATGGTGAGGATCCTGTCCTAGCTGTAGTGAATGCAGAAGCTAACACTGGAAATTAAGTTTCCAGTTCTCTTTCCTCCATCACCTGCAATTTTCCTTACCTATAGCATTATAACGTTATAAAATTAGAGTTCTATAACACTCATTGATTTTTTTTTTTTTAAAAACCTCTTTAAAAACCCACCAAATCCTGCAGTGATATGGTGGGGAAGATGGTTGCCATGATGACTGATGGGAGGAAAACGATACTGCTGCGAGAGTGTCTTTGAAAGCTTGGACTGTGCTCTTCCTGAAAGTTCATTGCAAAGCAGGCTTGAGAACGATCATGTTGAGAATGGGGAAATGACAACTTGAGCACTATTCAGACATGTGTGGATGATGGATTTAAAAAAACGCCCTCCAGTTTGGCTGCCAAAGGAGTGATAAACTTCAGACCCAGGCAACTAGGCAGAGAAAGAAAGATGCTAACAGGCTGGAGTACAGGGTGTACCTTGCAGTTTCTTCTTCCCTCCCGACTCCCTGGGCCAGTTGTTAAATACAGAGACCTGATAGCATCTCCCCCTCCAGTGAGCCGTCTGTATGGACTGGAGCAAGTTCGTTTCCTGGTTTATCTGGAGTTCCCAGGGCTGTATGGTCTACTGGAGATGGGGGATGTCAAAAGATCCCCCTCAATTGCTGTTGTACACAATGGCACACCAAGTGCAAAGCAAGAATGATGGGTTGCAACTTTTTGTGTGAATTAAAAAACGTAGGGATGGGCTGCTGGAGCAGGCAGCAGATCTAGCTGGTCACTGGGTGCTGTTTGCACAGGCAGACACCTCTGGACCTTGTCCTTTATAAGCAAACAATGAGCTGAATAACACCTTAGCACATGTTGCAGGAGCTAAGTGTGCAAAAGGAGAGGAGTCCTGTTGAAAAGTAGAGCATTCCTTGCTTTTTCTTTAGAACTACTAGTTCCTTTTTTCATGATCCAAAGAGTGTTTTTAACCTGTTCTTTCAAAGCTAACAGAATATAACCAGTCATAAAGTGAAGTGCAGAACCACCAAGAAAATCCTTTTAGGTTGCACATTTCATTTGGAGCCCTCAAGAGTCGGACTAGACTGTGTGACTGAACAACAGACACTTGCTGTGCAGTTCCAGTAACAGTCAGCAGAGAGCAGCAGCATATTCCCAACCTCCAAGTGCTTTAGAAATTGCTTCAAAACACAGTTCTGGCTTCATATTTTCCATAATTGTGGGTGTGTCTGCAAACAGCTGTTTGACCCTTGGAATAGCCAATGCAGCCTGCACTTTATTTCTGTATTAAAGCTAGATCTTTCTCCCCTGTACAGCCAGCATGCTGTAGTGGTAAGAGGCTAAGAGCTGCTGGTCCCAGGATCAAATCCTCCCTCTGTTGTCAAAGCTCACTGAGTGACCTTGTGACAGTCTTTCTTTCTCTCTCTAACTTACATCATAAGGTTGTTGTGAGGAAAACCTGGAGGAGGGGCAAACAATGCTGCCAAGCACTTTGGGTCTTCGCTGAGAAAACCAAGAGTATAAATACAAGTCGCAGCAAGTGAAAATACTTGAACATGTTCGAATGCCCAAAAGCAAACTGCAAACTAACCACAGAAGCCATCAAGGGCCAGGGAATGGCTGAGTGCTAAACAAGGGACATTTTTCACTTGGGCTTGTATCTTTGCAACCCACGCCGGCACGCTTATTTAGAACATGCCACTGAGTTCCACATAGCTTACTCCTAAATCAGTTCACCTGGGGACTGTGGCTCATTTTTACTTTTAGTAAGGGAAGTTGTAATAGAAGGACACTATTCATTATGTTTTGAAACTGTTGCAGAAATATGGAAAGATAATAATTCACAGCCTTCTAAATGACAAAAGTTACATTTTTTCTTAGTAACTTCCAAGTTATCTTACACTTGCTTTAATCTTCATAAAGAATGTGTAGGCACAAGTGTCGGTAGTACAGAAATGCCATTAACTGGTTAAAAAGCAGATGGTTTGTCAATTAAAAAAATCTTTTAATTGGTTGACAGCTGCGATTTCTACATGACACCATTTCCCACATTTCATACACACATATGAATGTTTTTAATGGAAGACAGAACTGGAAAAGAAATGACTTTTTATTTTCCCTTTGCTGATCTAATACTTTACTGGCACTGAACACAGTGACAGTGGGGGGAAAATGTAATTTTTCTGCCACTTGAAAAGAGCAATTTTAAATCGCCAGGCCCTTATCCAGAACAGAGTTAAGCCTGCCTGGGGCCACTGATTTTAATGGTTTTAAGCATGCTTAACTCTCCTTGAAAGGGATTCAGACATATAGAGAAATTGATCTTAATATCACTCAGGGAAAAAAGCAGTCTGGCCTTTGATTCAGCTCTACTTGCATGTGCTTAACCCTGGGTTAAATCCAACCAGGTTTACTACTGGTGACAAACGATGGAGGGGTTCCTTTTGCCCCTCCACAAAGACTATGCTGGGGATAACGGGAGCTACATGGACAAAAGTCACATGAGCTATAGGCTGGGTGAGACTGACCAAAAAATTATGGCTGGATCCAGCACCTTGAATAGTTGTGGTACATTACAGCTGCAGATGCACATTTGGATTTGTTTGCTTCATTTGTATCCTACCTCCTCTTCTCCATTTTGTCTGCACAACAACCCTGTGACGTCTACAGCTGAGCGTGTGCGAATGAACAGCAAGCTTCCATGGCAGAGTGGGATTTCAAACCTGGGTCTCCCTGATCACCCTCTTAAACACTATACTATGCAAAAGCTAGAACATACATTCAGTTATATATCCAACAGAAAGCTAATGCCATATAGACAGAAGACAACTGCACTAGCAAGCACATTTTATGGTGCAACTGATTTATGTCTGTGGATGCCTCCTATGCATCTGCATTGCGTTATTTTCAACCAGGTGCACGTTTGGATTCAAGTCTGGTGCTGAAGCCGAGGTCCCTTAGCTAAATCTTGGGGAAACATTCCTCATAAGCTCCTCCTCCAATTCCTGCATCCTAATCCTGCTCCAGACCCACACAACACAACTTTCATTGCAAGAATGTGAAATGTACATTCAGTTTTAAGTAATGCAGTACTGCTAGAGCCCTGGGAGATGCACAACCTCAGGCAGGGCTTTTTTTTTGAGCAGGAATGCAATTCTGGCTGGTTTGGCATCAAGGGGTGTGGCCTAATATGGAAATAAGCTCCTGCTGGGTTTTTTCTACCAAAAAATCCCTGACCACAGGTTATCAAGTAGATGCACATAAGGGTGCCCAACCCATTATAGATTATCATCTCTCTGCCATGTTACTTTCATTTGAATATGTATTCAGACATGCCTTTACCTTTTGGGCAACTGATCACATGTAACTGCATGCATTCTATGAGATTCTGAGGATTGTTTCTCCATGGTTTAACTAAAAGGGGCAAGTACAGTCGTTTCTGACTCTGGGGTGACATTGCTCTCACAACATTTTCATGGCAGACTTTTTATGCGGTGGTTTGCCATTGCCTTCTCCAGTCATCTACACTTTACCCCCAGTAAGCTGGGCACTCATTTTACTGACCTCGGAAGGATGGAAGGCTGAGTCAACTATGAGCCAGCTACCTGAACCCAGCTTCCACCGGATTGAACTCAGGTCATAAGCAGAGCTTGAACTGCAGCTTACCACTCTGTGCCACGAGGCTCCTACCATGGTTTAACTAAGAAGCACCAAGTCCAACTGGTCCTCAAGATGGCTTTGGACCTAGAGGCTGTTGCCACTGTGTTCTGATTTCAGCTCTTCACATTGCTGCCTCTCAAAAGAAAAAAGGCTTCCCAGCTTTTTGCCATTGTGGAGACAAGACCCAAATTCCATTTAGAGTGAAAACATTGGATGCAGTCACATGGGCTCAGGCTGGGATGAGGGCCCAGGCCTTTGTGCAGACAGGTTGAAAACTTCTCCATTCCACAAAGCTGGATACGCCTTTTGTTCCCGAGATGAACAATGCGGGGCTTTGACCCTTCTTTTCAAAGGGGGAGGGGGGAAATTGGCAGCATTCAGCAGCCTTTGGGATTCAAAAGCTGCTTATTGGCACAGGATGGCAAAGGGAGAAAAAAAAAGATTTATACTTCTTGGCTCGTGGTAAAAGGTCAGCCCTGCTGGGAGGAAAGCTCGGATAGAAAACACATCTGCTGGGGGAATTCTGTGGAAGAGAGTTTCTAAAAAGCCTTACCATGGTTCAGGCACCTTCAGTTATTTCTTAATGTACTTTAGAGGCAATTCACAAAAAAGCAGGAGGTGACAGGAGTTCTGGATGACACCAAGTCCGTCAGAGGTGGGGAGGGGGCACGGATCTTATTTTGAAGCAGCCCCAAGAAATGAACGCACAAAAGGGAGTGTCTACCATTGCAATTCCATGCAGTTAGGCTGATGTCAATAGATTTAAGACTGGATGTGTTTTGGTGTAGTGGTTAAGTGCGCAGACTGTTATCTGGGAGAACTGGGATTGATTCCCCACTCCTCCACATACACTTGCTGATGTGATCTTGGGTCAGCCACAGGTTTTGTCAAGGCTGTTCTGCTCAAGAGCACTTCTGGGAGAGCTCTCCCAGCCCCATCTACCTCACAGGGTGTCTGTTGTGGGGACTGGGAGGTGAAGGGAAAGGAGATTGGTAAACCACTCTGAGACTCCTTTGGCTAGCAAAGTGTGGGTCATAAATCCAATCATCTCTTCTGCCGCCTTAGTTTGCAACATGGAGGAAGCTACTGCCTTGCCCAGCTGGACTGACACAGTTCAGCATTTCACCACCCTGCTTTTATGCCTCATTCTGCAAATCGTGCAAATCCAAAGTATGAGCCCAATCCAATTTGTTGGATCAAGGAGTGATAGCTTTCCTATTCTTTGAAGACAGGCTCGTTCACCAAGTGGAGGCTGTAATCTCTACTCCTGTTTGTGAGCATGGGAGGCAGCTGGATGTCTTGGATGGAATGGCTTTAGATAAACTAGTTCTGGATTAAAGGATGTGTATTCATCTCGGCTGCCTGAATGGAAGAGCGGTTAGTGTGACTGGGACCAGGAAGACCCAGGTTCAAAGGCTCAATCAGCCATAAAACCTGTCAGGGAAACCTCGGGTCTCTCAAGCCGACCTACCTCATATCGTTGTTGTCAGGATAAAGCAGAGAGAGAATTGTGTAAGCCACCTTGAGCTCCTTCAAGAAAGAGAGGGATGGGCGTGCTTCCTTGGGAACAACAGTAGGGGCTGGTGTAGAGAAGAAGAGATTGGATTTATAACCCCTCTTCACTCAAGAGTCTCAGAGTGGCTTACAGTCTCCTTCCCCTTCCCACAACAGACTGGGACTGAGAGAGCTCTTTTGAGAACGGATCTTATTTTGAAGCAGACACAAGAAATTAACATGCAAAAGGGAGGTGTCTTCCACTGCAATCCCATGCAGTTATGCTGATGTCAGTAGATTTAAGACTGGATGCATTTTGGTGTGGTTAAGTGCACGGATTGCTCTTTCAAGAACTGTGGCTGACTCAGATCACTCAGCAGGTGCATGGGGAGGAGTGGGGAATCAAACTCTGTTCTTCCAGATTAGAGTCCCTGCACTTAACCACTACACCAGACCGGCTCAGAAAGTGAGTCACATTTGGAAGACCTGCGTTCAACTCTTCTGTCAGTCACCAATTCACCACAAAATCTTCCATAATATAGGGATATAAAGTTGGGCACTCATTTTACCGACTTGAGTGAGGATTACTCAACTAATGTATGGAGAATATTCTACAGTGCTGTGTAAGTGTACCTTGCTTGTAAAAGCTGGCCAATGCAAGAAGATGGGCTCCTGAAGGTAACCACTGATTGACCCATTCTTAGAGTCACATCTTAAAACCACAGTCCTCAGTGAACATCTTCAATTGCACAGGAACCTGCATCTGATCTGGCGTCTGCTGAATGCACAGACTGCCACCCCCTCCACCATGAGAAAAGAAGCAAGAACTCATTCCTCTAGAGACTTTATTGTTAAGAGTCGGGATTCACCATTGACTGCTCTGGGGGAAAAAAAAAACAGAGCTCACACATTCTCAAATACAACAGGATCCCATTACATGCGGGAGCTAATAATTCCAGCTGGAACCCATTTCAAACAATGCCCCTTTACCATAGGTCGCTGAGCCACTAACCCCCAGCGCCTATTCAGGTTTAAGGAATAAGTAAGGTGATTTTCTAATTGGACCATTGTCTTCTGGGGTGGGAGTATTCCAGCTTTTGGGTTACACAGAACTCTTTGTCTCTGAAATTCGATGAAGCATTCTGTGTCTCTCAAAAGTTTGCATCCTAATTACTCTCACTACACCTGATCCAAATAATTTTTCTCTTTATTTTGAGAAAGAAATGTGGCAAAAAAAATTACTATTTATACATTTAAAGGTGTGCGTGTGATTTTTTTTCTTTTTCAAAATACACCCGATAACATCCAAGAACTGGTACAGTTGGAATCCCAGCTGACCCAATGTTTACCCTCCATTGCACCACAAGAGCCCTGCTCAAAGCTAGCAGCCAGAACGCACTACAATCAGCACTTGTAGACAAAAAAAAGAAAAGAAAAATCACCACAGATCACAGTTTCCTCCACCCATCTCCTTACACGAAGCCCAAACCACTGCGGCCTGTTGCCATCTGTACCTGGCACTGCCACAACAGCGTAGTCCGGCTCAAGCATCTCCCACCCTCATCGTTCCCCTGAAACAGCCTAAGAGGAACAACCCCACCCTCCCCCAGATAAATCTCCTCCCCATAGCTCAGCTTCGCTTAGCCACCCCAAAAGCCCCAAACTGCCAAAAATCACTCGCTGTCTCAGCGGAAACCATACATGCACACCACAAAGCCGCTACCATCCACAAAGGATTAGTTTTAATGGGGGGGGGGGGAAAGTGGGGACATGAAATAGAACAGGTAAGAAATGCAGCCTTTGTGGGGGGGGGAGGGAAGAGGGTTGGATTTGGGGGTATAAAACAAAAGCACGTTTGCATGTATGGGGTGGCAAGTGCTATAAAATAAATCCAAAGAGGGGGAGGATCATAGTCCTTCTGAAGTGAGAGAGGAGGGAATGAAATTACGCCTAAGCTGCATAAAGGAATTAGAACCATCCAGGCCAGACAGGGATAGAAGAGAGGAGTTCCTCCTATTTTGGGTGCTTTACGCTGGCCTGACAGCAGCCATACCAGTCTGTATCAGGGCTCAAATCTTTCTCTAGTGAAAGTCCTACTTGTGCCTCCGTACATTCTGGAGGGGAAAGAGGGAGAAAGTGCGCAACACAAACTGATTCCCATCCAGACGACTCCCAGAACGTTTATCGCTCAAAAATCAGGGGGGAGGGACAATGATTAGTTATGATTTAGACAGAACAACAACAAAAATCAAATAATCCAGACCTCCCTCATTAAGGGAACTAAGTGCATAAAGAGATGGAAAACAAAGGAGGAATCAGAATAAGTGCTGAGAGTTTAATTGTTTAGAAAGCTGATAGTATTCCATCTGTGTCTCCCTCAGTGTCGAGGGTCACTAAGGAAACTGGGGTGGGGGGCTGGAACTAGTTTTAGGTTATGGGAGAGAAGAGAGTGGAATTGGGGGGTAGGTAGGGCTGAAGAGAGAGAGGTGCGTATGTGTTGGTTGAGAAGAAAAGGAAAGGGGGAAGTTAAGGTTTGCTTTTTGTTTTTTTAAAAAAGAAAGTACATTGCATCCCATCTGGGCCTCCCTGGATGTTTAGTACCGTTAGGGGAGATCGTCACATGGCCCAGTGGCCGGAGTGCATTGTGGGATAGCAGAAGTCCTGTTCAGAGGTGGGAGGCGGTCTCGTCCCCTGGCCTGGCGCTCAGCAGGACACCTCCATGGTGGGGGCTGGAGGCTGAGGTGCCCCCGCCTCGCTGCTCTGGGACAAGGTGCGCGAGCGGGACCGGTTCCCGTCCCCCGAGGCGGCACTGGACAGAGAGGCGGTGCGTGAGCGGGACAGGCGCGTCATGCAGGACGAGGCCACTGTGGGGAGAAGGGAGAGAAAAAAAGAAAGGGGCAGAATCAGATGAAGATCTTACACAGGAGAGAGCCATGTTCTAACCCCAAGGCCTTAATATGAAATTACATGAACAAGTAATGACATTTCCTCAACCTCCACTGCTACGTGTAATACAAAGCAGACCATTTGGTGGCAGAGAGGGAAATGGAACTACAAGGGAGTCATTCAAGACTGTGGTTTCCAACTTTAGCTTTTTAGGAATCTGAGGGCCCTCACTCCCCCATCCCCATCCTTAACCACTGCTGGTTGCATACTGAAAATCTCAGAGCATATGTGAGGAACTGATATCTGCCAATGGGAAGGAGCAGCAGGAAGGTAGCAGAAGCCTTTAGAGACTCCCTGCATAGGCAGAGGCTATGTCACAGGTTTTTAGCCTGCGAGGTTTTAACCTTACAGCCTGCTTCTTGCATGGATACCTGTTTTTCCCTGGACATCACAACCCGAAATAGTAGATCCCACCCCACAGTCCTTCTTTCTTTTTACTCTCCCTCCAAAAGAACAGACATCAGTCACTATTGCCCCCTCCCCCCTCCTGAAAAGTCTTAAATACCAGATGCAGGATACAGGGTGCAAACTGATCAAGACTGGGTTTAACGAGAAGATTTGCAGAATGTGTTAATAATGTGAGCAATTTTATTTTGGAATGCAAACCAAAGGTTTCCATGGTGCAGAAGGGAGAACAGTTTGGCACAGACCGGGCCTGGCCCTGGGATGCTGTTATTCAAAAGCAAAAAGGCACATCACCAGCCTTCTTGACTCAGAGGCACAACAAAAAGCGAAATTAAGCTGTTTCTGCTTGCTCACCATCACTGCAAACCATTTGGTGTCTCCATGGGGGTTGTGTGTGCATGTTACTGGAGCATACAGGAGTGAGGGAGTCATGGAGAGGAGGTGATGTTGAGTAGACAGGTTGGGGATAGCGTGCCAGGGGATGGGGTGGGGGAAATGCCACAGAAGGTACCTGACCCCTGACTCAGTTTCTTGTCCAGTACATGAGGGACTGAGGAGAAACAGGGAAAAAAACACCTCAAGCTACGACAAAAAGATAACACTCTGAGGGGTGAAAATGGACCATTGGTCGTTTTTCAGAGATGGGACCAGAATGACTTTAGGGATCCCTCAGGCTTAACTGTTGTGTGAATGCAGCTGAAGCACAGACTCAGTGTACAAACTGAAAGAAGGACTCCGAGTGACCTGTCTTGTTCTTGCTCTGTTAATGTGGTATAGATGAAGCTGCCCTGGTACCAAGTCAGAACACTGGTCTGTCTGACTGACAGTGACTATCCATTGTCTCAGGAAGAGGTCCTCTGTATTGTTTACTGCAAGGTCCCTTTAAATGGGGATGATGAAAGACTTAACCTGGGGCCTTCTGCATGTAAACAGATGCTCTACCACGAAGTTCTAACAGTGATCACTGCCTCAGAATTGGCAGAACTCCACATCACAACATGAGCCAAGCACTGGTTCCATAAAACTCCTTGCCAATTTCGGCCCTAACAACCACCCAGTCTCACCAATGTGAGACTCACATCTGCTGAACCATGCACTTTCAGTCTACTTTCAATGCACTTCGGCAATTGTCTGCAAGTGGATTTTTCTATTCCACACAGTAAAGTTCAGTTGCATAGAACTTAGAAAGTGGACTGAAAGTGCATTACTGCATTAGTGTGTGAAAGTTATCACTGATAGGGTCCAACAGTCCCAGCAGCTATACATTTAAAATGCAAAGGGGCTGCTAATCCATGAACGTTTGTTGGAGATTATACGAAGTACAACACTCAGCGTTCATACAGTAATGCATACAGGAACACAGAGCCTAAGGATCCAATACTCACTGTATCCCATGCCTTGCACAAAGTACTTGAAGGCCTCTGTCAGTTTCCCAGGCTGAAGGATGAAAGAGATACAGAACAGAGCAAACATGAAAGCTAAGCACACACCACTCAAATGGCTCTACAACACTAGGCTGTTTGATTCCTTCCTTCCCGAGATAAAGTTCTCTTTGTTTTTGTCTTTTTAATGCTTGGGATATTTGGAGTAGAAACTCTAATTTATGAAAAGTTGTCTTGCAGATTCACCTATGCAATTCTGGTGAGAAAACAACAATTAAAGGCAACCATGTATTTAAAATATTTAGTTCCTATCTTTCAATGGTAGCTTTCAAAGCATCTACTACTAATTTATGTATTTTAGGTAAAGAAATTCTTCCAGTATTAGAAAAAATTAAAAATCTTAGTAGGGTGGGAAGTTTCAAGGGCTTGAATCAACAGGTGAGTTAAATAGTGGGAATTTTAATTAGCAATGGCTAATTAATACTTGTGTTAACAATATTGCTACCACACTTTTTCATGATCCAGGTGTTCCACAAAGATAACCTTGCAGAAATCCTTATTATTATGGTTTCTTATTAACTGTATATTTATGGATTTAAACCATTCCTGTACTTGTGTATTTTTTTTCCAAAATAAAAATGACACACAAACAAAATTATGGCATTACAAATGAAAAAAATACACATGGGACAGAGAAGGTTGAGAAACAAGTGCTTCTTTCCCTTTCTCACAATACAAGAACTCATGGACACACAAATTAATAAGCATTAGGTTTAGAACAGATAAAAGGAAGTTCTTCTTCACTCAAAGAGTAATTAACATGTGGAATTCACTGCCACAGGAAGTGGTGGCAGCTACAAGCACAGACAGCTTCAAGAGGGGAGAAGATAAACATATGGAGCAGACGTCCATCAATGGCTATTAGCAATAAGGTATAGATGGAACTCTATGTTTGGGGTAGTGATGCTCTGTATTCTTGGTGCTTAGGGGAGCACAGTGGGAGGGCTTCTGGAGTTCTGGCTCTGCTGGTGGGCCTTCTGATGGCACCTGGGTTTTGGCCACTGTTTGACACAGTGTTGGACTGGATGGGATGTCACAGAAGACCTAGTTCCTTTTGTGGAAATGTTCATCATGTAAGACAAACCAGCAAAATGTCTTAATCTGTTAACTAAACATCTAAGTATTTACAAAGAAATAGCTGTCCTTGTTACCAAGCAGTGATTCATCTTCTGCTTGGGATGTTTGCTCTATGAGGCCAAAAGTGAGTCCATTACAGAGATGTAGTCAGTGCTTATCTTCTCATCATTTTACAGATTAAATTGCATGCAATAAAACCACAGCAAATGGGCAACCATTTGCCGAGTGCAATGTACTGCGGGTGTGACTTTCCTCTCTGAAACACTATAAAGGATAAGCCGAGAAAATACTGGGGTTCATTTGCTTGGATACAACAGAATTGTCAGGAGTAGGGCTGCCAACTTCGGGTTGGGAAATTCCCAGAAATTTGAGGTAGAACCTGGAGAATACAGGGCATAATGCCACGGAGTCCATCCTCTAAAGTAGGGGAATGGATCTCTGTAAATTGGAAATCAGTTGTAATTCTAGGAGGCTGGCAGCCCTACTCAGAAGTCAGATTGGAGGTGGGTAGCTAATTTTGGTCGCGTTGGTTTTACACCCTTGTTGGGACAGGAAGATGGGTTGAAGTCTGCTTGATAAATTTTTAGGCTAGGGGGGAAAAAAGTTTCATGTGTTTTGTATCCACCAGCAGATTCAAAAATGTGGTGGTGGGGAGATCTCTTTGCAAGGGAAAACCAGCAGGTGTTGAAAGGGCTAAACAACCCCTTCCTTTGCTGCTTCTCAGTTCTAAATCGCCACCTCCCAAAATATCTTTAAACGCACACACATCACGCTACATCATATCTGATTAGACTCTGAGTGGAAGCTATCTTATACTTCCTTCTTCATTGTCTAAGGGGGGGAGGGGGCTACACTAAGCTTCTGAAACCTGCCGTAGGGAAGAATGGAAGGTTGGAGCCAACCAGCTTTCCCACTGAGGAAAAGGGGAGGAGAGATCCCCTTTCTCTACCAAAAAAAGCCAGTGGTTCAGACAAGAAGAGCCCCGCTGGATCACAGTAGTAGCCCATCTAATTCAACATCTTGTCCCACAGAGTGACCAATCAGATACTCTTGATGGCCAACAACAGGGCATAAAGGCCAAGGCCTTCTCCCATGTTGTCTCCTGGCACCAGGTTTCAGAAGTTTAGTGCTTATGAATGCAGCAGATAAAGGGACCTTCATGTACAAAAGGCAGGTGGGAGGGGGGCTGTCTTCTGGAGTGGACTTTGGTGACACCAGACAAAAAAGCTGAATCTACCCAAAGAAAGACACATTAAGAATGATATCCACGGGGTGGGGGTGGGGTTTTAAAAAAGCACACCAGTTGGCCTAATGCTGCCCACAACCTTCCTTCTGCACCCCAACTTATTTCTGTTCTTCTCACCTGGGTCAGCTGTGGTTGTCCCCCTGAATCTGCCATCTGAAAGACACAAAGAGAAACCCAAATGGGTAGAACCTGAACAAAGAAGGCAAGGGGAGAGGCCTGGCATTTCTAGATGGCTGCCTCAGGCATCACTATGTAGAGGGTGGCATTTGCCTTCAGAAACTCAAGGACAAAAGGGGAAAGATGGTGGTGCGCACTAAAAACCTAGAAGAAAATAGCTCCATCCCATTGCATACACATGCGCAAATTACTGAATCAACAAAACAGTGTTTTCTCTTCCAAGGAAAATCAATTCCACAAGACAACCCCCAAAGGTTTGAAGGGACATGAATTAGGAGATGACCTGGAGGTGCAGGGTTATGGTAGAAATTAAGGGGGCTCAGCCAAGCCTCAGGGAATACCCAAGAGAGATTATGACACTGAAGAAGTGCCTGCAGAGATGCAGGTGAAAAAAAACGAGGATGAGATGGTAGCTGCTTGGAGGGACATGGGTTTAGATTCAGCAATGCACAAATGGAAACCTAACTGGATTTAGAAGAAGATGATATTGGATTTATATCCTGCCCTATACTCTGAGTCTCAGAGTGGCTCACAATCTTCTTTACCTTCCTCCCCCACAACAGACACTCTGTGAAGCCGGTTGGGCTGAGAGAATTCTTGCAGCAGCTGCCCTTTCAAGGACAACTCCTTCAAGAGCTATGGCTGACCCAAGGCCATTCTAGCAGGTGCAAGTGGAGGAGTGGGGAATCAAACCCGGTTCTCCCAGATAAGAGTCCACACACTTAACCACTACACCAAACTGGCTTAAGTGCAGTTGTGCTTGCATAAGATCTTGTGCAACATCTAATGCTTTCCTCCCTAAATATCACATGGTGGTGGGAGACACCCACAAGTCACAGCCAACTTACAGTGACCCTGTAGGGTTTATAAAGCAAGAGACATTCAGAGATGGCTTGCCATTAACCTTCCTCTGCATTGTAATCCTGGAATTCCTTGGTGATCTCCTATCTAAATAGTAACAAGAGCTGACCCTGCAAATATCATAGAACTCAGCTATTAGATGCACAAAATACTGTGCAAGCAGAAATTCAAGTGGGGAATGGATACAATAAGTCTAATTTAGTGTAAGTGGCGACTGCAGTCTTTTTCTAGTGTTTCCGGTTCTGCAAGAGCTCTACCACAAGCAGAAATTCTGCACTGGATTTAACCCTGCAACTAGGACAGAGGACAAGTGCTGAAAGTCTGCTGGGTGAAGTTTGCCAGTCACTGCTTACCTTGAGGAAAGAGGTCTGGGTAGGATCCAGCTTGGAATTACACTCCACCTGGTAACGTATAGACAAAGAGTGTGAGGACAAAAGGCAGACCCAGATATGAGAGAGAATGTTTGCTTTTATTGTAAACTAGGAGTGAGGGGATCAGGAAACCCAGAAGCTGAATTTTCTCTCTCTTTCTGCTGTGGAGCTTTCAAAACAAAAACAAGAGATGGGTGCCATCACTCACCACAGCGTCTTCATGAGGGGCCTGGTCTCCCACCACCAGCATCACAGGACACCTGCCAACATCAGCAGAAAGGGGAAAGGAAAAAAATCAATAGAGGCGTTCTAAATTGCTTACCTGGAACTTGCTTCCACATAAACAGAAGAGGGGTATTAAAAGCTGACTACACATTATTCTCATTACTTGACAAGAGATGAAATCACACTAGGTTGGATCCTGCCAATGTGAGTCATCTTTGACCCCCCTCCTCCAAGGAAAAGAAAATGACAAAGCTAGCTGGGGACCATGGAGCCTACAAAAACCATGTGGGATGGAAGAGACTAATAATAGAGGGAAACAAAGATTTGAGCAAAAAAGCTAGCTGGACCCAATTCCCTGAGAAAGAGGAGCTGCTGGCTGCTTTTTGGCATCCCTGATTTAATCTCACTCTTCTATGTGGCTAATTTTTCCTACACCTCTCCCTCCTCACCACTTCCAAATTAGCTTCCAAAAAGGAAGAGATAAACAAGGAATGCTGAAATGGCAGCTCCTTCGCTACAGCATGCCTGGCTTCTGTCCCTGTTGGGTTCATGCCTGGCTTCAGTCCCAGTCCCTACTAGGGTTGCCAATGCCCAGGTGGGGGCAGGGGATTCCCCCAGTTTGGAGGCCCTCCCCCCGCTTCAGGGTCATCAGAAAGTGGGAAATGTCTGCTGGGCACTCCATTATTCCCTATGGAGACCGATTTCTATAGGGGATAATGGAGATTTGATCTGTGGGTATCTGGGGCTCTGGGGAGGCTGTTTTTTGAGGTAGAGGCACCAAATTCGCAGCATAGCATACAACACCTCTACTCAAAATACTCTCTAAGTTTCAAAGAGATTTGACTGTGGGATCCAATTCTATGATCCCCAAAAGAAGGTGCCCCTATCCTCCATTATTTCCAAAGGAGGGAAGGCATTTAAAAGGTGTGTGGTCCCTTTTAATGTGATGGCCAGAATCCCCAGTGATGGGGCTGTCTTTTCAAACCATCTTATGTGCTGGGGCTGTCTTTTCAAGCAATAATGTCTAGCCAGGCTCTCTGGCCATCATATTGGCTCCCGCCTCACAAATACCAAACTACTCAGGGTGACTTTTACATATTCACTGGATGGTTTAGAAAAGCTGGGCAGTTGGTTAGGGTTTAGAGTGAAAAGGACAAGGCCTAGTTGACTCTGGGGTGCTTGTCCTAAGATGGCAGCTCAGCTAGCCAGCCATCTTTTCTTGGTGACTGAAACAGTTTGGGCCCAGCTATTTCACTGAGGACAAGTACTTTCGAGGGTTGCTTAGGAACTGCAGCTTATTCCCAACATCTTAACCTTGCCAGTGAAAGCCCTACTTAATAGTCCAGGCAGTTACTTGGAACAGCAGAATCCAAGAGGCACAAACTTACTCTGAAAAGCCTGCAAGGGAAGAATACAGCAGAACTTCAAGAAAACAAGTAGGGTTGCCAAGTGGCCAAGGGGGAAAAAATGTCCTGTCCCTTGATGTGTGAAAATGGGCAATTGAAGCTTGTCATGGTATGGAGGTCAATAACATCATCTGGCAAACAACATCCTATTAAGCCTGAATGAAAGGAACAGAACATTCTTCTCCAGGCCTGTTGGCAACCCTAGCAACATGGTCTGGATCAGTCACTTCTTACCCACTAATTTCTTCTCATCAATGGAGCAGGGGTAAGAGACACTGGGGAAATCCTTGAAGAAAGGCCACAATCACCCCCCATCCCACAGACTACATGGGGGGGGACATTTTTTGGTTAGCACTGTCCCTGGCTCAACTTAAGTCGACAGAAGGACCTCTGTCCAAAAGCTACTGAGAGAAGCAGCACTCCCTCTGCCTATTTGCCTTCACACACCAGCAAAATCATCAGGAGCATATGCATAAAAGGAGGTGTAAAAATGCAGGGCTTAAAAAAAAAAAAACCCTGAAAATTATTGGACCAAAGTATAGCTCATGGTTCCCAGAAGAGAAAAGTATATATTGGACAGAAACTCATGAAGGGCAGCAAAGAGCAACCAATTATATAAACAGACCGGGCTGGCTGCAGGTTTTCAAGGACTCTGGGCAAGTCACCTCCCAGCGGGCTTTCCCTGGGCCAGCCCTAGACTGTCTGGCACCCTAGGCAAGGCTAAATTCTGCCCCCCCCCACACTGATAACATCACTGAGTCATATGGGTTGCACCCAATTTGGTGCCCCCAGAAGGCCAGCACCCTAGGCAATTGCCTAGTTTGCCTAGTGGTAGGGCAGGCCCTGGGCTTTCTTTCCCTCCCTGCACTACCCTCTACCCCCCTGCACAGGAGGTGGCAGTACCTCCTCCTCACCTTTGTATGGACGCTCGGAGGTGGAATTCTAGCAGGAGCTCCTTTGCATATTATGCCACACCCCCGATGTAGCTCTTTTTTGTAAGCTCTTGGAGGATTGGCTAGATCAGAGGGTGTGGCATAATATGCAAAGGAACTCCTGCTAGGATTCCACCCCTGTGGATGCTCATACTGAAAAGAAATCAGATATGTAGGCAGGGGCAGCGAAAGGCAGAGAAGAGGTGGAAGAATCAGGGCTTGGTAATGAACCTTTGTGTGGTGCTGGGGCCCAGGCAATTGTCTCAGGATGCCCAGCCCCATGCTGCTGGCATGGCACTGAGTAGCGACAAGTCAAAAAAGAAACAGCAATGGAAGACTGCTGAAACTCAGAGGTAATCTAAACTCTATATTTAGTCTCTTTCTGAGTTGGCAGAATGACATCTGACTACCTCTGGGGCTGTTCACAAGGTTGCACCTCTTATTTTGAATTAATCACAAAAAGAAGCCTTGGGATAAAATTTTTGAAAAATGGAGCAGCTTTGCAGCTAATTAATCTAGAATAGGATTAATTAGAATGAGGAGCTAAAAAAGCAGAAATGATGATGCATTTTTTTTAAAAAACCCTTCTTCCTGGTTCTTTCCTCTGATTTACTTATATAATTCTGTCAATGCAAATGCCAAACACTGACATATAAAAGTGCCAGCTTTCCAACTACTCAATACTCTTGTGTGTTTAACAGTGGTAATGCACAGGCATTGGCACCATTTGCTGATTTCTTTAAATCAAGGTGGCAAGAACTGTCAGAAAGTGAAAAATAACTATAACATCCTTTTCTTTCTTCCCCACCTAGTCACTGATGCCCATTCAACGCTTCATATGGATTAAATCATCTCCTTTTGGAAAGACATGATAAAAGCTCAGTTCTTTTCCTGCTCTTTCAGCATCTTATCTGGATGAAAGCAAGTGATGGGGTATAGCCTACAATGTCCCATTGAAAGGTCAAGCAGGACACAATGGGTCTGGCAGAGCTCCTGTGCCTGTAACAGATATCTACAAGGTGGCTCTCTCTGTCATGACAGACAGGGGCAGCACCGGCCGCCCCGGGGCCCCGAGTGAAGACACGCAAGCTCGACGTCACCCTCGATGGGAGCCCAAGCAAGGTGGAATATTTCATCATACAAGCTAACAGCTACATGCACTACTGGGAGAACTCCTTTCTCGACGAGCACAGCCGGGTGGCTTACCTGGGGTCGAAGATGATGGGGGAGGCTCAGGAGTAGTACGTGAGTCTGTACGAAACCCGAGGCCCCGAAGTCGCCACCGTAGCGGGGTTCCTGGAAGCCCTGCTGTCCCAGTTCGAGGACCCGCTACAAGAGACGCGAGCAGAGTCCGCCCTGCAAGATCTCTGGCAGGGGAGCAAGTCAATCCGGGAATACACGCTGGAATTCCGGACCCACTGCCGGAAGGTGCGAGGTTGAAGCGAGGCCATGAAAATCATGGCGTACCGAAGAGGCCTGAACGCCGGGCTGTTGGATCGGGCCTTGGGGCAAGCAAGACCTGAGACACTGGTTGGGTGGATCCAACTGGCGGGGGAAGTTGAGACCAACATGAAGGCAGTAGCACTTCAGCGCCAGCAGCACCAGGGGAAGACGGGCCACGAACCCCCAGGCCGCCCCGAAGACCGAGGGGAGAAAAGCCGTGGGGGGGGGGCCACGAAACCCTTTCCCCCTGCCGGTGCTACCAGTGCGGGGACCCGAATCACCTCGCCATGAACTGCCTGGAGAGAACCTGGGCCACCACCCCCATCCCGAAGAGGCCACCAGCAACAGCCAAGAAACCGGCCAAGCCGAAGGAGTCGGGCCGGAGCAGCACCGCCCTGTTGATGGTGCTTGACGAAGATTCTATAATGCTTGAAGAGTCGGGGGAAGACACGTGGGAACCCGAGCCGGCGGGAAACGAGACCGACCTGCACTAGAGGGTGCCCAGCAGCAGGTCGTGAAGAAGGAGAAGGCGGCACCACTACGAGTGAGGATATCGGGGGAATTGATGTTTGTTCCATTGACTTTGCTAAACGTGAGACTAAAGCGCTTCGTGCACGCCAGAGCCCTTATAGACTCGGGGTGCACGAGAGAGATAATAACCCCTAGACTAGTAGAGATGCTCGAACTCGCCAAAGAACTACTACCCAGGCCGCTAGAGTTCGAGCAGATGGACGGGACTCGGATGAAGGGGGAGCCATGTGTAGAGCAGACACAGGAGGTCCCCATGGGTGTAGAAGACCACTGGGACTTAGAAGTGTTTGTGGTCGTCCCGTCCTGCTCGTTCGACATCGTACTGGGGGTGAGATGGCTGGCCTGCCACTAACCGGACATACAATGGGGAGAGCACACCATTGACTTTCTCGATAGACGGTGCACCTCCCACCTTTGGCGAGAACTATGGGGGCCCCGGCCACCACCCCAAAATGAGAAATTGTGTGTGACTATAGAGGAGATTAAGACTATCCCCCGGGAGTACCGGGACCTGAAGGGAGCATTCAGTGAAACTGAGGCAGATGAGCTACTGCCTCATCGAAACACTGACTGCGCCATAGAACTCATCCCCGGCCAGTCACTGCCCAAGGCAAAACTCTACTCGATGGGGTGGGCAGAAAAGGCGGAACTGCGGAAGTTCCTAGACAAGAATTTATGCCGGGGCTTCATCTGCCCGGCCACGGCCCCACACGCCGCCCCGGTCCTCTTCCGAAAGAAGGAGGACGGGAGCCTGAGACTTTGTACTGATTTTCGCGGGATAAACGGGATTTCCATGTCGAATGCCTACCCCATCCCCCTAATCAAAGACTTATTAAGCGCCGTCTCGGAGGGGTCGATCTTCACCAAACTTGACCTGCGCGACGGTTACTTCCGGGTTAGAATAAAGGAGGGGGAGGAGTGGAAAATGGCGTTCAAAATGCCGATGGGACAGTTTGAATACCTAGTGATGCCTTTCGGCTTGCAAGGGGCCCCGAGAGTATTTATGAACTTCATCAATGATGTATTGAGAAAGTACCTGTACAGAGGGGTGGTGATGTACCTGGATGACATCATTATTTATTCAAAGGACCTCCCCTCGCATGTAAAACTCGTGGAGAGGTCCTGACAACCTTGTACGAGAATAAACTGTATGCCAAACTATCTAAATGCGAGTTCTACAAGGAAGAACTGGATTATCTGGGGTTCTGGGTGTCGGGCAAGGGACTGGCCATGGACCCCGCCAAAATCCAGGCAGTGCTAGACTGGGAACCCCCAAGGACACGTAGACAGCTACAATCTTTTCTCGGGTTCGCAAATTTCTATAGGTCGTTCATACAGGGGTTCGCCAAGGTGGCCCTCCCCGTGACAGACCTCCTTCAGACAAAAGCGAAGGGGCCAGACGCGAAAAAACCCGGGGCCAAACTAAATTGAACTAAGCCGTGTCAGGAGGCATTTGACACCCTAAAACGCCTATTCACAAGCGAACTGGTCCTAGTGCACCCCAACGAACTCAAACCCTTCGTGGTCCAGTGCGACGCCTCTGACACGGCTGTAGGGGCAATATTAATGCAGAAAGACAAAAAGGGGCAACTCAGACCTTGTGCCTACATTTCTCGAAAGTTTTCAAATGAGCAGAGGAACTGGTCGGTGTGGGACAAGGAAGCCTATGCAGTGACTTTCGCTTTAAAAACCTGGAGGTCATGGCTGGAGGGAACCCGGGTCCCGTTCGAAATTTGGACCGACCATAAAAATTTAGAGGCACTTACGGTGTGCCGCAAGCTAACCGGGAAACAAATCCGGTAGGCGGGATTCTTCGCCGAATTCGACTTCACCCTCCGCCACATCCCAGGCTCCAAAAACTTTTTAGCTGATGCACTCTCCAGACTACCGCAACACGAGAGTGAGCGGAAGGAGGTCATAGACTCCCGAATTCCCCCAGAAGCAGTGGCCGGGGCAGACTCCGTCAAAAACGGCCACCCAAAAAGACAGTCCCGGGGGGGGGGGGGGGAACAAGCTAATAACAGATGTGGAGGCGGAAGGAAACGAACGGCCCGAAGGAGTAAAAAAGGGAGAAGGGCGGTTCTGGTATCACGAAGGGAAACTGTACATCCCCAAATCCCTTAGGGTAGAGGTACTGCAACACTGCCACACCAACAAGCTGGCGGGGCACTTTGGGTACGTGAAAACCCTCCACCTGGTCCATCGACAATTCTGGTGGCCACAAATGAAAAAAGTCATTTCTGAGTACGTGCAGACGTGCCCTACTTGCATTATGGCCAAGCGGAGGAGGGGGAAGGTGCCAGGATTCTTACAACCCCTCCCCACCGCAGAGCGGCCCTGGTCGGTTGTCTCAATGGACTTTATAGTGGAGTTGCCGCCTTCCAGGGGGCGAACAGTCATACTGGTGGTAGTAGACACCTTTTCTAAACAAGCCCACTTCATCCCCTGCTGAAAACTCCCCACGGCAAAAGAACTAGCCTATTTGTTTTTCCTGCACGTGGTCCGGGTCCACTCATTCCCCGACAAGATAATTAGCGACCGCGGGCTGCAGTTCGTTGCCAACTTCTGGCGGGAGTTTTGTAAACTAACCGGGATGGAGCAGGGGTTGAGCTCCGCCTATCACCCGCAGACGGACGGTCAAAGCGAGCGGGTGAACAGACTGCTGGAACAATACCTACGATGCTACGTGAATTTCCAGCAGTCCAACTGGGTGAAGCTCCTCCCCTTTGCCGAGTACTGTTACAACAACAGTCTCCACTGCTCCACCAAAATGTCTCCCTTCCAGGCAGTACATGGCTACGAAGGGAAGCTGTTCCCATCCCTCCCCGGAGGGGGGAATGGCTCCCGCTCGACAGACTGCCAGCAATGGTGGGAGAAACTGGAAAAATCCTGGAAAGTTATCCAAGAAAACCTGGAGGAAGGATTACAAAGCCCAATTCGACAAAAAACATTGTGCTGAGTGGGAATTCAAAGAGGGGGAGACAGTATTCCTATCCACCAAAAATCTTCCCCTGCCCCAGACGTCACGAAAGCTAGCCTATCGATACCTGGGGCCATTCAAAATAAAAAGAGTAATCAACAAAGTGACTGTAGAACTGGAGCTGCCCAAACTGTTTAGTAAAATACACCCTGTTTTCCATTGCAGTCTTATCCGTCGCGATCCGGGTGGGTCGAAGTGGCATCCTCGGAGCCCCGAGCCGGAACCTATTCTGGTGAAGGGTCAGAAACACCACGAGGTAAAGGAGATCCTCAATCCTAAGCTGAAAAAGGGGACTCTATACTATCTAGTCCACTGGAGCTATTTTCCTCCCAGCTGTGATGAGTGGGTAAAATCCTCAGACCTAAAAGCACCACAACTTCTTAAGCAATTTTACCTACTGCACCCAGACAAACCCCGAGCAAGAGCTTAGGGGGGGCAGTACGTCAGCTTGTGATTCATTGAAGCAACTGTATTGTATGATTATGCTTACTAACCCCCATTACTGATTGAACCCCGCTTTACTAACCCCATGCATTGCAAGAAAGGAAGGAGGGGTGGGAACAGAGGTTGCCAGAACTCCAAAGGCCAGGGAAACCTTTGAAGTGCAGAGTGCCAAGCTAGCCTCTCTGGCGCCTCCTAAACGGAGCAAGGACATCACCAGGGGGGAGAGCGCAGCCATCTCCAGGAAGAGATAACGAGGCGTGTGAAAGTATCACTTGTAGAACTGACTGTGGTTTTATTATGAGAAATGGTTTAAAGATCCATCCTTTGATGTGTACCCATATATGCCAATGTTTCAAGCTATCCCTTATCACTTTCAATGCCTACCAGTAGAGAGAGTAACATTGTTGTAATCAATAAATGAAACTTAGTTTTTAACAAAGACAAGTCTGATCATTTTGGAACTTCAATGAACCCTTTGCTGACAACGAGAGTGGGAAAATATTGGACCAAATACTGTAAAACTGGCTTCTGAAAAATTATATCTATTAATTCTGCTGTTTTAATGATATTAATTCCTAAACATTATTATTGTTAACAATCCAATAAAATATTTCATATACAATCATTAGAGTTTAGAGTGTACAATGAAAAAATCTACAATTCTGTGCAATATTCAAATTTGTCTGCATTGTAACCATCAACAGTACCGTTCAACAACTTTAATTCTATAAAGAAGTACATAAACACTTGAAGTGTCTCAAAAACACTTTCACTTCAAGCACTTTGGAACAACAAGGAGGATTTGCCAATACTGTAGCGGTCAGAAGATATCATATCTCTATTGAAGATTGGATTGGCTCCTTCATTTTTATGAATGGTGTTGAAAGAACTTATGCAAGGTCCAAATGCTAATTATACATTTCAGGATAAGTCTTTTGATTAAGATGGACGTCTTCTGATGAAGAATTTTGCTGAACAGAATGACTATTGACCTAGAACTTGTCAAATTGTTTCCAATTATTAGAAGTTGTTTCAAAGTGCTTGAAGTGAAAGTGTTCAAGACACTTCCAGCGATTGAAATTGTTTCCAGTTGCCATAAGAAGTTGTTCCAAAGTGCTTGAAGTGAAAGTGTTTTTGAGACACTTGGAGTGTTTATGTACTTTTATACTGATTTAAAGTTGTTGAACAGTACTGTTGATAGTTACAATGCAGACAAATCTGAATATTGCAGAGGATTGTAGACTTTTCATTGATTGTGTGCTGCAAACTCTAATGATGGTATACAAAATATTTTATTGAATTGTTTTCAATAATATTTAGGAATTAATATTATTAGAACAGCAGGATTAATAAACATAATTTTTCAGCAGCCAATTTCACAGTGTTTGGTCTAATATTTTTTCTTGCTTGTACTGTGTTCCTAGTACAGTGAGAGAGGAGAAACAGTCCCTGTTGAGCCTCCACCTCACATAACTGTTAAAAGGTACTTGAACCTTGTCATACGAACATATGAAGCTGCCTTATACTGAATCAGACCCTCGGTCCATCAAAGTCAGTATTGTCTACTCAGACTGGCAGCGGCTCTCCAGGGTCTCAAGCTGAGGTTTTTCATGCCTACTTGCCTTGACCCTTTTTAGTTGGAGATGCCGGGGATTGAACCTGGGACCTTCTGCTTACCAAGCAGATGCTGTACCACTGAGCCACCGTCCCTCCCAAAAGTAAAAGGCCAAAAGCCTGCCTAAGAGTGGATGGATGAAGGAAGGGTGGTCAGGACAGCGACTCACTTGAAACTGATGTCTCCTCCACGCTCCAAGCTCAGATCTCTGCGGCTGTAAGGGGGGGGAGAGGGGAACAGTAAGCACTTTTCTTACCATCAACAATCCTTAAGTAATCCCCTTCCTATTTCCTTTCTTCTGCTCCTGCCTTCTCTTAGCCTCAAAGCTGGATCTTACTTCCCCCACTCTTTCTTACATGACCTCAAAAAGGATATTATAGCATTGGAGAAAGTCCAGAAAAGGGCAACTAGAATGATTAAAGGGCTGAAGCACTTTCCCTATGAAGAAAGGTTAAAACGCTTGGGACTCTTTAGCTTGGAGAAACGTCGACTGCGGGGTGACATGATAGAGGTTTGCAAGATAATGCATGGGATGGAGAAAGTAGAAAAAGAAGTACTTTTCTCCCTTTCTCACAATACAAGAACTCGTGGGCATTCGATGAAATTGCTGAGCAGACAGGTTAAAACGGATAAAAGGAAGTACTTCTTCACCCAAAGGGTGATTAACATGTGGAATTCACTGCCACAGGAGGTGGTGGCGGCCACAAGTATAGCCACCTTCAAGAGGGGTTTAGATAAAAATATGGAGCACAGGTCCATCAGTGGCTATTAGCCACAGTGTGTGTGTGTATATATAAAAAATTTTTTTGCCACTGTGTGACACAGAGTGTTGGACTGGATGGGCCGTTGGCCTGATCCAACATGGCTTCTCTTATGTTATGTTCTTATGACCCTAGTTCTCGAGTTGCCAACAATGAAGATTGAAAGGTATTATCTGCATCTTAAAAGAGGGTATGGCAGGGATAAGTTTGGTAGATCTGAATGGACCTGAATTCTCCTTCCCATTATTATTATAACAACACTCCATTTTTTCCCTCCCAAATAGGAATCCAAAGTGGTTTACAACAGTGTTCTCCTGCTTCATCCTCACAACAACAATCCCATAAAGTGGCTTAAGCTGAGAGGGACAAACTGGTCCCAGGCCATGCAGCAAACTTCACAGAGGGAGAAATTTGAGTCTGGGTCTTCCCTACAGAATGGGCACAAATATCCCATGGGAGCCACATATAAGAACATAAGAAGAGTCCTGCTGGATCAGACCAGTGGTCCATCTAGTCCAGCATCCTGCCTCACACAGTGGCCAACCAGTTCCTCTGGACAGCTAATAAAAGGGCTGAGGCCTTCCTCTGATGTTGCCTCCTGGCTCGGGGATTTAGAGGTTTAGTGCCTCTGCACATGGAGGTTCTCCTAAGTTACCATGGCTAGTAGCCACTGATACACAGACTCCATGAATCTATCTAATCCCCTTCTAAATCTGTTTATTCCTGTAGCCATCACTCCATCCTCTGGCAGTGAATTCCACATTTTAATCACTCTCTGTGTAAAGTAGTATTTACTTTTGTCTGTCCTGAATCTATTGCCCATCAGCTTCATTGGATGCCCTCAAGTTCTAGCATTCTGGGAGAGGGAGAAAAAGTTCTTTATCAACCCTCTCCACTCCATGCATAGTTTTATAAACTTCTATCATGTACTCCCCTTAGCCATCTCTTTTCTAAACTGAAAAGTCTCAGAGTCTTCTGCTTTTCTTCATAGGAGAGTTGCTCCAACCCCCTAATCATCTTTGTTGCCCTCCTCTGTACTTTTTGCAGCTCTTTCATGTCCTTTCTGAGATACGGTCACTAGAACTGTACACAGTACTCCAAATGAGGCAGCACCATATAAATGTCCCCAAAATGTGGCTCCCTGTGGCTGATTTAGATTGGGATGAAGGCTGAAAAGTCCTTGCGGAACACATTCTCTTTCTGCACGGGGCCTGTGACTGCTTGGGAATTAAGTTCTCAGGTAGGACTTGATCCAAAACCCCATGACTGCCATGTGGCTGTCACATGAACTTGATAATGTGTGAATCCAGCCTCAATAAAAACACAGGGGCTCTACTTGCAAGAGTGGATGATGAATTCGGCTCCCCTCACCCGAAACCCCAAAATGCCTCATTTAGCAGAAGCTTGGGCCGCAGTAAATTAAAAGAAAAGGACATCTTATTAACTGATATTTTCTCCCTTTTTATCCCTCCCACCACCGAACTCTAACCCTAGTTTGCCACTCTCCTGGGCCTTTCCTTGTTCCCACAACCCCTGACCCTGTACCTGTTGTAGCTGCTCCAGTAGAGCTGAATATTAGGCAGGTTGGTCGCATGGCTCAGGATTTCCCGCTGCTGTTGCACCATCTCAGTGTTCTTGGAAAGTTCCTCCTGGGGGAGGGGGAGCAAGGAGAGTGGGCATGACTTCCATATACTCAACACACCTATTTGCAGTCTTGCTTTCTATATTCACCAGCTTTTCAACCAGTCTCTATTTTTTTGCTTTTAACACCAACTTCATGAGCAACTTCGTACCCTGACCTGGATGACCCAGGCTAGTCCAATCTGGTCAGATTTTAAAAGCTAAGCAGGGTTGATACTGCTTAGTATTTAGATGGGAGACCACCAAAGAATACCAGGGTCACTACCAATGTTCCCTCTAAGCTGCAGAGTCTTGTGAGCAAGAATTCTACTTTGTGAGCTACTGGCATTAAAGTTGTGAGCTGCTGCATAAATTAGTGTGATCTGAGGTCATCCTTCCTGAGCTAAGACAAAAATTTGTGAGCTGGAGGCCAAAAATCTGTGAGCAAGCTCACACTATCTCAGCTTAGAGGGAACACTGGTCACTACTCAGAGGCTGGCAATGGCAAACCACCTCTGAATCACCTTGAAAATCATGCTGGATCATCATATAGCTACAACTTGACAGCAATTTTCACCACCACCCATGTGGTGCCAACACTTCTCTTCCGGCCATGCAAAATCTTGTCTGCTGATCTCTACCTTGCAGATTAAGCTGGTGGTTAAAAGATGTGGGTTCCCCCCCACCCCCCGCCCAAGTCATTTAACAATCCGATTGTAATCTAAATTTTGCAAAAACTCTGAACACACCAACCAACTCAAATGTGAAATCCAAATGGATGGGTTGTTTGGGGTTTTTTTTAGATGTGCCTCTGGACATCAAATCCAACTGTTTCTTGTTTAGAGAAAGTAATCTGCATTCATTTGTTTCGGCTTTGCAAAACAGGCAGTGCTCTGGCTGCACAGCCGAGCTGCTGATTAAAGTAATCTGCATTTGTTTGTTTCAGCTTTGCAAAATAGGCAGCACTCTGGTCCTGGAGCCGAGCTGCTGATTACTGAGATAAGCGAAGCTGACACTGTGATGGGTCTCCTTCCTCCACTCACCCAGCGTTCTCCAGTCATGACTCGAACATCCCTGCTTGCTCATACCGGCAGGGCTGAGAAATGTATGTGACTCACTTGCTAAACTTGGCAGTTGACTGGGCACTGCTGCAGCCACCCCCCCAAGTGCCTCATTTCTTCACTCAAGCAAAGGACTTCAAGGAATGCAAAAGAAGCCTTTTCTCACACACACCCCATTATCTTGTATATATTTTATTTCAATTTCCATTTACATTTGTACAATTGTTGAACATAAACTAGGATTGCCAGGTCCGACTCAAGAAATATCTGGGGACTTTGGGGATGAATCCAGGAGACTTTGGGGGTTAGGGTTAGGGAGTGACAAGCATGACTCCAAAGAGAGTTCTGCCCATCATATTTAAAGGGACCATGCACACCTTTTAAATACCTTCCTTCCATTTGGAATAATGAAGAATAGGAGCACCTTCTTTTGGGGCTATAAAATTGGATCCCCTGGTCCAATCTTTTTGAAACTTGGGGGCTGTATTGAGGAGAGGCACCTGATGCTATACTGAAAATGTGGTGCCTCTACCTCAAAAAACAGCCCTTCCAGAGCCCCAGATACCCACAAATCAATTCTCCGTTATACCCTAGGGGAATCGGTCTCCATAGGATATAATGGAGTGCCCAACAGACATTTCCCTCCCCCCTCCCTTTTCTGATTACCCTGAAACAGGGGAAGGGCCTCCAAACTGGGGGATCCCCTGCCCCCAACTGGGGATTGGCAACTCTAACATAAACCGATCAGCTGTATTCAAAATCATACATTTGTACAGAACTTACTTAAATTAACTTAAATAATTCACTTCTATTTAAATAACTTTATACTTTCTAAATCTTTCTATCTCCTTTATTTAATTTATTCTTGATTTTCAGCTATATAATTTAAAAAACTTCCAATTTTTCTTAAAATTCTGAAGTTGGTTTGTTATGCATGAAAAAATGTTAATTTTGCTATTGTTGTGTATTCATTTAGTTTATTCCTTTATTCCTTCAAGACACTTTGCTGACTTCCAATTTGCTGCAAATATTACTCCTGCCACTGTCGCTATGTACTTGAATAATTCACTGTATATTTTTGTAATATTGCTTGGTAAAATATTTAATAGCATATTTAATGGATCCCCTGCAAACTTGAATTTTAATATCTTTTGCACTTCTTCATGTATATCCAATATTGACTTGATTTCTTGCATGTTCATCACATATGATAAAATGTTGCATTTGTATTCTGACATTTCTAGCACTTCTTTTTATAATCTCTATTTACTTTTGTTATATTTTAGGGTGATATGCCATCTAAAGAACGTTTTATACCAGTTCTTCCTTTATACTTGACATTCGGTAACCTTTGATCCAGAGATTTTCTTATAGGCTCATATGTATATATGTATGCATCCGTTTTGTCATACAATTTTTTACTTAGTCCATTTCAGTGTCATGTTGCAATAACATTTTACATATTTATCCCAATAGGTGTTTTGAGTCTTCAGTGATTAACTGTGTAAAAACTGTTTTCTTAGTCAACCACCTTCTTTAGCTATTTGTTCTTTCAACTTTAATACTATCTGATGATATAATAATCTGTAGGTAATTATGTATTCCTTCTTTAATAATGATTATCTCCAGTTTAATATTCCATTGAGTTTATAATCCAGTTTGAGATCCAGACTAATGCAGCTGCTTGGCAATACAGTTTGATATTCGATACAGCTAAGTCTCCTCTCTCTCTCTTTCTTATTCTTGCCTTCTTTCTGTTCCATTTGAAATTCTCTGCCATTTAAAAACTATTTCCATATCTATATCTATATAGATATATATATTGGTAACATTTGAAACAAAGAAGTCAACTTTGGTAATATATTCATTTTGATTGCAGAAATTCTTCCCAACCATGATTTTTTTTAGCTTTCCCCATCTTTGTAAGTCTTTATTGATGTTTATCCAAACTTTTTGATAAGTTATCTCTGTAAAGATTATCATTTTGTCCTTTTACAAAGATTCCAAAATATTTTATTGGGTTTTTTTTTTTTAGTAACAACACATTCTCTTCTTCTTCTGCTTTAATTGCCATTAAAAACATTATCTTTGTTTTCTTTTTGTTCAAATTATATCCAGAATAAGTTCCAAAACTATTTATTTTCTTATACTATATATTTCAGGAAGATATTTGGTTTTATTGCTGATATAACGACATCATCGGAATAACTTTTCATTTTATATTCTTTGTATTTTTTTATTCCTGAAATCCTGATGTCTAATTTTTATAGCCAATATTTCCATTGCCCAAATAAATAATAATGGTGATACTGGACAGCCGTGTTGCATTCCTTTTGCTATTTCAATTTTTTCTGTTAAAGAGCCATTTATTAAAATTCTAGCTTGTTGATTTGTGTAAATACTTTGCATCCAGTGTAAAAAGTCTGTTCCACAGTTCTTATTTTGCAATAATTTCATTAAAAATAACCAAGATACATGATCAAAAGCTTTCTCTGCATCTAAGAACACAAATGATGGGTTTCCCCCCTCCTTTTCTCTTTGAACATTCAGTTGCATTCAGTTAATAAATGCCTAACATTAGACATAAGAAGCCTTTTTTTTGTCAGGTAGCCTTGTTATGAGGTAAGATGAGGTGGTCACTAGGCAGTGGATTTTGGACCTTATTCAGATGTGAGATAGAACCATCGTGGGCATAATGTGCTTGGAAATTCCATCTCCACTGAAATGAATAGTTCCACCACATTTCTGTGGAACACGCACAGAAGAATACAGTAAACTTCCAATCCCTTTTGTGAAGCGGAAACAGGCACATATGTGCAAATACAGGCTTATATTTTTATCCTGCTTTTCAGACCAAAAACCATCAGGCAACAGTGATAATTATAATTTGAACCTGTTCTTGTTTTAATCATCCCTTCAGAAATTAAGCCAAAGTACACATAATAGCATTGACTCAAATCCTTTCACAGTGCTCTCGCCTTCCCATCTACAGTTAAAGCTGCATCTCTGGAAACAGACTGTAAACTCCTCAGGGCAGAGGACTACTTCTAAACTTATAGTACTATCCAATTATTTTAGGTATAAAAGCACTTATTGTTTTCTCCCCCGTCTAGTAATTCAAACAAACATTGCCACCGACATTAGACTGAATTAAAGATGACAAAACTGCAAAGTGATAAAAATACATGTTAATCTATACATTGACTAAATGGGGTACAGGCTATTAGACAAAGTTGAACACAGCTCCTTTTTTGGTTATGTTACTTGTTACTCAGATGCATTTTATTAAAAAAAGGATTCATATAGTGCTTTAAAGACTAGCAACTTTTAAATCTCCATCATCTTGCATGGACTACAGCCCATCAAGGAGCTTCAGATCTTGAAAGTCCATGATACTTAAAAAGATTCTTATTCTTCAATAAATCACAAGACTCCAATTTAATTTTTGCTACAACTGGCTAGCATGGTTCCTCCTCTGCAAACATGTACATAAGGGACAGTGAGCTAGAACCAATCAGTTTCTCTGCTAGTTTGAAAGTGAGGAGGGAGCTGCCTATCACCATCAGAACAGCTTTGCAGGGAGATCATGGGACCTGTATAAACGAAAGACATGGTGGCTGTACTAAAGAAGGGACTGGACAAGATTTAGCAAAAGAGGCTGTCTGGATTTAACCCAGTTTATTATTACTAACACCGCCACCAAGTAAATATATGAATTTAAACAGGGCTTTTTTTGTAGCAGGAACTCCTTTGCATGTTAGGCCACACACCCCTGATGTAGCCAGTCTTCCTGGAGCTTACAGTAGGCCCCGTACTAAAAGCTCTGTAAGCTCTTGGAGGATTGGCTACATCAGGGGTGTATGGTCAAATATGCAGAGGAGTTCCTGCTACAAAAAAAAGTCCTGAATTTAAAGATGCATTTCAACTGTACTTTGAAGAAGAATGTGTTATTGGGTCACAAGCGACTTAAGGTGACCCCAATCACACGGTGTTCAAGGCAAGAGATAAGCAGAGGTGGTTTGTCATTGCCTTCCTCTGTTTAGCAACCCCAGTTTTCATCAGTGATCTTCCATTCAAGTACTGACCGTGGTCAGCCTTACTTAAATCCCAGGCCCTAATGAGCTTGGTTAGGGCAGTTCAGGCTTCTGTAACTCTACTTTACAAAAATTTTATTTAACACACATAGCGCAGCACCACCCTTTCCCTGTCTTCCCTCTCCACATTCAGACTGGTCACCCACTTCTACTTACAGTACTGAAGAGATGTCCCATAATCATCTCTGAGATGGAAGATGTGAGGCCAGTCAACTGTAAAGAGCAACCAAAATGAGATGGAAGATTAACACTGGTTCCAAGATGTTTATTACACAGATATTGCTGCTTTGCTTTTCTCCTCAAAGGAGCTTGCCACCTCATTCTCCCCTCCTCATAACAACAATATGAGGTACATTAGATTGATAGAAAGCAGGAATTGGCCCACGGTTGAGGTGGGGATTTGAACTTGAGTCTCCCAGATCCTAGCCCAACACTCTTAGTTACTACACAAAGCTGGCTCACAGAGACTTGTGGTCACAGGGAAAAGACTAGGAATCCCCTCAGTCTCCCAACAGATAGGTAAGGATCCCTGATATTCTGGTCTTTATTTCCTTATCCAGAACCTAATAGATAGGCTCACCATGATTCCTCCCACAATGTTCTTTTAAGTAGCCTGACCCCAGAACAGTGAAGTAATCACAAAGAGCGTGCTGATGAGCAGAAATAGAGTGTCTTTTCTTGTACCCTTGAATTAATATAGCCCTTCCCAGACTTTACTAAGATGGAAGGGGTAAACAGTCTTCTATATATCAGGTACTGCTTTTAGACAAGCTTTGGGCTTGGAATTGCTTTCAAGAAAGTCACTTTTCCCTTCCTGGGAAACAGGAGGGGGAGCAATTTTCAGTAACTAACCCTATCAGATGTTGCCACCTGCCCTGATTCTAACCAACCAGACTTTTGGATGAGGTGAAGGGAATGAAGTGTGCCTCCTGGTGTTTTTAAAGCTGAGGCCATTTATACATTTTTAAATTACAAACAATGTGTCAGTTTATGCTGGCAAATATTGGCATGAATTAGCATGGAACAGCTGGGTTGATTTGGAACTGTTCAATGACCCCCTCCAAGCACAGACTGAACTAGATAGACTTTTTTTCTCCCACCCCCAGAGGGGAAACACATCAATAGTTCCCCTCCTCCTTTCAACATTGCTTTGCACTGTATCTTACAGTGGCATATGTCTGTATATATATTTATGGGAGCCACAGCCAATGTCACAATTTCAGGAAAAGCGTAACAGACAGATCCCCCCCACCTCCCCCCCCCACTGCTCCTCCTCACCTTGTGAGCTGCCCAGTCCATCCAGCCCTTGGCATTTGGGTCAATGTTGATGAGAACCAAACCCTCCACGGTGTTAGGATGAGCGAGCTGTGGAGAATCATAACCTTTAGCACAGAAATAGCTCTTCTGCCTGTTCAAAGCACTTCATGGACAGCATTTCAAGACAAATCTATACACATAGCAGAATGAGGTGGCAAAGTATCGCATCACACTTTTGAATGTTTTTAAAAAATCTAGAAAAGAGAATACCAGCACATCAAGGAGAGAAAAAATGATTATCCCAGCCCCTTTTCTGTTCTGCTGGTTTTCTATTTCTAGGGAGTTTTGTTATGTTTTTAATGGAGGAAAACATTCAAAAGCATCGTCTCCCACATGTGTTGTGGTGTAGTTCATTTCAGTGCACGTGTAGGACTAGATCTCAGTAATCCTGAGAACTCCCCACTAAGGCAGACTAATATTATTTTCACACATTGGAGGCAGGAGGGTTGATGCAGAATACATTTTCTATTTGCAGAACAGAACTTTCTTGCCTCCCCTCTTCCACTGTGGCTCATTGATCTCCACAAAATGCTGCTCTCTGGGTAAAGGGGACCCTGAGGAATGCTTTGAAGGGTAGCGGGATTTGGCAGAAATTGCCAATTTAGTCTGGAGTCAAGCTGAGAAAGCATGGCTTTAAAAGGCCACCTAATGAAAACCAATGCAAAGTGATGCTCACTAGGACAAACAAAATAAAATGAAATCCCCAACCCTGTCCATTTTATATAACAGAGATAGGGGGAAGGAGGGAGGGATGGAGGGCTGAACAGGGAATGACTTGCCAGAGGTTAGGGCCATAACAGATGGCCTTTGTGTAACAGCTCTGAGACAGTAAACTCGGCATTGGCGAATATTAATAAAAGGACTGAAAATAAAACTGTCAGCATCATAATGTCTTCATGTAACTCTATAATGACTGCATTTGGAATATTATGTAGAGTTCTGATAATCCTGTCTCAAAAAAAAGGGGGGGGGGATACTACATAATGTTCAGGAAGGGCATAAATAGAATGATGCCAAAGTATCTTTCCTGCAAAGAACTACAGGTTTGGAAATTCCAAGTTTTTAAAGAAATAATTTCTATAGGAGGGTTTATGAAATCAGAAATGATATGCAGACTCTGCCCACACTCAAACTATTAGTACGTGGAGCTGCTCAGAAACATTAATAGGCAACAGGTTCAAAAGGGACATAATAAAGTATTCCTTCACACATCACAGTTAACTTTCTTGAAAAATTTACCGGTTTGGTGTAGTGGTTAAGTGTGCGGACTCTTATCTGGGAGAACCGGGTTTGATTCCCCACTCCTCCACTTGCACCTGCTAGCATGGCCTTGGGTCAGCCATAGCTCTGGCAGAGGTTGTCCTTGAAAGGGCAGCTGCTGTGAGAGCCCTCTCCAGCCCCACCCACCTCACAGGGTGACTGTTGTGGGGGAGGAAGGTAAAGGAGATTGTGAGCCGCTCTGAGACTCTTCGGAGTGGAGGGCGGGATATAAATCCAATATCTTCTTCTTCTTCTTCTTACTGCTAAAGGAGGTTGGGGTGGCCCTCCCCACACCCCTTAGGCCACTTTAAAAAGGCCAACTTGTGGACAACAGCGCTATTAGAAGGAGAAAGCAGTACACCTCTGAATACCAGCTACTGTGTGTATATTGGTGGTGGTGGGGGAGACAGCTGCTGCCTTTAGGTCCTGCTTGCTTCCAGAGGCATTGGCTGACACAGGATGCTGGACCAGATGGATCTTTGGTCTGATCCATTTTTTTTAACTATTAATTTTAATAATTTTGGGGAGCAGAGGAGAGAGGTGAACTGGGGGGGCTTTCTAACTCACAGCTCTGTCTCTCAGCCGCTATGCTATACTAGCTCTTGCATATTGTCTTCCCTAAATGCCTACAACCTTCATATATGCTATTGCAGTTCTCCTTACAAAATAGCTCAAGATGATCATTCTTATGCATCTGAGGGGGAAAGACAGGGGCTTGCCTGCCTGGTGAGTTCACGGCTCATCTGAGATTTGAACCCAGCCCTGCATCCAGCCTGACACTAACTCTCTGGTGCCAGTCCCAGCTTCCAGCCACATCTCAGTTCAACAGATACTCTAGTTTCCACTTTGGCAGGGTTTTGCATTCCTGTGGCCTGGTAGGAACCCAAAGGCTGGCCATTCTTACAAGCCAAGGCCTTATTCCCATGAGGTGATCTTACTACATCCATTTGGCATGGCAAAGTTTTTTTTTAATATGCCCCTTCTCTCACAGTCAGAGCTAAGTGGGTCCCCTCCTCTGTCTAGAGTGACTCACGCTGTAACGTGCCAGAACATACGCGCCGGCCCCCACTCCAATTCCGATGATGCTGGTGAAGCTACAGGAGGGAAAGAGGGAAGGTCAAGTTACAAAATATACAGAAAAAGCAGGAGCTCCCAGACCATAAGCTCCCTAAGCTGTGGATTCCTGTGAGCAAAAATTCTACTTTGTGAGCAACTGGCATTAAAGTTGTGTGCTACTGCATAAATTAAGTTGCTCTAGGGCCATTTTTTCTGAGCTAAGACAAAAATGTGTGAGCTGGACTCTAAAAAACTGTGGGCTAACCTAGCACACACTTACTCAGTTTAGAGGGAACACTACTCCCGAACCCTTTGAGATTTTCAAATGGTTCTTTTATATATTTGCCCCGTGGCGCAGAATGGTAAAGCTGCAGTACTGCAGTTGGAGCCCTCTGCTCACGACCTGAGTTCGATTCCAGCGGAAGCTGGTTTAGGTAGCCGGCTTGAGGTTGACTCAGCCTTCCATCCTTCCGAGGTCGGTAAAATGAGTACCCAGCTTGCTGGGCGGAAAGTGTAATGACCGGGGAAGGCAATGGCAAACCACCCCGTAAAAAGGTCTGCTGTGAAAACGTTGCGAAAGCAGCGTCACCCCAGAGTCGGAAACGACTGGTGCTTGCACAGGGGACCTTTCCTTTTTCCTTGTGCCTCCATAACCCTCTTTCTCAAAATACACATTTTAAAAAAACAAGATGATTCAGCAGGAGCTTATACAGCAATGACAACAATGGCAAGGACAAGAAGGAGAGGCAGGCTAGATGAGGAGCTGTTATTTCTGAGGACTGCAACAAGTTGCACCTTGTAGGCCGAATCCACAGCTCTAGTAGCTCAGAAGGAACAAGACAGAAGGCAACTGAGCACCAGGAAGGGAGTTCTTCTCTGAGCTTCAAAAGGGGAAAGAAATGAAAATACATCCAAGGACCTTAAAAAAGAGCTGGGGATGAGCAAAATCTGCCAGGAATGGCAAGAGTCTTCTTGACTGGAACAACACTCTGGGAATAATACAAAGTGTACATTTGCACTACACTAAATAATGCATTTTGCATCTGTAGTATTACTGTGTAAGAATAGCATACATCCAGTTGTAAAACAGATTATTTAGTGTAGTGTGAATGCACTCATTTAGAGTTCAGTGGCTCCTTAAGACCAACAAAGTTTTATTCAAGGTATGAGCTTTTCATATGCATGCACATTTCCTTAGATACATAGAAATGGAAGATAACCATTCAAACATATAGACAGAGGATGAACAGCAAAATAGCATGCAACATGATGAAGATAGGTTAAGATACGCAGAGAAAAAACAGGAATATGAGTTAAGTTTATAGGGTCAACAGTTGTTTGGATTTAATTAAGGAGGAACAACAGTGAGGTAATAAATATGGCAAAATAGGAGATAAATGTGTAAATGAATCGTTTCTAACAGTGGGAAGTTAGCTGAGACTATGTTGCGACGCTCCATTCATCTCCTCTTAAGAATGAAGGTAACAAACAGCATTTTTTTTCTTTTGTTGGGGTGGGATGCAGTGTTAGAAAGGGGTGCAGTGTTGGTCTTAAAGGTGCCACTGGACTCTAACTTTGTTCTATTGTTTCAAACCAACATGGCTGCCCACCTGGATTGCTCTGAGAGTAGGGTTCCCAGGTGCCTAAGTGGGGAGGGGGACCCCCTAGCAGGCACTTCCTGTTGCCTTTCAGCTGGCCATGGGTGGAGAAATGTCACCAAAATGGGGGGGGGGGGAATGTCAGCAGCAGCCCAGTGTCAACATGTTGCTGGGGGACACTAGGGATGCTCTAGCATTTGGCCAAAACTCTGTTCTTAAATGCCCTAATGCCAGAGCATCACCAGCTTCACGCTGACATGACCTGCAACGCATGCAGGAAGCAATGCCAGCATACTGCTAGGGGGGTCCCAACCACCCAGAAAGCTTCCCCACACACAGGTTGCTGGGGGGAACTTGGCAACCCTATCTGAGAGCACAGTTAGCCCTGTCCCTAAATTACTTTATGGGAAGTGCTTATTCTGATTTTACCTTCCAGAGTGAGCCACTCCCTTTTGAGATGCTGATGGAAGACCCAAAGTGCCCCTTGCTAGACGATGTCCTCCCGTCAAGCCCCAACACCATTCCCCCTGCCATGTCATCCCACCCAGACTCACTTGACATATTGCAAGATGCAGGGGATCATGTCAGCAAGCTGGTCCAGTGAAGGATACTGATACCTAAGCAAAGAAAGAGGGGCTGCGTTAGATGGCTGGACAGCGTCCCCATCACACCCAACCATGAGGGTGGGACGGGAGTGGGGGCTGGAAGGCTCACCCCAGAGGAAAGGCCGGGGCGCCTTCCTCCATGCCAGGAGCGTCCACATGGATCACCACGAAGTTCTTTATGATCTCTTGCATGTCCTCAAAGTGGAAGAGGGTGTCGAAGCACGAATGATCTGGGTGGGGACGGGGTTGGGGAGACAGAAGAAGGGGGTGTCAGGCTAATAAAGGGCAAGAGGCAGTGTGGTCAGACTGGCAAGGCCCAATATATTTATTTTTTTCAAGGGACAGCCTTGTTTGTCAGGAGCTACAGTGATGCAGGTGTCAGATTTAAGATGCCACTGGAGAGTGGCAAACTGTTAAGTTCTGTTTAATTTTCAAGAGGCATCTTTTGGTTTTTCTTCCTCAGGTGTCAAAATATTTTGGGGGGTGTTCAGAATGGCAGGACTTGTAAGGAATGCCAGTGTTAATAAGGACAGTGCTTTTTTGTAGAAAAAGCCCAGCAGGAGCTCCCGCCTGGCCTGGGAGCATGTGGCTGTCACATGGCGGGTCGGACCAGCCGGAACCCTGGCCATCCCAGGTGGAGCAAAGCTCCTGTTGGCTCTGGCAAAAAAAAAAAAAAAGCCCTGGTTAGGGAGAAGGAGATCTTCATCTTTTTAAAATAAGGGGACAGTTGGCCCTGACGAAGGGGCAGGCAAATTCCACAGTGGAGTACTATTCACATCAGAAGCACAAAAACAAATATAATACCCATTTAAAATTTGACACTGGAACCTGTGAGGCTGAAAATGTCAAGATCTGAATCCATGTTTTTTGACTTAGGAGCAAGAAATAAATCTTTCGGGGTGTGGTGGCCTTTTGAGCAGAGGAACCTACAGTCAAAAGGTAGGTCAGAGCGTAAAAACTGCATGCCTGCAAAATTTGAGAGCTGTAAAGAGAGTCTATGGCACTTGACAGATTTTTTTTTTTTACTCTGGCCTCAATCTGAGCATCACACAAAATAATGCAGTTCTCAAAAAAATGCACAATTTGTGATTACTTATATGAGAGCAAGGGCAGGAAGCAGCCAGACATGCCTCTAAAGTGAACCCAGAACCTAATTCCAGCCTTGAGCCCCAGCTACTTTTGCAGGGGCCATCAAAGGAAGAGGTGGAAGCAGCCAGGTGCCTCCCAACCCTCCACCATGCTGACCTGAGAATTTGCACTCAAGGAAATTTTAATTGACATTTATATTAAATCTGCCTTCCAGCAAGTCAATCCATTGGTCCTTCAGGGTCAGTATGGTCTACTCAGACTGACAGTAGCTCTGCAGGGTCTCATGCTGAAATTTTTCACATCACCTACTACCTGCTTGTTTTATTTGCAAAGTGCAGGAAGTAAACCTGGACCATCTGCACAATAAACAGATGTTCTACCACTGAGCCATGGCCCTTCTCCACAATTCTGACCCCTGTGGGAGCCAAATTTTTCGTTAAAAAATGAGTTGACTATCTCACAGCATAAAACACCCCAGGTTAACTCATAGACAGAAATCACACATACGGTGAACAAGCTGCTGGCTGCCTTTCTCCCCTCTACAGCTTCTCTTTCAATATCTCTCTTCTCCAGAAGATTCCCTGCACCTTCCAAGTCCCAGAAAAAAAAGCCAGATGAAATAAAGAGCATCACAGCTACAAAGTGTGGTTCAAGAGTGGGCAAACCAATCCTACCTCCCATCCCGCATTCTTAGATTTTACCAGCATTTTACAGTTCTGTGACCTCTACTATAACTTTAAGGAGTTTTTTCAAATAAAAACTGTGGTTCTTAAGAGTGCAAAATGAAACAGAAAAAGACAGTCAAAAGGACCTCATTCTTTTTAAAAATCTGCTTTAGACTTTTACTGTTTATAGGTCAGGGGATGCACCAGAAATCTTAGCAGACTTAGGGCCAAATGCTGCCCGGAGCCTGCTTTGGCAGGGAGGGCAGGATAGAAATGGAATTAAATAAATAGTTGTGATGATGATGAGAGAGCCAGTTTGGTGTAGTGGTTAAGTGTGCGGACTCTTATCTGGGAGAACCGGGTATGATTCCCCACACCACCGCTTGCAGCTGCTGGAATGGCCTTGGGTCAGCCATAGCTCTCACAGAGCTTGTTCTTGAAAGGACAGCTTCCGGGAGAGCCGTCTCAGCCCTACCCACCTCACAGGGTGTCTGTTGTGGGGGGAGAAGACATAGGAGATTGTAAGCCACTCTGAGTCTCTGATTCAGGGAGAAGGGCGGAGTATAAATCTGCAATTCTTCTTCTTCTTCTTCCAATTTTTTTTAATGAGTTGGCTTTTAGTCAGACAGCAGGTGCTGGAAACTAAATCTCTCAAGCACTGCAGGGGTGCATGGTGTGGAGGGAGATGGGGCTTGCTCCATGCAGATTTCCTGACAACCCCCCCCCCAACCCTGAGGTGATAATCTGCTCCACTGGGGGCAGCATCTCCCTTGAGGCCATTTCAAATAAGGAAAACAGCATAGTGGGCGGCAGGGTTGAGGTGCCAATCCCAATTTAGTTCTCAGCAAGTTGGGGGAATCCCAGTCCAGTTCATTGAAAAATGTGAAGTTTAGGTTGGCCCAGAACTGCCAACGCATGAAGTGCAGTCAAGCTCTGATTGGGCAGACTGTGATTTGCTCACAGCTACCTAGTGAGGAACATGCAATCTAAGTTTCAGTAATTTGGCTTGTCTAATTTTGGTTCTTATTTCTCATGAGAAGAGGGTGGGTGGTTTGTTAGCGATGTGCAGGGTAGAGTGCAGGAGAACTTGCACACACATCTAGTAGTAGACAACAAGAAATTCAGGTGTGCATTCCAAACCCTTGGCAGCTCTGAACAAAATGTTCTTGGGGTTCTTTTGGAAAGACAAGTTCCCTCAAGGGTTCGGTGGCCTGCCCTGGCAAGTTAAGTTTCAAGTTCTCTCTTGGAGCTGCAGTGGTGGGGAAAAAATTCCAATGCCCCCCCCTCCCCACCAAATAAGATGGTGTTCCAGTCTTACGATTTTGTCCGACATCATGGTAGGTGAGGATGGCTGGGCGTTTGGGCTTGGGTGTCCCGTGGATGGTGATTGTGACAATCCCATAAGGGGTTTCCACTTGGTGTTTCTGGGAAAGAAAAAGAGAGGAAAACACACACGGGTGAAAAAAGCAGTGCTGAGATTCCGAGTTCCCGCAGGGGGAATTTGCAAAACAGACCTTTCTAAAGAATGTTAACGGAGCCATACTTCAGTGACATATTTTGCATGAATAAAGGCCCAGGTCCAATCCTTGGCTTTTCCATTTAAGGGACCTTAGAGAACAGGGCTGAGGAAGAAGATCTCTTGTCAGAGAAACAACAGAGAAACTGGGCATGTCAAAACTTGGGGCTAAGCCATATGCTGTTTTGCTCTTAAGCATGAGGCTGTATCTATCAGGTGCTTAAAAGTAAAATCAAAACCCTAAAAGGCCAGCATCGGTCAAATGAAGCAGTGGCCACTATGTTACAGAAGAAGTCCTGCTGAATTCAACACAAAGGAAAGAGCGTCTCCGTCTTACCACTCCCATGGTACGTGGTGGGGGCGGGGGGAGAAACTTGGGTCAATATTCAAAACAATCAGATTCTGTTTGGACTGGACTGGAAAAAAATAGAACTTCATTGTTTATTCTCCCAACCCTTCCTGCTAAGGCCTTCTTGTATGGCACACAAGGGATTTCAATGTGTTCAAAAGCAAGCAGAGAGACACGGAAGGGCTGAGCAATTTGGCACCTGCTAATATTCCATTCCACAGCTTCAATGACACAGGTATAAAAAGGGAGAAGGGGGGGAGGTCAAAGAGACAGCACAGAAAACAGGCAGTAATGCTAAGAGGCAGAGAACCTGGACTTGTGACTCACGATCAAGGTTGTCATTGCCCAGCAGAGGGAACAGGGAATAGCAGAAGCTTACACCACTTGCAACCCATCAAGCTGAATTAACAGATGGTAAGTCTGGGAAGTCCAAGCTTCCTGGATATTCTCTCTCTCACTCCGCGGTGGAATCTGAATCTAGCTAGCCGAATGCTGGACCTATTGGTAGAGATTTCCATCCTGCTGATGGCCTCTGGCAAGACTGGTTTCTTGTGGCCTCAGTTCCTTATCCATAAAATGGGCAAAGGAGCAACATGCCCAGGCCATTGCGCACTGCTGCTGCATTATCTAACTTCATAAATACCCTACAATTAAAATGTTCCTGTTTTACAGATTGGGAAAGGGAAACTGAGAGACGTGCCCTGCCTAGGAGTAGTCAACGAGGTCATACTTAAGCAGCGATGGGACTGACCTCATTAGCTGGGGGTTGAGCCGAAATCCAAAAGGTTCCTCCAGCTCGAAGTTGCGACGGGGTTGCCACTGGGCCAAGGAAAAAAGCAGTCCCTCCTGCTCATATATGCCTTTGAGTGCAGCTGCAGAGGCTGACTGCTGAACCTTTTCACAGCATGATGTTAAGGCGCTGTTCCTTTGCTAATGCTTCAGGTCAAAAAGCTTTTTAAAACCCAGGAGCAAGGACGTGTAAAAATTTGGGAGCCCTAAGGTGTGATGGCAAAGGAAGCTGTAGTTGTTGAAATGCTGCATATTGCACAGCTATGTAAAGCCCCAGAGCGTGGGAGGAGAAGGTAGCAGCTCTAATTCAAACCCAGATCTGGTTTCCGCATGTCCACCTTGCTATCCGAGGGAGAAACTGGCAGATGGCAAATTAGAATAGCGATTAGACTGTTAGAACTGGGAGAGGACAAGCTACAAAATCGAAGCCAGCAAACAAGGGAACAGGCTGGGCGAGAGCCAGAATTCCTGGGCGGGTTGCCACATTTTTCCTGGCAGGGCTTCTGTGCTTTGAACAATTGCACAATGGGCAGACATTCAACCAATGCAACCTTTCCCAGCAGGACAACAGGAGAAGCTGCATTAGTTGAATTTCTGCCTCTCACATGGGTTGTCAGAGGCACAGGAATCCCACCAGGGTGTGTGTGGGAGAATATAGAGCTCCAGAGGCAACTCACACATACCCTCGAGGCCTCAAATAGCTCCCAGGAAACTCAGAAGTCATCGCACCCAGCTCTGCTTACGCTGACTCACTAAACCTCCCCCACAGCACAGGAGAGAATCTAGGATTTATCCTTGGATTGCCATCTTTTCCCCTGACAGAGGTGCTGTGCCTCCTCAGTGGTTTCACTGACAGGTGTGGCTTTTTCCACCAACGCAGTTCCAGACTACGGAAAGCTGCACATACAAGATTTCTGCCCAAGAAATAAAGTGTCACTCAGATTTCCGCCATCTTTCTGCGTTTGGTGATTACAGATATAGAAGTTTGGATGGAGAGCAGAGAGACGGGACCACTGAGTGCCAATGGGTAGCTTCTTGTTATGTTTTTTTTGGTGTGTGGGTGATTTCTGCAAGCTTCAGGAGGGAGCACCAGTTCTGTTCCTCAAGAACAACATGGAAGGGAGGGGGGGAGGAGAATTACCTGGCCATGCTCCTGCAGAAGTTTGGCTGTTATCAATTCAGCATCCTAGAACACAGAGAAAGAAAGGGGGGGAAAGACAGACAGAAAGTGCAAGAAGGTGGGAGGTAAGTGAGGAAAGAAGTATCAGGGTTGCAGAGATGGTGGTGGGGTTAAAGGAGAATAAGTTGCAGTCCCTTCCCTGTGCTGAGATTCTTAAAACCTGGGGGGGGGGGGGGGTGAGTCGATCTAAAGCATGGTAGAATCACCAGAAGACTACGAACACTTTAGAACTGCAACCTAATTGTCAAGCGGGTCATCTGCTCTGTTCCAAGATCACTCAATGGGGGAGCACAGAAGGTACTTTTTGGGAAAGCAGAACTCCCCATCCCTCTACACATTTAATGCAGGAAGTTAACCATTTAGACTTACAGTCTACTAATAGCTGAAAATGTAGTCTGGATCCAATCCAGTCATGGATAGGGAAATGTAACTTCTTCTAATTCCTCCTTCCTGTTGCAGACCCCCAATTTGTCCCCCCTGCCATTCCAGAGGGCTGAGTCCCCCCAAAGCAGCATACTGGGGAGATAAATAGGCTGCAGATAAAAGAGGAAAGTGGGAAAGTTCTATTCTGCTGATGAAACTGCCTTTTGTTAGCAGAAAATTTAGTCAGGATCCAACACTCTGGTCCTTGTGAGTTGCACTGATGGATAAGGAAACCTGAACTGTCCCAACTTTTTTTTGCCAGATGCCCTAGGACAACCTGGGAACAGCTAATGACATGTACCTCTCATCTCAGGTGATGCTGGAAACTATGTAGGACCTCATACTAAAAAAAAAGTATTAACTTCCCTATAACATTCTGCACAGTGGCTGGGCGGGCACTGTGTGTAACATTGCCAGCTTGTTTCCCCGACCAGGCACCTGAGCCTTTGACAGCTGCATGACAGACAAGCAGAAACTGAAACTTCCTGCATCACCACACTGGATGTTAAAATCCCAGGAGCCCAGAGAGAAAAAAACTCTACCAGCGTGCCCACTGCTGTGGCATACAAAGTGATTAGACTGACATCTAAATGCAGCCCATAGTTTATTAATAGAGACGTCATTAGATCACTTCAGTCAAGTAATTGTATAATATAATTTTACTTCATTTGTTTATCCAGTACAATTCTAGCCCACCTCTTGACCAAACTGCACAACTATCACAACTGCAGTGCAATCCTATACAGGTCTGCTCAGGTCTATTCAAATGGGCTTACTCCCAGTAAAATGTTCTTGGGGATTATACCCTAAAGTAATCACATCACATTTAATTAAAAATGTCTTGGTGTTTTCGCATTATAAAGAAACATTAAAAAGGGTTGGATCCATCCAGCTTTTCTGCTGGTAATAAAGGAAAACAAGTCTCTCTGACCATCCAAAAATTTACTTTGAGGATGATGGGATTTGCATGGGGAAAAGCTATGTGGTTTGGAGGAGGAAAACTGAGCAAGATAGAACAGAAATGCTGGTTAAACCCAACCCAATAAAATTTGATCTATCCACTGCCTGGATAAATGGCATGGTTATTGACACCTAAGAGATAGTAAAATGAGAGCATGACAAATATAATTGGACAAGGTACAACTGAGAGGCCACCACAGAAATTGGCCTTTCTTACTTCTCTTTGAAAAGTGGAGCCTCAGCTGATGATTTTAGCATTCAGAAAGGTTTGTAAGTGTGTTTGACAGTCCTTCAAATATCTTAGCAGCAGACCATTTAAGTCTTCATTGATAAAAACCTGCCCATATCCCATCTCTGCAGCTTCAAAAGATGTGGGACTTGTTTGATTTAAGGATCCCGCAATTAGATTACTGGTAAAAATGTCTGTGTACAGTATTTCCCCAGTTACAGAAAGACAAGCATATGGCTTTTCTGGCCTTGGAATATGATTATATACTTATCTGTGAATCATCATAATTGTCCATCGCTTGCTTACCCTGCCCTTCCCCCAAAGAGCTCTTCCTCTGTTTTATCCTCATTACATTCCTGTGAGGCAAGTTAGGCTGTGAGAGAGAATGATTGGCCCAAGAAAAATGGTCCACTGCAGGATTTGAACCTGGGTCTCCCAGACTATATTCCAACTCCAGAAGTGATCTTCCCCAGTGGTTTCATGGTTGAATAGGGATTTGAGTGTCCTAGGCTATTTTAATTACTACACTGAAGAAGACTGCAGATTTATTCCCCGCCCTTCTCTCTGAATCAGAGACTCAGAGCAGTTTACAATCTCCTCTATCTTCTCCCCCCACAACAGACACCCTGTGAGGTGGGTGGGGCTGAGAGGGCTCTCACAGCAGCTGTCCTTTCAAGGAGAACTCCCGATAGCTATGGCTAACCCAAGGCCATTCCAGAAGCTGCAAGTGGAGAAGCGGGGAATCAAACTCGGTTCTCCCAAGTAAGAGTCTGCACACTTAACCACTAGACCAAACTGGGTCTCTCAATATACTTAGGATAGGGGCCATCCTTCACCAAGCCAGAGCTCTTCAAACAGGAACTATTTTTAGTGGGGGTTGCTGGTTTTTCAGTTGGCCTCTCTAGATTTGGGAGACACTGGCCTGAATCTGCACTATGCCATGGAAGCTTGCTGGGTAACCTTGGGGCAGTCACATACTCTCAGCCACCTCACAGATTTGTTGTGAAGATAAAATGAAACGGGAAGAGAAATGTGCAAGCCACTTTAGGTCCTCCTTGAGGAAGAAAGCTAGGTTCTAAGTGAAGGAAATAAATTTTAAGTTTTTGCAAGCCTATCAGCTTACTAGAAAGGAAAAGAAATCAGTTGCTGCCTTCCTCTGTCCCATTAGCAGAGGTCACCTATACAAAACCCAGCATGCAACAGTCTTCATGCTGATAAGACAGGATTGCCTGCTGATAGCTGTAGATCAAGCGGCTGTGCAAAGAGCAGCTACAGATGTCGGTTTAAACCTTGGCAGCCTTCCCACTGCGAAAACGCAGGCATTTGATTTTACTTCAGCAGTCCTGTCAAATCTCTGTGATCAACTGGGGCTGAATTTAGATACAGATCTAAGTACCACTTGTTGCAAGTTGACACTTCCTGGGTGGGAGGAGTTAAATAAGAGTAGTCAAGCAGCAGGCACTGCAGAGGCTTACTCTCTCTCAGGGCCACAAAAGTCTTTTTATAATTAAGGCATCAGTTTTGGGAGGAGGTCTTGGACCCCATGGAACTGGTCCTATAGAATTTGTGGCTTGATGCAAGATGCCCTTTTCAAGTTCTAAGGGAGGGCTGTGGATCATTGGCAGAGCATATGCTTTGCATGCACAAAGTCTGGCTTAGTCACCTTTAGGGTTGCCAGCTCTGGGTTGGGAAATTCCTGGATATCTGGGGGTGGAGCCTGGAAATGATGGGATCTGGGGAAAGTGAGACCTTGGCAGGGCATATAGTGCCATAGATTCCACCCTCCAGTGTAGCCATTTTCTCCAGGCGAACTGATTTCCATGGCCTGGAGATCTGTTGTAATTCCAACTAAAATATCTCAATTGGAAAAGCTGGGTAAGACCTATGTCTTAAGCCTGGAAAGGCTGCTCCCAGTTGCAGTCAGTCAATATTGGGCTTGAAGGGACCAAGAGGCTGAATCAGTATGGCAGCTTCCAATGCAACCCACTTTAGATGATAAAGAGGAAAGAGGGAAACAAGGGAGACTGCAACACCCGAGGAACACTGGTGCGACTGAGGAAGAGGTGGAGAAAGGGAAGCTGGAGGGATCACATTCTTTTGCTGACCTTGCCCGGATCAGGCCCTCCTGGGGCTCGCAAAAGCGGTTTCTCTTCCGTGATCTGAACCTCTTGGAGTTCCGTCATGGCACCTAGAGCAAAAGACACAATCATCAAGCTTTGTGTCGACTGATGGCTTTTTGAACCTGATAAACCAAGTCTTAGAAATGGGATTCCATTTCCAATCAGTCCTAAAAGATGAGTCGGATCCAACCAGCTTTCTCATTCAGTCTCACCTATTTCCCCTCCTAACTACAGTCTTTGTCTCACATGACTTTCCCCATTCAGGTCCCACAATCTCCAGTACAGCCTATTGAGTGGTCAGAGGGGACCCTTGCAATGTGGAGTCTTGTGAACAAAAATTCTTCTTCATAAACTATTGGCATTAAAGGTATGAGTGACCAATTTGGCTGCTGCATAAATTAATTTGCTCTGAGGCCATCCTTCCTGAGCTAAGGCAAAAATGTGTGAGCCAGAGGCTAAAACCCCCCTGTGAGCTAGCTCACACTAACTCAACTTAGAGGGAACACTGGTTGCCTGGTCTGAGTTGGAAAATACTTGGAGACTTTGGGGGTGGAGGTGGGAAAGGGTGGGGTTTGGGGAGTGGAGGGGCCTCAGCAGGGTACAATGCAGTAGAGTCCACCCTTTCTCCCGGGTATCTCTGCCATTTTCTCCAGGGAATCTCTGCCAGCTGAGGTCAGTTGTACAAGTGGGAGATCTCCAGGCCCCACCTAGAGGCTGGCAACCCTACTTCTTGCTATCACAGTAGAAAAGCAGGCTGGATCCAACCTGGTGTGTGTTATCTCCAAGCCAGCTTACACATTTTTCCCTGGACAAGTATACCATCAAGTGACAAAAAAAGCCATTATGAAGCTAAAAATCACAAACAGGATTTTGTAGTCCCACCCAGTACAATCCTTTTCAGGTGCATCAGTTCACATATTCACTAGCCAGCCTTCCAGTGCAGAAAACTAAAAGAAGCAGATATGGGTGTGTGACCCAGCTCACAATCTTGGCTTTTATCTAGGAAGAAGATAAACACCATCCTTGATCAAATGCATTTTCACCTTGTATGTTCTGAATGCAGGACCCAAAGTAGACTACAATCCATTTACTACCGAGCACCAATTTTGAACCCCTGTAGGTTTTGAATTACGGGCACAAAAATTTCTAGAACTATTTCTAAAGGAATTTATTATTTGTTTCATTCAATTTATATCCTGCCCTCCCCCACTGAAGCGGGCTCAGGGCCGCTTCAGGGAATAGGTAAAGAGTTACATTTCTCCCCAAAATTTTACTGAATTATGCAGATTTTCTTTTCAAGAATGCTCAAGAATTTGTTTTAAATGCCATGACTTCTGCAAGATTAATGTTTGCTAATCACTGGAGATAGAATATAAATCCAAATAAAGGGGAGTGGTTGGAGAAACTAAACAAATGCATATGACTGAGTAAGCTAACTTGTATACAGCACAGTAAAAATGTGATAAGTTTGATAAATTTGTTGTTAGCCGCCCTGAGCCTGCTTCGGCGGGGGAGGGCGGGATACAAATAAAATTTTACCTTACCTTACCTAAATGGAATGTTACTCTAATTAGCACAATGAAACAAAATAACTTGTATATGATTTGTTGAAAGAACTGAAAATGAATTTGTAAAGGTTTGCATTTAACTTTTTAAAACCAAATAAATTATAATTTAAAAAATTACAGATGTAGAAAAGACAAGACAAATAAAAGCACCATTTGAGAAAACAACCAGCCTATATACTACTAATAGTTTTATTATTCACAGATTTTGATTCAATTTTTATAATGGCTGATCCAACAACAACCTTATAAGGAAAGACATTCTCATTTTACAGTGACACAGACAAAATGTCAACTTTCCAAGGACACATGGGAGCTGTAAAAACATTTTAAGATGTTTCTGCTTAGGTTGATAGTATGAGGAAATGTTTTGACAATGTGCTTATTTGGTATGTTTTACTAGTTTTCTCTTTTCTTGGTGTGACAGTTACTTTTAATTTATTTTTAAAATTCACTAAATGTTAATTTTTGTTATCCAATCTTTGTAGGCTAAATATTTGGAAAAAATATACTTCGAATTATTTTTCACCTCATTTGTGTATTTGATGGCGTGCTTGCTATTTTGCATTGTTTGTAGACTGTGATTTGTTCAGCAAATCACAGGACTCTATAGATGTTTTTGCAGGGCAGGGGTCCCCAAAAAAGAAACCCACCTGCCATTTTACAGAGTAGAAGAACTAAAGCTAAAAGAGGATGGTTGTCTCAAAGCAGTACAATGAGTCCACAAGGGAAGTGGAGGTCCCAGGCCTTGTGCACCCAAATCCTTTGCTTATGTAACTTGATGTGAATGAGGCCTCATTTCAATAGCTATTCCCTGGCATAGGGCCAGGCCTTGCCCGACAGCACAAGTAAACAACACAGTTGCTTGGGGCATCAATATTTTAGGGAAGGGCGGGGAGAGTATGTGCACCAGCGAAACAGTGCCCCGTGTGTGTGTGTGTGTGTTGACGGGGGTGTCAAGACACAACCTCAGATTGTCATTATCATGTGTATGCTGGGAAATTTTGTGTCCCATAACTGCCTATGACATTTCAAGTGACTGGGGGGGAGGGAGGCGCAACTCCCAGTTGACACAACTGAATTGCTTGGCAGGACTGTATAGCTGGCTTTCCTCACAAGCTGAGGCTGCCTTCCAGGTGGGGCTTCTAAGAAATGGAGGGAAAAATCAGCCATTTTCTGAGAACCGACAAGGCACTCCATCAA